>NC_045030.1:1029195-1073309 GCF_008632895.1 Mastomys coucha | reverse complement strand
CTGCGACTCGTGGGGCCTGTTCCTCCAAGGTAGCTATTCTGATCTCAGAAACTCACCCAAGAGAGAGTCGATGAGAAGCTTCTTATGCACAATTGTGAGTACAATAGGACAACTGAGCAATACTTATGAAGACCTAGACCTGGTGTGCTTTATGACTTTGAGCCTACAATTTCATAATCATCTTTAATTTTCACTTTAAACATATCAGAATAAGAAAAATATGCTGGGACATACAATGCACAAGAAGGTTTGCCATACAAGTTCCTCACTGAAGATAATTTTGAAGAGGTCATTAAATGGGAAATCATATAAGAGATGATACATGAGGCATGGAAAATAAGGGTAAACATGATACATATATATATATATGTGTACATGCATATCAATATGTCATAGAATATCTTCCTGACAAACTGAAAAATTAATGCAGCACTGAGAATAAAAGAAGAAACTGTGTATATTCATATTAATCTGTAACTAATTATTTTAAACATGAACAAAATGCAAAACAAGGGCAATGTGGTAAATCCCAAAGGACATAAGAGAAATTTCATGTACTTGTATTAATAAGTTGGAAAAAGAAATATTAATAAGTTTAATAAAGAATATGTATAGTTAAATATAGATATTCAGAACAACCACAATTAAAATAACACTAGAAAGAATAACCTAAAAGTCCAGATAAAAAAATTCCATCTATGCTACAGAAAAAGATAAATGAATAAAAAATTATCTCCATTTTTTCCCTCTAAGTGTTGAAAATATCTACTGTGTAGTCAGGGATGTCATTGGCTGAAGTGAAGAATTGAGGTATACAGTGGAGCTGTAATGTTAAACTGGTGGCAGGTCTCCATGAATCCATTGCCAGAGATGAGAGAAAAAATATCCTCTATTAGGCAAAGGGGAGGGGGATGGGATTGGGGGGTTGTAGAGGGGTAACCAGGAAGGAGGATATCATTTGTAATGTAAATGAATAAAATGATTAATAAAAAATCCTCCATTCAAATATCTATCTCTGGGGTTTCCTATCCATGTTCTCAAATTCATTTATGAGAAATGAGAAAATTAGCAGATTTCATCAGAAAGGGCTGTATGGAAGTAGAATCTTCAGAGTGAATATGAGATCTCAATTAAGGAAAGATATGAAGGAAATAGTCACATAAATGGGGTGACAACGAGTTTCTACTATTCTTATAGCTTAAATGTGTGCTGTGCAAGAGTTTCAATGATGCTTGTAGAAGGACTGAAAGAAAGACCAACCACCAATGGAGAACTAGGGTAGGAATCCATGATATTATGATGGTAGAAAGAGGTTGAGTATTGGAATAGGAGGTCGATGTCTTTGGGTGCTGGATGGAGAGTACAAGCCGGAAAAGTACAGATGGTATTGGTTGCTCACAGTTTCCCAAACATAACTTCACACTGTTTTGTATACAAAATGAACTGATGCTAAGATGTCTCTCTAGACAGATTGCAATGTTCAAGCAGAGATAAAGCAAAGTCCCTACAGTATCCTCCATCATTACATCTCTTTTCTCTCTCTCTTGCATCCTTCTTTCATGCCCCAATATCATATTTCTAATTGTTACCTCTGGACGGTTAGGTGGCTAGACCAGTAGGTACCCACTATAATCGTTGGTCAACTTCAGGGACATAAGACAAAGGTCGCCACCTACTGGTCAGACACCAAAACAACCAAGAGGAGGCTTCCAGAAAAATGTTAATAATAGTAAAATAATAATAATTAAATATAATAGTGTGTTTTGAATGTAGATTCGCGTGTGACTCACAATTGCATTGATGGCTTGTTAAAACAGAATGCTGAACTCTGCTCCCATTGTTTGATTCTGGGTTGGAACATAAACGTAACACTTCTAACTGGATGCTGATATTGCTTCAAGGACCATATTTCTCAAAGTTTCAAACCATCGATTGCTTCAGACATTCCACTTTGAAGATATGCAGGCCTTTACTTGGCTCTGCACAACTGGTAGAACTAGGGTTGTACATTTACTGCATCGTTACTTTGAAATGCATGTGGTATTGCTTGGGCAACAGTCTTATTTGTTTTCTATGCTTCCCTAGACAGAGTAGACACCTAATAGTAGAGAGGATTGCATCCATTTTCTTTTAATGGGTTGGATGTACTATGTTATATTCCATATATTCTCTATTTTTGTTTCAAACTTTTTCATAATAATTAACAATTTTAAATTTAGATCCTTCATACATTTGTCTCTTACTATTTGCTGATATAATTAGTTTGGCTTTTGAAAGGGGTTTATTTATATTATTTTTACATCAGGTGTATGTTTGTGTCTGGGTATCGCATGTGAATGCAGGTGCCTACAAAGACCAGAGGCTTCAGACCCCCTGGGGCTAGAGTTATAAATCATTAAATCACTAAGAGCCATTGAACATGAGTACTGAGAAGCAAACACATTTTCTTTGCAAAAGCAATTCAGTGCTAGTAACTGCTGAGCCACCTACCCAAGCTCCCTATGCAGATTTTACTGGATCTTTTCCCTTCCTGCAAGTCCTGTTAATGACAATTCCAAATGGGATCAAATGGGCTATGGAAGCCGTGAACCCCGGCTTACAAAAAGCAGCACTATGAACAAGACTCCAATTAAGGTTGGTACAAAAGGAATAAAAGATGCTTTTTAAGTCATTATAAATAGGCTCACAAACATATTTGTTAGCAAAAATGGAATAATTGGAAATAAGTTTTGTTTATATCTGTAGGGTAAAAATCCATGCTTAGGGTTTTTTTTTTTCTTGCCAACTCTTAGAAAACATTTTATACATCCTGCTGATTATGGAAGTATTTTGACTGGAAAAGTTTGTAAGGTATTTGAAAAATATATAGTTAGTTGGCAGGTGTAACAATGGATAAGGCAAAACTTCTTAGCCCAATTTATTCAACTTTCAAAGTATTGGTTGTGTGAAATCCAGCCAGTGTTGTCAAGGAGAATTGGGTGCAATCTATTGATCAACACCAGCTATAGATGTTGGGGGATCTGCATGCATCTTACAGATCTGCTGAGGATACTTCTCTGATGTCATGATTTTGTCAAAATTCAGAAAGCTGTAGTGGATCACATCATAGTGGATCACCAGACAGTAGTAACCATGACCTTTGTGTATGTGTGTGTGTGATTTGGCCTGTTGGTGCATACCAGCCACTTTTTAATTTTTTAATTAATTATTTTTTTACATCCAAATGTTGCTCCCCCAATTCTCCCTCCCAGAGTTCTTCACCCCATTCCTCCTCCCCTTAGCCTCTGAGAGGATACTCCCCTTGATGCTCCCCTGGGCATTCCCCTTCCCTGAGGCATCAAGTCTCTACAGGTTTAGGTTCATCCTTTCCCACTGAGGCCAAACAAGGTAGTCTTCTGCTACATATGTGCTGCACGTCTTGGACAAGCTTGTATATGCTCTTTGTTGGTTGCTTAGTCTTTGGGAGCTCCTAGGGCTCCAGGTTAGTTGACATTGTTGGTCTTCCTATGGGGTTACCATCTCATTCAGCTCCTTCAATCCTTCCCCTAACTCTTCCATAGAGGTCCCCAACTTCAGTCCAGTGCTTGGCTGTAAGTACCTGCATCTTTCTCAGTCAGCTTCTGGTAGAGTCTCTTAGAGAATACCCAGACTAGGTTCCTGTCTGCAAGTACAACATAGCATCTGTAATAGTGTCAGGGTTTGGTGTTCTCCCATGGGATGGCTCCAAGTTGGTTGGGTCATTGGATAGCATTTCCATCAGTTTCTGCTTCATTTTTTTGTCCCTGCATTTCTTTTAGACAGGAAAAATTCTGGGTCAGAAATTTTTAAGATGGCTTGGTGACTCTATCCTTCCATTGGGGGCCCTGTATATATACTGGAGGTGGTCTCTTCAGCTTCCATTTCCCCACTGTTGGGCATTTCAGCTAAGGTCATTCCCATTGAGTCATGAGAGCCTCTCAAATCTCAGGTCTCTGGGACTTTCTAGATGTCCCCCCTCCCCTCTCCCACCCAAGTTCCACTCTCCCTTTGCCTCCTGTGATTATTTTGTTCCCCCTTATAAGTGGGATTGAAGCATCCTCACTTGGGCCTTCCATCTTGTTAAACTTCTTATGATCTGTGGGTTGTATCATGGGTATTTTGTACTTCTTGACTAATATTCACTTATCAGTGAGTACATACCATGTATGTCCTTTTTGGGTCCAGGTTACCTCACTAAGGATGGTATTTTCTAGTTCCATCCATTTGCAAAATTCACGATGCCCTCATTTTTAATAGCTGAATAATTAGTATTCCATTGTATAAATGAGCCACATTTTCTGTATCCATTCTTTGGTCGATGGACATCTGGGTTGCTTCCAGTGCCTGGCTATTATGAATAGAGCTCCTATGAGCATAGTGGTGCATGTATCCTTGTGGTATGGTGGAGCATCTTTTGGATATATGCCCAGGAGTGGTACAGTTGGGTTGTGAAGTAGAACTAGTTCCAATTTTTGAAGAACCTTTTGGGTCCTCAGAAAGGACCAGATTGTACCAGCTTGCAATCCCATCAGCAATGGAGGAGTGTTCCTTTTTCTCCACATCTTCACCAGCATTTGCTGTGACCTGAGTTTTGTATTTTAGCCATTCTAATTGGTGTAAGGTGGGATCTCAGGGTCATTTTGATTTGCATTTACCTGATGATGTTCAACATTTTTTAAGTGTTTTTTCAGCCATGAAAATGTCCTCTGTTGAGAACTCTCTGTTAAGCTCTGTATGAGTCTTGTAGAAGAGTTGAGGGAAAGATTGAGGGACTCAAAGAGGACAAGGACTCTAGAGGAAGACCAATAGAATCAACTAACCTGGATCTTTGGGGGCTCCCAGAGTCTCAATCATCAACCAACCATGGGCTGGACCTAGGCCTACTCACACATATGTAGCAGATGAGCAGTTTAATTTTTATGCAGGTCCCCAACAACTGGAGCAAGGGCTGTCCCTGAATCTGTTGCCTGCTTATGGATCCTTTCCCCACAACTGGGCTGCCTTGCCCGGCTGTAGTGGGATAGGATGCACCTAGTCTTGCAGTGACTTGATATGCCAAGGTGGGATGATACCCAGGGGACCCTCCCCCTTCTCAGAAAGAAGGAGAGAGGGAGGGGAAGAGCTGTGTGATGGGGGACTGGGAGGAAGAGGGGCTGATATTGGAATGTAAAGTGAATACATAAATTAATTAATAAAAAAGGATTTAAAAAGAAATTGCTTGGATTAGCATTTGCCTTAACATTATTACCATGTTATATAATAAATATAAAATATATAGCAAATAATAAGCACTAGGAAAAATCCTGAAGCAAAAAAAAAAAAAAATGTGTATTAAGATGAGATAGAACTGAGGGTGACTCTAATGAAGATTCCTAGTAATGGGGGATATGGAGTCTGAACTGGCCACTTTCTCTAACTAGGCAAGGCTTCCAGTAGTAGGACTGAAACATCAACCCAGCCACAAAACCTTTGACCTACACTGTATCCTCCCTGCAATGTGTGCTGGGGAAACAGTGGCACAGAACTTGTGGGAATAGTCAACCAAAGTCTGACTTGAGGCCTACACCATGAGAAAGGGCCCACCCCTACAATGCCAAGAGAGCCAGGAACCAGAAGCTGGAGAGCCCAGACATCTAAGATAGGGGATAAAAGTCGATAAAAAGATTCCCAATGATATTCTCCTATACTCGCAGATTGGTGCCTAGCCCAATTGTCATCAAAAAAAGGCATCATAAAGCAACTGATGAGAACAGATACAGAGACCCACAGCCAAACATTAGGTGAAGCTCAGAAACCCAGAGAACAAGATGGAGGAGACAGAGGGGTGGAGAACAGGATGAGTACATGGCCTGGCCCACAGAATCAACTGAGCATGGCTCATAGGGGAATCACTGGGGCTCTCAGAGACTGAAGTGACATTCAGGAATCTGTATGGGTCTGAGCTAGGTCCTCTGTATATATGCTTGATATTCTTGTGGGACTCCTAATAGTGGGAACAGAGGTTGTCTCTGAGTCTTTTACCTGTTTTTAGGACCACTTTTTCTTCTACTGGGTTGTATAGTTCAGCCCTTTATATGAGGGTATGTACCTAGTCTTAACTTCTTATGCCATGTTTGGTTGATATTCCTGGGAGGCCTGCTCATTTCTGAAGGGAAATGGAGGAGTGGTCCAAAGTGGAGGAGATGTGGCAAAGGAGGGTCTGAGAGGAGTGGAGGGAGAAGAAACTGTAGTTGGGATATAGTATGTGAGAGAATGATAATTCTAATGCTAATGCTAATGCTACTACTAGTAGTAGTAGTAGCAGCAGCAGCAGCAGTAGTAGTAGTAATAGTTTTTTTTAAGCTATCAATATTTTTTACTAGATTTTTTTTATTAACATGTCATACAATATCTCCTTTCCCAGGTTCCCCTCCAAAATAAAATAACATAAAATAAAACAACAACAACAAAAACCCCTGTTCCCTCCTCCTCCCTCTGCTTGCCACCCCGCCCTCTCCTGCTTCCTAGCCCTGGCATTCCCCTACACTGGGGCATAGAACCTTCACAGGGCCAAGGTCCTCTCCTCCCATTGATGACTGACTTGGCCATCCTCTGCTATATATATGCTGCTGGAGACATGGGTCCCACCATGTGTACTCTTTGGTTGGAGTTTTAGTCCCTGGGAGTTCTGAGGGTACTAGTTAGTTCATATTGTTCATCCTAAGGGGCTGCAAACCCTTCAGCTCCTTGGCTATTTTCTCTAGCTCCTTCATTGGGGACCCTGTACTCAGTCCAATGGACGGCTGTGAGCCTCTACTTCTGTATTAGTTGGGTACTGTCAGAGCCTGTAAGGAAACAGCTATATCAGACTCCTGTCAGCCTGCACTTGCTGGCATCCACAATAGTGTCTAGATTTGATGATTGAATATGGGAAGGATTCCCAGGTGGAGCAGTCTCTGGGTTGTCCTTCCTTCAGTCTCTGCTCCATAGTTTGTCTCTGCAACTCCTTCCATGGGTGTTTTGTTTCCCCTTTTAAGAAGGAATGAAGTATCCACAGTTTGGTCTTCCTTCTTGAGTTTGTGGTTTGTGGATTGTACTTTGTGTATTCTGTGAGTTTGAGGCTGGCCTGACCTAAAAAGTGAGTTCCTGGGCAGCCAGGACTACACAGAGAAACCTTGTCTCAAAAAAGAAAAAAAAAACCATATAAAAAAGATTATGTATAATAGAATTGTGTCCATGTGTGAATCAATATCAAGTCAAATCAAATCAATTTCAACAATGTAAAAATCACAATGACTTTTGTACCAATGATTTAGGCTCATTGTCTATAGATTAGCAAGAATTTTTCTTTCTTTTTTATTTGGTTTTTCAAGACAAGGTTTCTCTGTGTAGCCCTGGCTGTCCTGGAACTCACTCTGTAGACCAGGCTGGCCTGCCATCATTATTATTATTATTATTATTATTTTTGGTTTTTTTGAGACAGGGTTTCTCTGTGTAGCCCTGGCTGTCCTGGAACTCACTGTGTAGACCAGGCTGGCCTCGAACTCAGAAATCCACCTGCCTCTGCCTCCCAAGTGCTGGGATTAAAGGCGTGCGCCACCACGCCCAGCTCCATCATAATTCTTAAAGCAAAAGTTCTGTAGGTTAGTAGAGGAGTAATTGTGGTTTTTGCATTGTTGAAATTCATCTTAGCCTACCACAAGACCGAGCTTAGAGTGGAATCATAAACCTTCTAGATGACTCTTCACATAGTCATGGCAGGGAAATGAAGCACAAAAAGGTGACAATAAAAACTTGGTTCAGATTGATTTTGTCAAACTGGATTAATACTATAGGGAGTCTAATGCCAAGAGGTTTATTACTAGCATATTTAAACCCAGTATAATTTGGGGAAAATTTCCCTTCTATAGTATAATCCTCAGTGAACAGAGAGCATAATTACATCAAAACTCAAGTCAGGGTACATGTCATTTCTCCCAAGAAGATAGGTTCCGGAGACAGGCTACGTGTGTTAGTTTAAGAGGCTATGGAAGTATCTGGCTTGGTCTCAGTTATGCTGATAGCTTAGAAGTCATTTGGGCTATTAGCCACATCTGGTTCTGGCTGGGGGAGCCTCCAGCTATATAGTTAATGTAAGGGTAATTTAGACAATTAGGTATCTCTGGCCTTGTTTTAAGAGCTTGTAGAGCTGCCCCCTACCCCCGGCTGTAAGAGTTATTTTAGATTACTAGCTATCTCCAGTCCTGGTGGTAAGGACCTTGATAACTGGCCCAGATAACACAGATCACCAGGCTGTTAATTACCTCAAATTCCCAGCTTTCTGGATGGAAGAACAGGTTTTACATCTTTCCCATTGTAAAAAAAAAAAAATCCTGTTTGCTTAGCATTCCTGGTTTCTCTGGAGGTCTGTGGGCACAAGACCTTCTTGCTGTGTTCCCAATACAAGACCATGATGACAGCATTATTAAGATCCAGATAAGTTGTACCTGGGGTCTTCCTTTGACATTTAAAATGTGTCTTGGATTTTTTTAATAATTTAATTTTTAATAGGCTCAAAAGAAGGATAATCTATAGGTATATACTAAAGCACACCACTGTCTAAACTTTCCTCAAAGTTTAAAAACAACATAAACAAAAGAAAAAACGTGTTCTAATTAAAGTGATGCAGGCTTTCTTTTAAAAAAAAAAATTGAAATGTCTGTTGGGAGAGTTGCTCTCTTTCGGGGACCCCTAGCCACCGTAGCTAGACTAATCTTGCCTTCTTTCCCTTCTTCTATTCTGGTCTCCCCAGACTACTCTTAGATCTACAATTGTCCACCAACCTGAGTCTACCTCCATTCCCTCAGGACTTGGCCTCATCATAATTTCAGATGCCTAGATGCCAGCGCAAAAACACACCATGAATAACCAAGACAATATGCCTTCCCCAGAAGCCTATTGTAATGGGCCCTGGGAAAAGTATTTTAGCTGAAGGACAAGACAGGGATACCCCTTACTTATTGACTGTCACCCCTTTCTAGCCTATCTTCATTCCTTTGTGACTCCCAACTACCAAAAGAACCACCCTCTACCAAGGAACTCACAACCACCACATTTGGTTGGAACCCAGAAAAGTTCTTTACCAGAGACCCCACAGCTGCCACACTTGGTTAAGACTCAGAACTGCTCTTTGCCAGGCACTCCACACTTGGTACACATGTCTAGGATTCAGCTATTACCTCTAACCCATGTCCATTTCTTTGTGACTCTCCATCTACCTGCAGAACCCTGCTCTATCAGGGACCCCACAGCTCTCATGCTTCGCTAGGACCCATGTTGGGATAACAGCAAAGAAAGAAAGAAGGATCCACCTAACAAAGGCATGGCCAAATACCCACATCAAGAAACACCTAAAGATCATAATTCCAGAGGAGTAGACGCCAGCATAAAAACACGCCACGGATAACTAAGACAGTTTATGTTTCCCCCAGAAGTCAATTGTAACAGGTCCAGGGAAAGGTAATTTAGAGGAAGCACAAGACAAGGATTTCAAAGTTGCAATTATGAGTATGTTCAAGAACCTTAGAGGATATGAGTAAATGCCTTAATGAAGATCATAAAAATACAAACAATCAGATCAAGTAACAAAAACAATTCAAGATATGAAAGTAGAATGTAAAAAAAGAAATAAAATTACTTAAGGAAAGCCAAACTGAAATAAAACTCAGAATGAGGAACCCAGGAAGCCAGCCAAAAAGCTCAGACTAAATGAAGAGGAAGGAGTCTCAGGCACTGAAGGCAGGGTAGAAGAAATGGACAGCTCAGGTCAAGAAGATAGTAAATTTTGGAAAAAACATCTAGGCACAAAACATCTAGGACATCTGGGACAGAATGAAAAGACCACATTTAAAAATAATAGATATGTGAGGAAGGAAATCAAAGGCACAGAAGATAGTTTAACAAAATCGTAGAAGAAAATTTCCTCAATTTAAAGAGAAAGATACATGTCAATGTACATGAGGCATACAGAACACCAAATAGTTGAGACCAAAAAAGAAACTCCCAGGATACATAATAATCAAAACATTAGCTAAATGAATCCCCCAGACTATTATGTTTATGCTAGACCCTTGCTCCCTAGACCTTTATCTTGAGCATTGTTTCTCAGTCAATAAAACCTATCCTTAAGAGGGGTACTTAAGGCTTTATACCTTTGGTAACCTCAACATTATCTAAATGACAGAGACCACACCAGCCCCTCCCTAGGCCATTAAGCTATAGCTTCCATCTTTATGGAAGAGGTCACATGCTCTTTGCCTAAAGCTTTATTGTGTACATGAGATTGAGATATTTATCAGAAAACATTTTTCCAAATTTGTACTGTAATTAAATGCATAATAATAAACTGCCTGGTGTCAAACTCTAGAAGTTTGAACCAATACCAACTACTGAGTAGTGTTGAATTAGATTTCCTTCTGGCCTCCCATGTATCATGACTCTGCCAACCTCGGCATTTTTAGGAACGCCCACAAGTACCAGATGGGTCCAGCATATAATTCTACTAGGCCTACAAAGAGGCACTAATGCCAAGTCTCCTCAAATTATTCCACAAAAAATAAACTGAAGGAACATTTGTAGATTCTTTTTATGAAGTTGTTATTACTCTGATACCAAAAGTACAACAACAACAAAAGACCCAACGAAAAAAGAAAAGTATAGCTAGGCATGGTGTTATAAACAGACTAAGAGACAAAAGAAAACAAATCAAAAATGAAAAACCTCTAAAAACCAAGAAACCAAAAACAAACAAAAAAAAACAACAACAACAAATCATATGATGCATGTACATTTTCTAGCTTTTGTGAAAGGTTATTAGTTGCAGGAAAGGTCTTTGACAAAATCTAATGGCCTTTCATGATAAAAGCCCTGGAGAGACTAGGGTTACAAGGGATAAACCTAAACATAACAGAGTCGATCTACTGTAATCCTATAGCCAACATAAACATAAATGGAGAGAAATTCAAAGCATTTCCACTAAAATCAAGAACAAGACAAGGATATCTACTCTTCCCATGTCTCTTCAATATAGTACTTGAAGTTTTGGCTAGAGCAATAAGACAAATGAAGGGCTGGTGAGATGGCTCAGTGGGTAAGAGCTCTGACTACTCTTCCAAAGGTCCTGAGTCAAATCCCAGCAACCACATGGTGGCTCACAACCACCCATAATGAGATCTGATGGCCTCTTCTGGTGCATCAGAAGTCAGTTACAGTGTACTTATGTATAATAATAAATGAAGCTTTGGGCCAGAGCAAGCAAGCGGGGCTGACTAGAGTGAGCAGAGATTCTAAAAATTCAATCCTCAACAGCCACATGAAGGCTCACAACTATCTGTACAGCTACAGTGTACTCACACACATAAAATAAATAAGTAAATCTTTAAACAAAATAAGACAAATGAAGAAGATCAAGGGGATACAAATAAGAAAGGAAGAAGTCAAAGTCTACTTGCTTGCAGATGGTAGAATTTTATACATTAGTAGCCTCCCCGAAGACTCCACTTATCAGCTATTACATAGCTGAAACACTTTCACCAAAATAGGAAGAGACAAAATTAACACACCAAATATATAGTCTTCTTATATACAAACGAGAAACAGACAGAACTGAGTAGGGAAAACAATACCTTTCACAATAGCCAGAAAATGAACATACAGTCCATCATATGGACTGAACAGGTTATACTTAGGAATGTATACGCAAATACATATAATATATGCATGCAATAACTATTAGAAATAAAAGAGGCCATGAATCTGAAGGAAAGGTGGCTTATGTTGGAGGATTTGGAAGGAAGAAAGAGAAGGGAGAAATATTGCGTAACTTCAAATTTTTTTAAAGAAAAAATAAAAATAATAGTATCCTGGAATAACTCTAACCAAGTAAATTAAATACATGTATAATCAAAACTTTAAGACATTAAAGAAAGAAATCAAAGAAGACATCAGAAGATGGAAATATTTCCTGTGCTTGTAGGTAAGTAGGATTAATATTGTGAGAATGGCCGTCCTCCCAAAAGCACTTCACAGATTTAATGTAACTCCCATCAAAATTCCAAGACTGTTTTTCACAGACAGTATTATTAACATTATGAAGGACTATATCTGAGTGAGTGAAAATATGAGTTGATATCATAGTATAAAGTGAATTTAGCTATGTGAGGAAATACTGAAGGAGACCTTTTCAGATAGAGAAAGCACAGAGCAACGAGGCTTCATAGCTCATAAGCAAAATGAGCTTGAGCCTAGGATGAGAGTCAGGAAGCCTAGGAAGCTGTCAGGAGTCTGAGCCAGAGACATTTACAGAAGACAAAGCATATGAAAAGACTTTGAACTTCATTCTCTGAGCAGCAAGACCCTTTGACAGACGTTGGGTCAGTTGGCTGCTTGAGGGCCAGATGTGACCATAATGTTATGTACACCTTATTCTCAGACGATAAGCCTAAGGCAGAGAGTTGCCTCTTTGATGTCCATCACAGTACCCCTTTGCTGAACTGAGAGGAACATCAGTTGCTGAGTGTGGCAGAGACAGTGTCACTCCAGCAAGGTCCCGAAGACCGAGATTGCTTCCATACCAGGCTACACTTTGTGAAATATGGAATTGTTTATAAAAGATTTTTATTAATTGTTTGATTCTTATGACAGGTTTATTTGATAAAGAAAATAGCTACCAACATGTGGGAATGTGACTAAATCCTGTCCAAAATAGATAGCATTATCTAATTCATTCACAATCTCATTAGTTTTCTCCATCTGTCTTTATTTACTCTTACCTACTTTGCTAGAAGATAAGTAATGTTTCTATATTTGTAAAAAGTCTTTAAATATATAGTAATTTCTAAATCTTTGGAATGATAATCCTTTTAAACTTATCTCAAATACAGATTTTTCTCAATTATAAGTTGTCATTTGTTCTGTCTACTAATGAGTTTAGTCTGCTGGTTCACATTTACCAAACTGATAAATGAACGAAATCAGGGCAGGGACTGTATAGTCTTTAAGCACTTTGATGTATTCACATTTAACCCAAGGCGTTTTAAACACAGGAAGAGTGGCCTTTTCCCAAATGATTTCCTCAGCAATAATACAACCAACTCAGTGCTGGAGGAGGTGAATTCCATTACTATTTCTTTAAGATAGGAAATGACTAGCTGAGGGAGGGAACTGAAGATTCAAAGGCATGCAGCTCTTTTACTCAGTTAGGGACGGTGAGCTACTTTAATGTGGAGGACTATAATTCTGAAAGTGAGACCTCAGGTTACAGATACACTTGTCCAGAAGGAGAGGTGTTTTGACCAGAGCCTTGTATTTAGCCTTCAGCCATGATTGAACAACACACAGAAAGGCAAGATTACTATACGATGTTGTTAGGATTTTTTTCTAGTAGAAAAACTCAAACCTTGTTGTCTAAACAGTGTTTTGCAGTAATAATCTGTCATCCTTTGATAGGCATTTAAACATTCTCATTATGATTTTTCTTTAGTGAAAAAGTGAGTATGCCTACAAAGGTTTGTATATTTAAGAACATTTGCATATTTAAGAAAAAATATTTTTATATTTAAGAACATATTTTGAAATATGTATATATAGTAAAGAGTCTAATGATAGTCACAGTAGTAGTAAAAGCCCCATTTTCTTCCAAGTTTCATGTAGAGCACCCTCAAATTTATGTTCTAAGTAATGTTCCAGTATGCAAAGCAGTACTGCTGCTAATCACAGTCGCCCTGCTGTGTATTCGACCTGTAGACTCACATCCTATCCTCATAGATATAACTTTGCACCATTAGCATTCGCATGTCTCTATCCCCAGTAATCATCAGACACCTGGTTTCTTATTGGAGGGTGGACTGAGAGGGGAATAAAATCTGGAGTTTAAAAAAATAAGACTTTTAGAGTCTGTATCTACATGAGATTATGAAGCATTTTTCATACCATGTTTCACTTATTTGATTTAAGATGATGCTCTTTACGTTCATTCATGTTCTCACTAATAGTTATAAAAAAGATAAGGGGAAAAAACCAAATGACAAGCACCACAGTGCTGAGAAGGTAAACTAGATAAGCAGTAAATTAGAAAAGAGCAAGACAGTTCTTTGAAAATTAAAAGTATGAACATGAAGTAACCCAGTCATTTTATTTCTGACTGAATAACCCAAGGAAATTAAATCAGTATTTTGAAGAGATATCTTTATTCTCATGTTCACTGTACTATTTATCTCTGCTGAAAATTAATGTAAAATAGTCTAGTTAATTTAATAGCAAAAAGATTCATGAGCTTTGTGAATTGTTTACAGCTGGGAACATCAAGAATTAGTGTTGTGGTGCTGAAACAAGATAAAAATTGATTGTATATTTTCAGATTGTGTATATATATACATGCACACATATATAAAGTGCTATGCAATCATATATTGATTGCTTTATCAATTTCATTAGGACAAGATTCATAAGAATGAGGACTTCTAGCTTTTCCACTTTTAAGTAGATGAATAAATCATTCCATACTTCTCTCCATGTAATTTACAAATAGCAAAACATGCTGATACAGTTCTAAACTTCTATTTAAAAATTAAGAAAATGTAAAATCACAAGGAAGTTTTGAAGATTTAATGAAGACTTTTCTTTTAAATGAGTGCCTACATGGATCAATAGTGTGAACATATCTGGCATGGGGTAAGGGAGTCCACATCAGAAGATGGGATTGAAGAGCACAGGCTTTTCCACGACCCTCCTCAAATTGGAGCCCAGGTAGACAGCTTGCAAATTAGGTAGTCAGTCCCCTTCTACTCAGAATGGAGCATTTTCTTCAGTCTGTATTCAGTCGTCTTTACAAGTGGCCTGTAATTTACCCCTGGATGGTTAATGTTGATAATGGCAATGTTATGCTTATCAGAAATTCTCCTTTCTGTGGGAGACTCCTTAGCCTGGAAATATTCTACCTGCAAGTCCAAGGGAATTTTTATCCTATGTGTAGAGCACGGTGAGTGAAGGAAATCATGATCGTTAGAAGTCCGATTGTATATCCAGGAATGAACTCTGTGCTTGGTATCATGATAATCAGGTTTTTTCTTTTTAAATGGGAATGAGATTGAGGGAAACAATGTTTTCTATAAAAATATTCAGAACCAATCTAGATATCTATGACTAACAAAGTAAAAACACTTAATTCAATAGCTTTATAGTACAATGAAAGAGTCATCCAACCACGATGATACTCTAATTTTAGAATGTTCTCATTATCATCCAAAGAAATGTCATGCTCCCTATCAAGCATCCCTCATTCCCTTGGTCTTTTAGACCATGACAATCATCAATGTGCCCTTTCCCTACAAACACTTACCTATTTTAGACATTTTGAATAAATTGAGTCATAGAATGTGGTCCTTTGCTTTTGGTTCACTTTCACTTAGTATAAAATATGTTGGAGTCTATGCCCTGCCATTGGATTCCCTTCCTCTAGCTGGAATGCCTGGTTAGGCCTCAGTGGGAGAGGATATGCCTAGTCCTGCTGTGACTAGAAGTCCCAGGTGGGGAGGTATCCAAGGGGAGGCTTCCCTTCTCTGGGGAGAAGCGCAGGGGGGAATGGGGTGAGAAATGTAAGGGTGGGACTGGGAGGAGAGGAGGGAGGGGGCTGTGATTGGGATGTAAAGTGAATAAATTAATGAAAAAATTTGTTTAAGGTTCATCCCTATTGTAGCATTTATCAGTATTTTATCAATTTTTATAGCTGAGTAATATCCCACTACATGGATATCCAAGTTTATTTATCTATTTATTCCTCAGTTAGTGGGATATTTATTTTCACCTTTTGCTCTATTAAAAATGCTGAATTGAACATTCATGTACATGAATTAATTTTAACACCTATTTTCACTGCTCTTAGGTATATACAGAGGAGTAGAATTATTGAGTCCTATGGACACTTGGTTTACCATTTTGGGAAACTATCAAGCTGTTCTCTAATATGTCTTCATCACCTTAGATCCCTATTAACAATGTCTGAGCACTCTAATTTGTCCATAGTTTTACTAACATTTGCTACTGCTTAGTTTTTATTAATTATTTTATTGTAGCTACCTTGGCAGGTATAAAGGATTAGCCCATTATGGTGCCTGTTTATATATATCTGTATGAATTATACGGATATATAAACCTATCTGTGCTTACTATGCATGTTTCTACAGACTGAATATTTGTGACCTCTTGAAATTGATATGATCTGCAACCTGAGAGCATTTAGAGAAGGGGCCCTTGTGAAAACAATTCTGGGGAGATGAGATCACAGTCATGTAGCCATCAATCAGATTAGTGCCCTTATAAGAAACAGCAAAGAGTAGATAGAGACTTATTTCTCCCAGGGTATGAGGAGGATCCATTTGCAAAATAGGACATGGTCCTTTATCAACACTCAATCTATTCTACCTTGATCTTTTAAAAAATTGTTTTATTCCCTTAATATTTCATACATGTATACAAATGAAACATGATCATATTTCCCATCCCCCTTTCAAATCTTTGTGTGTATATCTCTCCAACACTTTACTCCCAACTTGATCCCTCCTCCTTTTTCTCCCCCTCCTTTTCTTGATGACCCACTAAGTTCAGTTTGTGCTGGCCATGGACTTTCGGTATGTTCTAGAACTGTAAGAAACCAGTGTTTATTGTTCAATTTACTCAGTGCAATGGCATTTTATTACAGTAACTCAAGCAGATTGAGACACACATATTCTTTGTAACAGTGTCTTTGTCCAAAGTCATGCTTCCTCTTTAGCTATCCAGCTATACCAACACTTTATGGACAAATAATTGTCTCAATTTTATGTATGTGTCTTATGTATGTATATGTACATATGTCTCAGAGTCTGTGGAGGCCAGGTCAACTTGTGTTATTTCTTTTATTGCTCTGCACCTTGTTTTCAGGGAGAGAATCTCTTCAGTAGAGCTAGAACTCAGTGGTTTAACTAGAGAGAGGCTAGCCAGTGACCTCCAGAGATCTACAAGTCTTCAGTTCCCAGCACTGGGGATACAGACATGTCCCATCACACCCTGCTTTTACAATGATGATGGGGATCTGAACTAAGGTCCTCATGTTTGCAAGTACATTGCCTACTGAGCCACATCCTCTGCCCCTCCTTTTTTGACTTGGCCCTCTTGTTGAAAATTGCTATAATTCTGAAGGTTTATTGCTTAATTTTCTTTATTTCAATTTATTTATATGTATGTCCCTGTGCTTGTAAATAACTATCTCCTTTACTGTTTAATTTTAATACATTTTGAAATTTGGAAGTCTAAGTTCTATACATTGTTTTCTTTAAAGCTAGTTTGGCTATTCTGAGTTCTGTATAAATTTTAGGATACTACTGTAATTTAAGCAAATGAAGCAAATTTTCATAAGAATTAGATTGAATGTGTAAATCAGTTTGAGGTATATAATCATCTTAGTGGTATTACATCTTACAAATGATGAATGTGGGATATTTTTCTGTTTAGAGCTTCCCCAATTTCTTTAATCAATATTTTATTTTTTAATGGAAAATAGTCTTGCATTTTTGTAAATATATTTCCAGGTATTTTGTGCTTTCCTACAGTGATTCAAATTATTTCCCTCTTTAAACCCATTTATTTTGTATTTGAAATTTACTCACAATAATTGTCCCTATTTCTGGGAATACAGCATGACATTTCTATATATTAGCAATGTGTAGATCAGATGAAGTAATTGATATAGCCATCACCTCAAACATTTATCATGTCTTTGTCAAGAATTATTTTATTTCCTTTTCAGACTGCTTTGATTTTGTATATTGCTACAGTCTGGACATGTCACCAAAAAAGTAGGTTTTGAAAACTTAATCCTTACTGTAACAATGATGTGAGCCTAATAGGAGGCACATAGGCCATAGGCCTCCACCACCTTCAAGACTTTATTGCTACTGATTATGAAAGGACTTAAGCTTTGAATTTGATCCCTTTTGCTTTCTCTCATCTTCCCCTTCAGTCATGAGGCATAGAATATAGTTAGGATAAGCATAAAATCAGGACAATAAAATAGTCTTCCAGGTTATGTTTGTGACATATTAGTGCTGGGAAAGACTGGTGATTATTTTTATCCTTCAGTAGTGATAGTAGGAATAGATCTCCAAAACATATTCCACTAAGAGGGCTATGGCAAGCCCTGTTGTTTTACTTGTGATAATGAATGGAACATTATTAAAACTATCCCTAAGGTGTCAGGCTATAAGTTTAAGAATAATGAATAAGACTTTGGTCATATAGCTGTGTGGGGAAGTCTACAGATAAGTAACCACAGTCCTTTTGACTATTTTTTCATCAGTCTATTAGAGTATTTCAACACCACAAGCAAAACATGAGAGACAAGTCCTTTTGTCCTTAGCACCTTTTATTGAAGTATGACCCTTGATGACAATATGGCAGGCATATCGATGTCAGCCAAGAAGGGAGTGGTGGAGGACACAAATGTAGAAACAGTAAGATTCAGAAAAATAATAGCATTACATGGGATAGACAATTCCCAAAATTGTACAGCAAACACTGATTCTTTATATACACTGCCCTACGCCCCACCCCCTTCTAAGGATTTAATCTTCAAATAATACAATATTCTGCCACATAATTATTACTGGCATACATAGCTCCTCTGGCAAAGAAAGAGCTACCAATTTCCACACAGGTAGACATAGCCAGAAGTATACCCAACTTCCTCCATCTGAGGCTTGTTATTAGAAAAGGGACACATCCAGGGAGCCTAGAGTTGAGGATGTGGTTCTGGTACCCCTTAGGCACCTTTCTTGGCACGTGAGGTTAAATGGCAAACAGAAATATGAAGCCAATCTTCAAAGAGGCTTTTCATATTTCTACTCTCTTTCCTTTCCTATGCATCCAATTTCTCCCTTTTTAGGGCTTTAATTTCAGTACATCTATCCCATTCCCTTAGATTCCACTTGGGTATTTACTTTTATGTCTTAGCTGAGCCTTCAGTCATGGGACTTGAGGGGAGTCAATTATCTACAGCCCTGGGGATGGGAGAAGAGCAAGCATATGATTGCAAATCTTGCATTGATTCCTTTGTATCTGCCACCCTGCTTTCATATTATCCAATGAGATTTATGGAAGTATTTGGAGGGAAAGAGTGGATGATCAGTAACCTTTGAGGGGGCAGGCCAATCTTTTAACCTACTTTCACACTGCTATCTTCTCAGAGGCCTTGAAAGATGGCTGATCCCAGAAGCCAAAACCAGAGAAAGAGATAACCCATGCCAAGTAGCACTGGTATTTTGCAGCGATGACCTGCACTGTGGGAAGGTCATAGCAAGAGTAGGTCATACCAGTGTTAGTTTGGTCTATTGAGCTTTGTTATTCAGCATAGTTTTGAAGTTATCTTTCAAATAGTTTGGAAACTCAGCCTTGCATTCTGACTCCAACTGTATAAACCATTTTGAGGTGGGACAAATGATAAAAACTGAGAATTAAGGCTGGAGCTGTAGTTCAGTGATACAGCACTTGCCCAGTATACATAAGGTGTTGGGTTTCACCTCTAACAATGCCAACACAACAAACAAACAAACACAAACCACAGTTAATAGTATTTTTGGTATCATATACTTAAGGTATAATAAACCTAACGAAGGCTACAAATACCCAGCCTACGGCCATGATATCCAGTAAAGTGACTGCTCCTTGTTCTACCGTAGCCAAACACATCCCAGAATGACAGAACACATAACTCCCACTATCCTAGTATAAGACATTTCAAATTCCTTATTGATTGTCCTAGGGCCCATTATATTTTTAAAAAAGGTAAGGCAAGTGTGGCTTTTATTCAAACAGTTCTCACCTCTTTCAATTTTCCTTTGAGTAAACTCTCAGCTATCCTGAACAAAAAAAGCACAGAACAGCATAATGCAGCACAGCGCTGCACAGTACTTCATGGCACACCACAGCACAGCACCGCACACCATAGCATAGCATAGCAGCAGCTGAGCTTCACCGCTCAGTATACTTTTTAGGGTCATGTGTAAAATAATTTGTGATCTTCCATTTGAGGGGAGAATGGCAGTACTGACAGATAAACAGTGCTTATTGCAGAGGCAGCAGTACTAAAAAGCATACCCAATGGCTCATAGAAAAGGTTCCCATCCCTTTAGAATACCCTGCCAGCCAAGATTCTCCCATAGCTGTCAGACACAGTGTGCAGAGAATAGAAGAGAGTGGCTGGTGTTTGTAGCAGCCATGAAGTCCCTTGGCAAATTCTTTGGTTGAATGAAGAAACACTGAAGCTACAGGGAATGTCCAAGGACCCTGAGGAACTCAGCTGTAACAGGTGGGGATGCCAGGGCTTGGTTGTTTTGGGCTTCGGAGATATTGTTAGGCGACATCATCAAGAAATGTACCTAGTTAGTAGGGAACAGAAGACTGAGCTAGAGAGAAGGGCAGTTTGATGACGAGTCCTCTCTTGCTAATTGCCCACTTGAATGCTTTTCCAGGACAGAAGCTGGCTACCTATGTCAGGTCTTGGTGAGAGCAATAGCTTTAGTGCTTTGCACACTAATCCCTCTTACCTGCAGTTTGACTTTCCAGAGTTTCCGTTCTCATGCTCAACCATGGTTGACAATATTAAATGGAACATTGTAGAGTCAAACGGCTGATCAGTTTTAAATTATGTGCCATTCTATGTAGTGTGATGAAAGTTTGCTCCATCCCACATGGATCATCAATCATCTATTTATCCAGTGTATCCATGCTATACAGGCAGCCTTTCTTTAGTCACTTATTAGTCCCCTCAGTGATGAGATTAACAATTGTGCTATTTACAAGCTTTGGTACTATCGAAGATTTCAGGCATCCACCAGAAGGGATGCTTTACTACACAGGCCCCAAAGACAAGGAGGGATAGCATACATCTAGATCCTGGATGAATCATAATTTGCTCCGAGGCCTGGCCCTGGCTGAAAATACTCTCATGGTTTTGGTTCCTTGAGCTAGCCACTGGCTGGGAAAGCAGTTGTTAGAAGAGCGCCTTCCACAACCACTTTCTTTCATTCATGTATCCTGTATCTTTCAGTTATAGGAGACTTTGGTTTCAAAAGGCAGTTAGAACACTGAACTCTATTCAGGAATGTTAAGGTTATAGTCATCCAGCTCCCAAGGAAGCACATAGCTAAGCTTCATAACTTGAGAGGCTATAAGTTCAAGGGGAGAAATTTCTTAGCTACTCGAAGCTATGGTAGGAAGAATTCAAGACCTTGGCACTTGCTTCCTTAGCCATGGTGGACTCAGGCTTATGTTTTCTTTCTTCTTAACTTATTTTTTTTTGCCTCATTAGTTAAGAAAGAAAAAGAAAACATAAAAATCAATATAATCAAAGACCATCTGAAATATGATAAGAATCCTCTTCCCCAGTAGCGAAGCTCTACTGCAAAATCAACTATAGTAGAGATATGTTAGAGGCTCAGAGAGCCAAACCCTGGCACAAGATGATTAGTGATAGCAGGACAGGATAAAATACAAAGAGGCAGGTCCATTATGTGAAGACAGGGCCAAGGCCGCAGTAACAATGCTATCAACTAGGTGTTGGGGAGGGTAGACATGGAACCACTTTGTTTAAGCTATGACCAGAGGGAAGAATACTTGGGTAGACTCCATGCTTGTTCCCCTTATATGAAGTCTCCCCTTCTTTGCCTCCTGCTGTCATATTTGGCAGAGGCCCTGAAACTGGTGTGAGGTGAATGTATTCAAGTCAAGCACATCTGGGTGGACAATAGCTAGCTAGGTCACTATCCCGAGGGAAGAGGGAAAATTGCACAGGCAGTTTAGCTTTGAACCTCAGGAGAGTAGTGTGGTAAGGGAGAACATTGAGTTTGTGAAGTCTTTGGTGGCTTATATAGAGATGAAGGCACTTTTTAGTCCTTGCTCACTGAGAGCGAGCATAGTAGTGTGGCCGCACCTTGCTCCAGCTCTGTAAGAGAAGCTTGGGGCCTTCCCAGGCTCTCCTTGATGGCTTGCCAAGGTAGATGTCTGGACTCATCTGCTAAGTAATTTCTATATACTTGGCTAACAAATTGCTCCTGAAGATTGAAAGCCCTTTTCCACTGGGTATTAGGCAGAGGTGCAGTGGCACACTCCTGGTATAATTAAAAACTGCTGGGCCCCAAGTGCAGGCTCTCTCTGAGGCATTTAAGCTGCTCTTCTCCAAGTTTGATCTTCTCCTCCAGCTCTCTCTGTTCAATGATGAGAGCAGATTTCATCTTCACAAAGTGCTGGTAATCTTGGAGTTGGTCCTGAGGCAGGTAGCGGGAGACCATGCTGAACACCAGCTTTTCCCTGCCATCCACATGCTCCTTCAACTCCTTGGCATCTGCCAACTGGTTTGTCAGCTGCTGCTTCTTCTCTATCAGCACCAACTGGGGAAACAGAGGACCAAATAAATGCCATCCCTATCACGAGGCATCTATCTGCACAGCAGCCTGTCACCCAAGACACAGCCACAGAGCAGCTACCCATTTTGGTAATTAATCAGCCTTAGATTCCCTGCTCTCAAGTTCACGTTCATGCAGAAACCCCCCTTTGCCCATGGCAAACACGGCAGCAATGGGGATGCACAATCACCTCTTCCCATCTCTAAGGCTGTCTTTAAACCATGGACCACTGCTTGGCTTGGCATAGAGGAAACCTCTGACAAAACTGATCTAAGTCCTTTCTATCACTGAACAAATTACACTATGGTGATGCTTTCTATATGGTGCCTGTGTGTGAATGGACATGCATGCGTGTATGTGAGTGTATGTGTGTGTTCGTGTGTATGCATGTGGATGGAGCTCTTACTGTGGATTCAAAGCCACTTGTATAGAGAAAGGTAATGGAGTTTAATTCAAATATGATCACCAAATGAACTAACCTGTAAAATTGAGGGCCTCTTTGCAGCTCTAAGGGGATCAGAGGCAAATTTGCTGCTGATGCTGCTTTTCCTGTTGCTGCTGCTGTTGCTGCTTCTGCTACCACCCCCACCCTTATCACCACCATCACCACACCCCCATTAGCAGCTAGCACTAATTCACTCTGTTTGGGACCCTATTTTATTCAATTAACTTGGATTATCTCAATCCTCACAGAAAATACATGAAATAGA
Organism: Mastomys coucha; assembly: GCF_008632895.1. NCBI lineage: Eukaryota > Metazoa > Chordata > Mammalia > Rodentia > Muridae > Mastomys > Mastomys coucha. The sequence goes on along the minus strand of NC_045030.1, from coordinate 1,050,130 downwards.
TTGTATGTTTACTTCATTTTGTAAATGAAGCAAGTGAGACAGAGTAAGGCTACATTGCTTATAGTCACACACAGCTACCATGCAGAACTAAAACTTCAGAGCACTTCAGAAGCCAGTGCTTACACTTTTAATGCTGGTTTTCACTCTCCCTTAAAAATTAAAGAGGCAATTTCTTCCACTTACACCCCCAGGGACCCCATCTGTACCTTCTCCTGGTTGGACTCTGAATCGATGCTGTTGAGAGCATTTTCTACCCGGGCCAGTCGTCCAGAGAGTGACAACAACAGGTTGACCACTCTGTCCAGGTCTCCAATAAACAAATGATACTTTTCAAACTCATTGGATTTGCAGACAGCTTTTAAGTTGGCCTCTACCTCCTCTCCAAGGGCAGCATTGGCATTGATGTCATCCACTAGCCCGCGCTGGGCCTCCCGCAGGACAGAAAGTTTTCGACTAATGCTTTCAATGAGCTGAATCTAAAAGAGTTATACGGAAGACAAAGGGTGAACATGGACATCAAGAGAACCTGATCTGGGCTTAGCAGAGCACGTGTATTCCTAGCACTTGGAAGGTGGAGGCAAGGGGATTACAGACTAAAACCTTGGCTAAAGGAACAGATTACAAATGGAAGGGAGAGGGAGAAGAAAGGAGAGATGGAGGGAGAAAGGACATGAGGGGAGGGAGAGAAAAGATAGGTTGGGAGTGAAACCTAAGCAAGTGGTAAGTAATTCCAGTTTCTTGAGTAGTTACCTTCCCTCCCTGTTTGACAGGAATCTCCATGTTACCACCAGAGTTCTTGATGTTAGATGACTGTTACCCATGGACCCAAGTGACATTTGTAAAAATGCAACCAACACTATAATAAAAAGGAGCTAGAGACCTTCCAAGACCCTGCATTAGTAAGAATTGTCATCAGATACTTTCTAGTTTAGGCATTCTGGAACGCTTATGTTTGAAGTGTGCCTAAGAGTTCATTTGGAAATGATGAAGGTGACCGAGACTAGGAGGTTTCAAAGCCCACTGTCAGGAGAAGTCAGGAAATCATCATGATTGTGCTTGCAAGGGTGGGGCAAAGAACCAGATCCCCTGAGAGGCAGGAATCCAGTGATATGAGTGGGAGCCATAACTAGGTTTCAAAAAATTCTCAACGGTGTTGTCACCTTCCATGTTCTCATAAAAAAGTCAATGTCAGTGTCAAAGCATGGCCCTCTTGGATTGTCTTGGATTCATGCAGGAGGCCAACCTCTGGGGACTGAGGGAAAAACTATAAACAGAAGGAACACTTTGCTCCTCAGTACCTGGGCTCTATATCCTGAACCTTTAGCCTGGGGAAAGTGTACTGTATGAAGCTGCAGATTCATCACAGGCTCAGCCAGAGCTGATCAGTTTTTCTGGAACATGGCAAATTGATGACCTTCCTCCCCTTTCTTCCTTACACACAAACATAGCCTTGCCCTACCAGCAGTCATAACAAATCACTCTGTTATTTTGTTCTTTGCCATTTCCAGTCATCTCTCTTCCCTTGGCTAGACTTTCATTATGTTTGTCCCTGGAAAGGCCAGGCCTTGAATAAGCAAGGACCAGCTCTCTGCCATGTTCAAGAAACATAGATTCCAAGGAAGAGCATCTGGATCAATAAAATTTGACACTTCCATGGTCCAATTATTTCCCTGACATTTTGCTTCAGATGGGAAACTGGAAGAAGTACTTTTGAAAATGGCCTTATGTTTTCCTACCAGTCATGTTCTGAAAGAGAAATATGGGCAGGCGAACAATTTACATTGAGTTCACATGTCCACAAAATGGTAAATTGGGCCTTTGAGGTTGCCATGACAACTCTATCTGCTTATGAAATAAAATAGGTAAGTGCAAGGGGTGGGGACAAAATGATTCCAGGAACTTGGTTAAAAAACTAGGCTACTTGTGCTTAGGGGAGAAAGGAGGCTTGGAACAACAACAACAACATCCCCACTTATCTATTTTGTATTTTCAAGAGATAATTGACCATCACTGCAAAGAAACAATAGTCTGCCAGCCTGTAATTTCTCCTTAGTCAGTCTGTTCTCTCTCCCAGAATCTTACAGAGAATACAAATTAATGGCACTGCCATTGGCCAGATCTCTGATGTGCCTTAGGCAGTGAGTTAGCTTGCTTAATTCAAAAGGACAGTATGGCAGAGTAGAAATCCAGTCTAGGACCTATAATTTAGTCTGTGACCCTTGGAAAACGTAATCCCTTTAGCTGGCAAAAACAAAACAAAACAAAAAAAAACCAAAACTGTGGGGGCAACAGTAGCATTTACCTTCCAGGGCTAGAGCCACAAAGCAGTGGTCAACACTTGCCTGGCAAGTACAGGGCTCTGGGTTCAACCACTACAGAGTTGGGGTGGGATGGGTGAGGGGGGTTGGTTGGTTGGGGGTGTGGCTCAGTGTAACGTGCATTTGTAATATATGCTAGGCCCTAGATTTGATCCCAAATACTTCAAATAAGACAACTGAGAGACTGTTTCAGGTTTTAGCATTTATATTAACAGCAAAGCACCAGCTTAGCACACATAAGCTCTAGGGTTCAATTTCCAGTAACACACACACAAACACAGACATACACATGCACATACCTGAGTTCAATCCCCAGTGATACATATATACATATTTACATACATACATACATACATACACACACACACACACACACACACACACACACACCACACTCCTACCTGGATTCAGTGCCCAGTCTCATTCATACGCTAACACACTCCTACCTTGGTTATTGCACAAGCTCTCTGTCTCTCTATCTCGGTCTCTCTCCCTCCCCCCTCCTCTCTCTCTCTCTCTCTCACACACACACCCCTACATTGTGATGGCCCTAAGGATTAGAAAGAATAATTACTGCTGCTACTATTGATTAGAGAACAGACTAAGGAGAGACTGTTTGGTTTCCATACACAGGTATAAAAGGAATGCTGGAGGATGTGAAGGGCTCGTTGTCTTGACACTTAATGCTAAAAATCTCTGGGATATACCAAAACCTTACCTTTTTTTGAGCCAGTTCATAGTCAACTCCCTCCTCTCCCAGGCCTGCCTCTGCCATCTCAGGCTGCTGTTTTAATTTGTTCAGCAGTTCTGCTTTGGCCACGGAAATATTATAATAAGCTGAGTAAGAGGTAGGGATTCCTGAGGGCCCCTTAGGAGGTGAGAAGTGCTGAAACTCTTGTCTGTGGAAACAAAAGGTGACCATTTGAATACTTTTGTTGAGAGACCACTGAGGTTTTTCTTTTCTTAGTTTTCTCTACCTGTAATATTTGACAGCACTTCCCATAGCTGGTCTAATACAATGGAACAGAAGGCACCATTCAAACACAAACAGGTAACATGAAGGTGATCTAAAAGCCAAGTGAAGGTAAACTTTAAGAATGAAGAAGTCTATTTCCATATCCTTCTATGTCCCTCAATCCTATGTTCATAGGATTTCTGTATCATTTGGCTTACTCTTTAAAACCCCATTAAAATATAGAAGAACTTGCAAGACCTCAAAATTGTAGACTTCTGATGATAAATGAGTTGCCTTAATAATTCATAACCTTCAGTGAGGGGAAGCAGAGAAGTAAGTGTTCCGCTAAGCTTGGTGACCTCTCCTCTAAGTACAGAGCCCACTCAGCCCAGCTTTATCTGATCTGCTTGTTCACAATGATACCCTGACTTGCCTCATACTCTTTTCTTTTATTCTGATGCCACTCCTGCTTGAAACGGCCCCTTTGCTGTCGATGACCCACAGCAAAGAGCTCACCTGTGACCTTAGCCATGTTCACCATTCTGAACGCTGGGATCAGCATCCCTGCAAAGGACTTGTCACAGCCCATCACATTTCTCCTGCGCTCTTCAGATACTGCCTCTTGTAGGATAGCCCTTCAGCTTAAGAAGGGACAGCACCCCTCCACTTGTGGCATATTCTCACTGGCCCCAGCCTCCTGCATTGATTCTGAATGATGTGGGAAAGATGAACCCAGTGACACCCAGGGACTCGACACGTGTAGCAGCAGACCTTGTTATCTTGGGATTACCGAAGCCCAAGGGGATAAAATTTGGCTTCTCAGAGCCCCAGACAGTGAAAGAGAATTTCTCTTTAGGAAAGTAGTTCTGGCCCCACCCTGGCTTAGATTTGGGCTCTTCTGCCATTAAGGCTTCTGGTCTAGTGGAAGTAAGGGAAAAGGAAGGCTATGTCAGGTTTCAGTAATGAAAGGGAGAACTCTGCCCAGGGTTTATGCAAGGGCAAAGTCCACCCCACTTGTGTGTGTGTGTGTGTGTGTGTGTGTGTGTGTGTGTGTATCTGTGTGTGTCTGTGTATGTCTGTGTGTATGTACCCTTTGCCGGGCAGCTATTTCTACTATCCACCTGTCTGTGTCACCAGCTCTTTCTAACCTCTAGCTGTTTGAAAGGGAAAATAGGAGAAACTCATTAGTCATTTCTGCAGCTATTTGTAGCTCTTAGATAAAGGTCAAATATAATGGCTAAAGAGGCTCCAAAGCTATTTACTGATTCATGCTATGCTGTCTCTTAATTCATCACACAAAGGCAACCTGGGCATGCCAATATTCCTCACTCTAGAGACATTTATTTTACTCATAGGCTTTCAAGATTAGAAGTATAATACTAATATATACACAGTGCTTGTTATACCCCAGAAACTGTCTTAAGACAGGTAATACACATGTGCACAGCACACACATGTGCACATATGGACACACACAACTGAATGATCATCATGGCCACTTTAAAGAGAGGTAAAATGAAGAACCAAGAGGTGAGATTATATTCTCCAGGTCAGCAGACAGTGAACTGCTCACCAATAGCAACCTAACTCCACATCTGTGCTTTTATTCTTTATACCCTGTGATAGTGAGAAATGAACAACTTGATACTCTACAAACCCCTATTTATAAGGAACTTTCTAGCTGGACTATGTCTTTGATATCAGAGAAGAGAGAATATTATGGAGATAATACAAATAAATGAACTTTGAGGACTCCTGTTTCTAAGAACTTATGATACATGTCAATGTTCTGAGTCAGAAACGGTAAAAATCAAAATTCATGTGCTGCATGGAAAGTCAGTTTCTCAGCAGCTATGGCCCTGCACCACATGACAGTAGATCATGTTAAGCACTGTGCTCTAGGGTTATTTTTCTCATTACCTTCATGAACAGGGAAGGGATTACAAGAAATCTATAAGAACCTAATCTGAATTTGAAAGTAAACAGTACATGAAAGCTCAGAACCTTCCACTGAGCTATGACAGACGTGCTTAGACTCCACAAAGCCAACGAGATCTATACTGGCACTAGTTATTAGATGGGAACAACATTTGATCATTCCCATGCCTTGCATGTGTGTTACCAAATCTGTACCTAAGAAGTAAATGTGTGGTAGAGATACTATAGTTTCACATGGCTAAAACATGGCTGTCTTTATTTGCATTTCACACTGAAAACCTTACATGTCTATTGGCTCTGACACTATCTTGTACTTTCCTAGGGTCTGAAAAGAATCTTTTCCAGGACTTGAGATCCCAAAATGATGCTGCCAGCAATGAGCTAGACTGCCTGGGTTCTGGTTAGCTGTGAGCCTGTGAGAGAGTTATATGCCCTCCCTTAGCTTCACTTTTCTCATCTGAAAGGGGGGTAGTTATAACTCTTTTTAGGTCTGTTTGGGGAGAGTAAATCAATGCCCCAGTAAGCCCATCCTAAATTAAAATTACTTATAACTACACCTGACCTTCCAAACCTCACAACTTAGCAGCACAACTCACTATCGAATGTCAGCGGTTTCTTTGATGATTACAGGGCTGCCTGCCACTGCTGTTTCCCAGCACCACAAAAGGTTACCATACAGCCTCTTGCTAGCTTAGGAAAAGGGCGACACTTCCTGACTTTAAAGTGTCGTTTCTACTGAGTTTCATGTTGTATTTGTACATTGTAACCGCCAAAAAAGAGTACATCCCATGTAAAGAATGCTCTGTCCATGAAAATACTTAAAATCATGCTCAGCACATAGGAAACAGGTGAAGAAACATCAGCTGTGATGGAAGTAATATTCTTCTTTAAATTTTTATCAATTGAAGAAACATCTAGAATTGATTTTGGCAGCTAGAAGCTGAGGCTGTGTGCAACCAAATGTATTCCCTTGCATTTTATAATTTGTTATAAATAAATCTTGGAAGTGGGTGATAGTAATAGTGGTTTCTTTCTCAGTAGCCTGGGCCAAGACAATAAAAGTTCATAAAAAGTTCCATAGCCTGGAACTGCTACTTCTGTCACATATTACCCTATAAGAGAGAAGATAATGTAAAGCTCCAGACAACTAAAAGAACAAGATCTTTCCAAAAGAGGTTGCAGGAGGAGGAGGATGACAACGAGGAGGCTATGGCAGTTGCAGCAGCCTAGATTTAGAGGCAGACAGATCTGGATTTGAGCCTTTGCTGCATAATACTGAATTAATTAGTCCCTTATTTTGCTCAACTTCAGCTACCTCATTTGTCAAATGGAGATATTAATGGCCAACAGGGATGTTGGGAAGAATAACTTAAATCATGTACATTAAACGCTAGGCAGTGTCTGGCACATAGAAAATGCTTAATTGAAAACTTATTTGATTATCTATTTTGTCTTTTGAAATATTAGTTCAATGCCTACTATCTGCCAGGTAACCTTTCAATCTCTCAGCTGTGACACATAACAACCACAGCACAGTTGGTTTCTGCAATGTATTTTCCAGTCACAATAAGGCAGCTTGAGAGGTAGCCACATGTGGTCTGCTAAGGGCTTCTCACAGAGCCCAGAAGCTGGGATTTATAAATGTTTTCCTTATGGCACCTCAGAGAACTGCTCAATCAGCTCCAGATAACCAAGTAACAAGATTAGCCTGTCCATAAAAGTCACATAAACAAGGTACTTCTAATAGCAACTCCTCCCAGGCAAGATCCTGCTATAAAAAGATTTAAAGAAAGCAATTAGGGGACACCTGTCTGCTCATCCCCAGTGGAGCTCTGAAAGAGGCCAGGCAGAGCAAAGAGCCCAAGCACTGAGCAATGGCCATCATGGTGTTTCTGTTTGGGAGAAAAAAAAGAACAGGCACACAGCATGATATTTAGATTAGCATTCACGTAGGAGTCCATGGCAGTCCAGAGTCCTGTTTTGATCTCGCAGCTCACCCTGCCGACTATTGCCTACTATCTGGCAAAGCAAATGCAAAGCAGGGAAACAAGAAGGTGGGAAAGACAAAGAATGCCCTTAGTTGTTATAAGGAATTATCACTGTGTTAAGTGCAACAACATTCTTCTGGGGTTGGGGAAAGAATTCAGAGGCCCAGGCTACCTTGCAAAAGCACACAGGAGCCAGGGTTCAGGGAAGGCCTAGGGAAGGCCTAGGATAGGCAAAGAATGGTTTATGCTTTCATGATCAGGGGTCAGATATTGATATAAAGCTTAAAGATACACTGACAAACAATACCATATTTTCTTAATGATAGGGATAAAAACCTCAACTTCCACTTCCTGAGAACCTATTGTGTAACAAACTTCTGCTCATGTCCTTTACATGCAATATCTTAACAGTCAGAATTGGGTAGTAGTGGTGCATTATCATGACTTTTTCCCAAATAAGACAACTAAGGATCAGTGTCAGACAGCTCGTGAGTGGTAGAGGAGAAATTCAATTCATGTTGCTGGCTGCCTTGTCTGTGACCCAATAGCTTTCGCAAACACTTACTTTTGGGTCACAGTAGCTTCTTGCTCACTTGTCCTCCATAGTCCATGAATGCCATAATAACAAGGAGGTTGAGCTTTCGGAGGCTGGGGTATAGTGCAGCCCCTTACTGGAGGCACAAAATTGCTAGGATGCAGAGCAAAGGCCTCTTGCTCTTGGAGGCTCTGTGAACCCCGCCTTGAAGCTTCCTGGTGGCCCATCTTCAGGGACTGTGGCTGCTCCTCTGTATTAGGGGCACATGAACCAGTTGTTTCTGAACTAAAATACTGGGGTGGTAAGTCCTCCTCTTTCTCTTCCTCTTCCTCTTGCTCCTTCTCCTCTTCCTCTTCTTCACATCGCTGCTGTTGCTGCTGTTGCTGCTGCTGCTGCTGCTGTTGCTGCTGTTGCTGTTGTTGCTGCTGCTGCTGCTGTTGCAGCTGTGCTGCACGGAAGAGCCTATATTTTTCCCAGTTGGGAGGAGGAGGGCGAGGGGGAGGAAAGGCCTTCTTTCGGACCCCAAGAGTGTCTGGTTGAGTCTCATTGCCTTTATTAAATGATTCCCTCTGATGTTTTCCCCAGGCCTGGGTGTTTTGAGGCTCTAAACTGATGTGACTCTCAGAGAAGGCTCGGCTCCGCAGTGGGCGGGGCATGGAGGCAACGGAGTTCTCATCCTCATAAACTGAAGATTCCTCTGGTTTGTTCGAGGCACGTTTGAAGTCTCCAAGGATGTCAAGAGAAGAGACTGCTCGGTAGTTTGACAAGTCCAGTGCTGGGTTCTCAATGCAAGGTCGGAAGGGAGTAGACAATGAAAAGCTGGCCTTAGAATGAGCCATTTCCCTGCAAAACAGCAGATAAGCATTAACCAAGACAAGCATGTGATAGATGGGCCCCATATTTTAGATGACATAATTTCTGAAATGTTAAAATGGCCACAGAATTCTAACATGTGTAGCAAAAATAAGAATATAATAACAATGACAGCAAACATTCTTTTTTGTATAAACTAAGTACTAAACAGTAGAGCAGTGGTTCTCAACCTTCCTAATGCTCAACCTTCCTAATACAGTTTCTTACATTGTGATAACCCACCCAACCATAAAATTATTTTCATTGCTACTCCATAACTGTACTTTTCCTACTGTTATGAATCATAATATGAATGTCTGATATGCTGGAGATCTGATATGCAACCCCAAAGGGGTGACCCACAGGTTGAGAACCACTGCACTAATGTATACTTTCAATGCTCTCCATGGTCCAATTTATTTTCTCCTTACAATAAACCTAGGAGGTAATTCTTATAGTTTGGATTTTATCGTTTGAGAAACCAAGACATAGTCAGTATATGTAATTTGTCCAGGGTTATAAAGGTTATGTGGTAGAGCTACGATCTGAACTTGAACTATTTAGCTACAAAGTCTAAATAGACATGTGGTACCTCAGTCTGTTTAAAGCACTCAGACTGGATGTGCAATAGTCTAGGGCTTACAATCCTGGTGGTTCATTTGTTGATTTTCTCTATTTTTTTTAATGAAACGTTTCTGGTGTTTAGAAATAGTGGTTTCCATAATGAATATCTATATTCTCACTTACTACCCAGAATCCACACATTTTAATACTTTACTATCTAAAGTTCATAAATTCTTTTATGTCACTCCTCACTTCCATTGCCAATGTGATGCAATGTATATTATAAATAAACTACATATACCTTCCCTGTGCCTACATGTGGAATAAGTTATTCACAAGTATCTGCCACTCTTGACAAAAAAAAATTTCTTCTGAAATGTCAAAAGGAATCATTGAATTCTAGGCTTTTCTGAAAACTAACTCTCAAAAGTGAGCAAAGTAATCTATTAAGGAGTATTCTATTACAGAAAAATTGAAGATGGGGCAAAGAAGGATTAATAACATAAGCAAAGCTCATATGAACTTGGAAACTGAAGATGCAAGCACAGGGCCTAAACAGGTCTGTACCAGGTCCTCTGTGTATATATCATGGCTTCCAGTTTAGTGTTTTTTATGGGAGACTTAAGTATGTAAACAAATGATTCTTGTGCCTTCTCTTGGGCTAGTTTCCTTCTGTTGCTTTGCCTTTATGATAGTTTTTATTTTATCTTATTATATTTTGTTATTTTTTAGAAATGAATAAATGGAAGGATGGAAAGATGGATGGATAGATGAATGAATGAATGAATGAATGAATGATGAATGAATGAAGACCAAGCCACTATGGTAAAGGTTAACAACAGAACTGTCACTTATGCTTGCTGGGAGAAGGAAAATCAGTTTTCTCCAATAGAGTGACATGGGGTAGATCAACCTCTCCAGGACAAGTCTCATGTTCAGGAATAGTTGAGCAATGTGTAATAGATTCCACAGGTTTTTGTGTATACCTGTATTTGGGTACAGTTTGGATTGGGAAGGTAGTTTTATTTTGTTTTCTTAGTTTGGTGGGGTTCTGTTGTTGCATTGGGTTTTTGGTTGTTTTTTGAAAAGGAACTTAACAGGTGGGTAAGGAGGAGGAGAGGATCTGGAAGGACTTGGGGAAGGAGAAAAATATGATCAAAATATATTAAAATTTTAAAATTGTTTTAAATTATATATACATACACATATATGCATATATATCTTATGAAAGAGATACAAGTAAACGTATATTATGAACAGAACAAAACAGTGAATTTAGAAATAAGATAGACTAGCCAGGTATGGTAGCACATTCCTTTAATCCCAGTATTCAGGAGACAGGTAGATCTCTATGAGTTCATGGCTTGCCTGGGTTGCATAGTAAAGTCTAAGATAGTCAGTGCTATATAATAGAGAGACCCTGTCTTAAAAAAAAAACAAAAACAAGAAATAAGGTAGGCCATAAAAACACCCTATAAAAACGTTGAAAACAAGGAGATAAAGATTATTCAGTAAATCTTCTGAGATAACTTTTGATCAGTGCTATATATGTGCATATGTACTTAATATTCTACTTATGTTTATATACATAAGAAAATTTGAAATTTAAAATATGATCTCTAATAAGGAGAAATAATATTTTTAAGTTATAAGAGAAATATCTTCATTTATAAAATGTCAAACTTCAACATGGTAAGATTTATCAAAATCAAATGACACCTCTTCAGCTGATTATAAAGAGTTAAGCCCTTTAAACTTATGATCTGATTTCCTATGGTAGCCTGTGAGCAATCAACATCATGCTGAGTCCTACTGTCAGGAAATTCTAAGGGCTCAATTAGACCAGCAGACAGACTATGCATTCAACAGTTGTGATGATGGCTGAGACTACTTCTTAAAAAAAAATTAACAGTATACATAATGCTAACCAAGTTCAGATGAAATGGAAACAAAGCATCATTGTCCTCATCATTAGTTCCCATGTGGCTCAGAAATTCCTACCCATATATCTCCACTATCCTCATCTGGGTCTTGGCCTACGTCTTTACCCTCCCAAACTGTCTAACCTCACATCTCCTTTAAGAGAGAAAATACAAAGTAGTGGAGGACAGCCAAAAGATGACAAATCTATATCAGGCAGGGAGGCCTCTCCTGGTGACCTTCTCTGTTATTCTTAATTACCCTGATTCTACTTTGCATTCATTTTTCCTTGAAAAGAACACTATAATGCTAGCAACTGGAATACATGATAAGGATCTAATTACACTAAATATTTCCCTTTCTTCCTTCTTGTTCTTTAGGTGTGAACACAAACACACACACTCACTCACTCTCTCACACATACAGCCACACAAATGTATATATGCATCCCCATACTATATATATATGTATGTGTGTATATGCATGTGTGCCTGCATGTGTGTGTATATGTGTGTGCATGTGTGTGCATATGTGTGTTTGAGACAGAGCCTTGTTACATAGTCCAGGTTGGTTTAGAACTTTAAATCCTCATTTGTTAGCCATGTAAAATCTATCATTATAGGCCTATCTTTTCATACCCAGAGCCCTGAATCTTTTTGTACCAAAAAAGCATAGAACCAAACATCATAAGCAAACTACAGGTACCATAAAGGCCAACAAATAAAGTCAGAAACAAAATTAAGACTGTTCCAATTGACCACAGACCATAATAGTTAAAACTAAAATAAGAGAAAACATTAACAAAAACTATACTTGCTTTTTAAGATTCCAGTTAATTTTTCACCAGTCTTATCTAAGAATATATATACAAAAAAGTTAAAGTATTAGTAAAGAGAATCCAGAAGGATGTTTAAAAAATACATCATAAACATGCATGTTCACTTTAGAAATTAAAATCTTGCCTAGGGGCTGGAGAGATGGCTCAGTGGTAAAGAGCATTAACTACTCTTCCAGAGGTCCTGAGTTCAATTCCCAGCAACCACATGGTCCCTCACAACCGTCCATAATGGGATCTGGTGTGCATGAAGGCAGTATACTCATATATAGAAATCTTTTTTTAAAAAAATCTCATTTAGTGTTAAAAATCTATTTATATAGTTGATAATACTAATAAATCAAAAGATAAATGTTACAAAACAACTTCTCTGATCCTAAAAGATATTTGATTGTGATCCTCAAACCTTTCTAGACTTGAAAATCTCCTAGTAGGAAAATATAGCTAGTCCTATGAAAGCACCAAGATCCAGGGCCTCATGCATGTTAGGCTAATGTTTTATCAAAGAGCTATATCTTTGGCCCCGAAGCAAAACAGTGGAGACATTCTTATAAAAACTAGGAACAAGGGAAACTGCCCACTTTCCCAATTAGTACTTAATAATGTTCGAAAAATGCTTTATATGTGATTTGAAATGATAGACATATTAACATTGGAAGATAGTATTTATCTGAAAACTCATGATAAGTGAGAATGCAATACCAACAGTAAGAAAATTCAATAAGGTGTCCGGGTATAAGATGAATATATAGAAATCAACTTTCTTATGCATACAACAATTAGAAAATATAATGGAGGGTAAGATCATACTTGGCACAGCAATTAAAAAGATAAAATATCTAGAAATAAACCCAAGCAGGAAATATTGTAGACCTATCTGCAGAAAACTAGAAAACTTTATTAAAGGACATAAAACAATACGTACATGAACTAAAAGACATACAGTTTCCTAGCAAGGATGACTCAACACTGTAAAGATATCAAATCTACCCAAATTAATATATAAACTTAATATGGGTCCAATAAATTTGCCAGCAGATAAGATTTTTGGAACATCATTCTAAATATTATATGGGAAAATAAAATGGTGGTGATTACCATGAAGAGAAGCAAAAAGTCCTAAGGGAGGTGGAGCTTTACCATTTACAAAATATGTTCTAAAGTTACAGGAAATAAGGTAGTCTCACAATTAGAATGGTGGATTCTTGATGTAACATACACAATACTGGCTGGAAGTAGCTACACACACCTATAATCCCAACACTTGGGGAGGAGGCTGAAGCAGGTTGATTGACACAAGCCTAAGGCCAACTTGGCCTTACTCTAATTAAGTAATAAAAATGACAAAACCCATAGAATGCTAAACTGGTAAAGTAAATTCAAACCCATGTGAAGTTAGTTTATGGTAAGGTAAGCTAGGAAAGATGCGTACAGTTTGGGAACAACTAGACAGTTATTAGTGATAAAGTCAAATCTTTATGTCACTCCAATGAAGTTCACACACACACATATAAAATTTCAAATGTAAAAAAGACATTATTATAAATTGTAGAGAAAAATAGAAAACAAGAAAAGCTTTAATCTAAAGATTAAATTCTAATGTAAGTCACTAAATACAGAAATAATCAAAGAAAGGTGATATAGTTGATTTATAAAAAATTAAAAATTTATGATGAGAAGAGTATTAGAAATAAAACTAAAATGTGATGATGATATCTTTAGAAAATCTCTGTTTGTTCTCTATGCAACTAAGAGTCCAGTACCTTTCAGGGGATGGAGCAGAGACTGAGGGAACAGACAACCAACAACCAGCTCAACTTGAGACCCACACTCTGGGTAGCCATCAATCTCTAACATTATTAATGATTCACTGTTATGCTTGCAGACAGGAGCATGGCAGTCCTGAGAGACTCCACCCAGCAGCTGACTCAGACAGATGCAGACACCCACAGCCAAACACTGGAGGGAGCTTGGGGACTCTTATGGAAGAATAGGAGGAAGGATTATAGACCTTTTCTAAGAGGATAAGAACCCACAGGAAGTCCAACAGAGTCAACTGACCTGGACCCTTGGGGCTCTGAGTCTGAACCACCAACCAAAAAACATACACGCCTGGACCTAGGCATACACACACACACACACACACACATACACACACACACACATATATATACATATACACATACACACACACACACACACACACACACACACATATAAAACTAACAGATGTGCAGCTTGGCTTTCATGTGGGCTATTCTAAAAGCTGTTGCCTGCATGTGGGGATATGTTCTTCTAGCTGGGCTGCCTTTTCTGGTCTCAGTGGGAGAGGATGCACCTAGCCTCATAGAGAATTGAAGTGCCAGGGTTGGGGGATAGCCAGGGGACCCCTACCCACTCAGAAGAGAAGGGAAGGTGTGATGGGGGAGGGATTGTGGGACTGGGTGACTGGGAGGGGGCAGTGAGTAGGATATAATGTGAAAAGTTAAAAAAAATTAAATTAAAAAACAAATATATGTGTGCCTTTGCTGTGTGCAGCATACTAACCAAACAATAGAAACCAACAACAGAGAAAGAAAAAGTATATCATTCATAGCAAAATGAGGATGTCTTATCAATATAACAGAAAATGTTCACCCACATATAAACTTTTAAACTATATATACAAATGATAATGAACCATTCTAAAATAAGAATTTATAAGGGTGTAAGAAAACAGGCTATCTCTTGGTGGAAGTGTACACTGGTGTAATTTTACAAAGGTCATTTGTAAAGAAAGGAGACTCAAGATTGCTTATCATTTGACCCAGCAATTCAATTGCTAAAGATTTCATATATTTATATATTATATGTATACATATATTCTATGTTTATATTTCAACATGAACTCAGTTGGATATGTATAAGGATATTCATTATAGCTTTGTGCATAATCACAATGATGGAAATATTCTAAATGTCTTTGTATAGGAATTATAATAAAATAGAAAGAGCTAAATATGGAATATTCTATAGCTGCTCAAAGTAACGCAATTGATCTGAGTACAACTTATACAAAAATCTATAGAACTATCACAAAAATAAAAGGCAAGATATAGAATCAATTGTACAAAAATACGTACTAGTCTTTTTGGCATACTAGAAAATTTTAAATACTTGGTGAGGAACTTGTAGTAGTTTGAATGAAATTGGGCCTCACAGTCTCATAGAGAGCAGCACTATTAGGAGGCATGGCCTTGTTGGATGAAGTGTGCCACTGTGGAGACAGTATGTGAGGTCTCAGATGTTCAAGCCACTCCCTATGTGGCATTTATTTCTGCTGCCAGTGGATCAAGATATAGAATTCTCAGCTCCTTCTCCAGCATCATGTCTGCCTACATGCTGCCATGACGATAATGGACTAAACTTTGAAAACTGTAAGCTAGCCCCAATTAAATGTTTTCTTATAAGAGTTGCCATGGTCACAGTGTCTCTTCACAGCAATAGAAAAACAAAGACGGAGCTGTACTAATGGATCTAATGTAATATGTGTAAGTATATGATAATGTAATAAGCATGCGATATGTGTTGGTAAATATATGATACACTTGGAGAATTTTTCTTTATGAATTCTGTTACTATGTAAAATCAATATACATCATAAAAAGTGGACATATGGGGCTAGAGAGATGGCTCAGTGGGTAAGAGCACTGACTGCTCTCCCGAAGGTCTTGAGTTCAAATCCCAGCAACCACATGGTGGTTCACAACCATCTGTAATGAGATCTGATGCCCTCTTCTGGTGTATCTGAAGACAGCTACAGTGTACTTACATATAATAATAAATAAATATTTTTTAAAAAGTGGACATAGAAATTCAAAATATTTAGTAACATTCAAGGTTAACATAAAGCATAAAACGGATGTTATATACTTCCATGCCTGGAGCCTAAAGTATTCAGAAAACACATAGCCCTTGCTGTGTTTTATGAGGGCCCCTTCTCACACTTCTATTCCTTGCCCATATATATTCTGTTTCCTTTCTATCTCATTCTTTTTCCTTCCTTTCTGTGACTTGTCAAATTCACTTTTAATTATCACTTTCCTGAGGAAGTCTTTTTTGATTCTCCACTCACTCAAGTATGGGGCCAAGTGGATAGCCCATCAAACTTCGTAATACAGTACTGCTAAGATGCCTACTCCTTAATCATGATGGTTTTGAAGGTGACAGCCATGTCATGTTCACTACTATATTATCACCAGGATCCAACATAGCATCTAATGCACAGCAAGTACTCAGAAATGTCTTTATGACAATGGTAAAAAAAAAATCACATCTATTGTACCCTAGCACCAAGGGCAAAGCCACTAAGCAAAAAGAACAATAAATAATAGGTAAATGAGAGAGTAGCTTCCAACGTCTTTAGAATATAACTGAGGTATATGTGTGTTGGTGGTAGAGGGAGGAGCAGCATTTAGCTTATGGCTTTGTTTGCATAGCAAGTATGCTAAATTCCTTATTTCTTTGGAGTGGTATAAGCTAATATAAATTATTAATTTTATCAACCACACAAAGCTCTCTAACTTTATTTCTGGCTTATGTCTGCTATGGTACTCTAAGATCACTACATTACTTCTAATCAGGTACCTGAAGCACCTGTGCTGTAATTAATACTCAAGTCTAGTGAAGGCCTTTGCTACACATCTCGAAAAATATGATGCTTCCACAAGATGCTACTTCCTACTTGTCTGAGTTAGGATTTTACTGCTGTGAACAGACACCATGACCACGGCAACTATTATAAAGGATAACATTTAATTGGGGCTGGTTTACAGGTTCAAAGGTTTAGTCCAGTATCATGTCAGGAAGCAGGATAGTATCCAGGCAGACATGGTGCTGAAGGATGAGCTGAGAGTTCTATATCTTGATCTGAAGGCAGCATGAATGGACATAGTCACAAGGCCTGGCTTGAGCTTCTGAGACCTCAAAGCTCATGCTCTAGTGACACTCTGATGAAGCCAGACCTACTCCAACAAGGCCATACCTCCTAATAGTGCCATTCCTGATGGCCAAACATTCAAGCACATGAATCTACACGGGCCATTCCTATTCAAACTGCCACACTTCTTGCTAAGATATGGATCTGGAATGAGCCTCAAAAGCTCACATCTTAAAGGTTTGGTTATAACCTTAGTGCTATTAGGAGCTGATGAAAATATTTAGAGGTGGTAACTAGTAGGAAGTCCTAGGTTGCTGGGCATGTTTCCTCTGAGGAAATTTCAGGATTCTTCTCCTATTAAGTTTTACACCCAAACATGAGGTGAACAGGCCTTCTGCATCATGTTCTCTAGCCGGGACATATTGTCTCAGCACAGGCCCAAAGCAATGGAGCCAATGGGTCACTGGGAGAAATCTTCAAAACTGTGAGCTGAAATAAAACCCTACCCATTTTCCAATACTTGGTCCCTAATGCCTGAGGATTAGTGAGGTATTAATAATCACTGGTACTTTTGTGGGTGCTTTTCCCTTCATTTTGGTGGAGAGATCCATGTTTTCAGAAAAATTAAAGCATCCTTCCACTGCAGCTACACTTTAAAATGTTTGACTCTAAGCCCTTACCTGGTTTATTTTTTGTTGAGGTCACCCCATTTTCTCAAGTCCCAGGTGTTAGGTTCCTAGTATTTCATTTATGTTTACAATTCTTGATTTTATTAATCAGAATATAAGTATTAAGAAATTAGTGAACCTAAGAGTTTTGTGAATAAACTATAATGCTAGTCTATGTCAGAGGTACATGCTCTAAAACTTCTTTCTGGGACATAATCCAAAAGTTGGGCACCACTAGCTTTGGACAACAGTCCTTAATCAAGGTGACTCCTAATCAAAATTATCTGGGGGAATTGCTTACAAGCAAATATATACAGCCTTGTCCCTAATTGGGATTTCAATCTCTGCAGTGAATCCTAGAAGCCTAAATTTTAAACAGCAACTCAAGGGATTCTAAGTAAGTGCTTCCTGAACCACAGAATAGAAGCAAAAAACCAGAGTGAAGCCTGGTAGGGATGTTGTTGTTGTTTGGGTGTATAGCTGTTTGTTCCAACTAGGTTGGATGTGAAACTAGTCCTGCTGTTCCTACCCCTCATCATATAAACCGAGTTGGTAATTCCTACATCTCGTGCTTGTATTTCCCCCCCTTCTCTATCTTGATTTCCAATCTAGACCTTATGCGATGCAGTGGTTTCACAAGACATGTATCACTTTCATCATTTTCTTCAATTATTAAAACTAGAAAAGCCAACAGGGTGAGGTGGCACACATCTTTAATTCCAGCTCTCAGGAGGGAAACACAGGTGGATCTCTTGTAAGTTCAAGGCTAGCCTGGTCTACAAAGCAAGACAATGCAAGTCCAGGAGAGCCAAGGTTCTGTTACACAGAGAAACCCTGTCTCAAAAGCACAAAACAACCCCCCAAAACAAACAAACAAACAAACAAAAAACCTGGAAAGGCAGGGACTATGGAGGATTTTCTTCTCATTGATCATATACAGCAATATTTGATGAGACCTCATTGTGGGTACTTCTTCCCTTTCCTATAAGCATATCTGCATCTTCCCCTCTGATGTGAGTGGCTCTTTAATGCTCAGGAAGGCTCTCTATACCTCAAGCATTGGAAGACCAGTTCTTTTCATATTAGGGCTGATTTATACTGCAACAACTTCCAGTAAGTAGATTTTTTGGAGCATGCTGTCTCCAGATAAAGTTATGGTACTATAAATTAGTACAGTCAGAGTGCCCTCCAAAGGCATGCTCTTTTCTTCAAACTTATTTTGATGTTGATTACCAAGGGGTTAAATGATACAAGGCTGATGGAAATAATTAGTTCATTCATTTCTGGAGTAGATAATTGTTATATACCTAGTCCTTTGACTCTTCAAACTGCTCTTAAACCCAAACTTGCTTTAAACAATTACTGGATTTTTTTTTTAAAAAATCAGACAACAAAATTGTCTTGGAGATGAAAGACAATAAAATATCCTGGAATAAACCTATCCAAGAAGATGAAGGAACTCTACAACGAAAATCTAACTAATACCCTCAGAGCTCCCAGGGACTAAACCATCCACCAAAGAGTACACATGGGGGGACTAATGGCTCTGGCAGCATATGTATAGTAGAGGATGGCCAAGTCGGTCATCAATAGGAGGAGAGGCCCTTGGCCCTGTGAAGGTTCTGTGCCCCAGTGTAGGGGAATGCCAGGGTCAATAAGTGGGAGAGGGTGGGTTGGTGAGCAGGGGGAGGGGAGGGAACAGGGGTTTGTTTTTGTTTTTATTGTTGTTTTTGGAGGGGTAACAAGGAGATGAGATATCATTTGAAATGTAAATAAGAAAATATATAATAAAAAATAAAATAAAATAAGAAAAAAGAAAAGACCATGTGAAACCTCTGAAGAAAGATAATATGAAAGACACGATGGAAAGACACCCTATGTTCATACATTGGTAGAACTAATATTGTGAAAATGACCATCCTACCAAAAACATTTTACAGTTTCAGTATAATACTAATCAAAATACCTACAATTATCTTCATAGGAAAAAACCCAGTAAAAATCATATGGAACCAGAAAAGACCACAGATAACTAAATCAGTCCTGAATAAAAAGAATAGTAGTGAAGGGATCACTGTTCCAGACTTCAAGGTATATCATGTACTATAGTAATAAAAAACATATGGCAATGGCATGAAAGCAGACATGCAGACTAATGGAATAAAATAGAAGACCCAAACAAGAGTATTTGGAGCTGATATTTGACAAAGAGGAACCATCATACACTAAATACACTATTTTCAACAAATGGTGCTAGGAAAACTGAATGAAATGAGATTAGATCACTATTAATCACTTGGCACAAAAATTAGGTCCAAGTGGATAAAAGACCTCACTTTCAAACCCCAAACACTAAAACTGCTAGAAGAAAACACAGGCAGTACTCTACAAGGTATGGGTGTAGGAAAGGACTTTTCTGAACAAGACTCTGTGAGCCAGAGAACTAAGGCCAACAGTTAACAAAGTGGGAGCCCATCAAACTAAAACTCTTCTGTATAGCTAAGGAAACAACCAACCAAGTAAACTGGAGGCCAATGGAATAAGAAAGAATCCTTGTCATCCATACAGAGGAGTAATACTATCTAGACTATATAAAGAACTCAAAAAACATCCATACAGAGGAGTAATACTATCTAGACTATATAAAGAACTCAAAAAACAAGGAGGCAAAAACAAATGACCCATCCAAAAACTGGGCTAGGGACCTGAATAGAGAGTTCTTAAAAGAAGAAAAAAATGGTTAAGAAATTCCTCCAAATAAAATGTTCAGCATCCCTAGGAATTGGGAAAATGCAAAGAAAAGCTTTTATATACCTTACTCAGTCAAGAATGACAAAGATAAACAAAATAACTAACAACAAATAGGGGGAAGGACTCATTCACTGTTGGTGGGACTGCAAACTGGTTCAGTCACTATGAAAATTAGTGTGGAGAATTCTCAAAAAGCTAAAAATAAATCTACCATGGCCCAGCTTTATACCAATCCTTGGTATGTACTCAAAGGATTAGATATTCTACTATAAAGATTCTTGCTTAGCCAGCTTCATTGTTGCCTTATCCACAATAGCTAGGACATGGGAACACCCTCAATGTCCTTCAACAGATAAGTAAATAATGAAGACAAGGTATAAAATATGCTATAGCATGCTATTCAGCTATAAAGAAAAATGAAATTATGAAATTTGTAGGTAAAATGATGGGCCTAGAAAAGATTATAGTAAGTGAGGTAATCCAGACCACCCCCCAAATGCTGCATGTTGTCTCCTATTAGTATTTCTTAGCTCCAGACCCTCAGATGTGAGTGTACAACAAGGAATAACAATAGAAACCAGACAGGCAGAGGAGGGCTTTGGGAAAGGAATAGCAGGAGTCAGAGGATATAAAGTCAGAATGGAATAATGAGGGGAAAGACTCTCTCTCCCTCCCTCCCTCTGTCTCTGTCTC
>NC_045030.1:1024397-1029185 GCF_008632895.1 Mastomys coucha | reverse complement strand
GTGTGTGTGTGTGTTTAAAGGAAGTTAACTCACTTGGACTGACAGTGTTCCCCATAAGAATCACAGACTAACAAAAATCATAATACCAGGCATGAGAAGTTGCTTAACTACACTAAGCCAGGCAAAGGAGGTGTTGCAGCCCTTGGTTATCTCTCAGGGCTTAGGGGTGAGATCCTATCAATGAAGACACACTACACTTAGGATACAAGACCTAGATGTTCAAGCTGTACCTTACCTGAAAGCCTCTTTTCTCTGATCTAGATTTGTGGTTTCAGAAAATACTATACAAACTTCCAAGGGAGTAAAGCAGATAAACATTCCTACCCAGCTGCAACATCTATGAACCACAACAAGTACTAGCATGGCAAGATATGCATAAAGGTACAAGAAATGGCATTCACATACCTGTGGCAACCAACAGCTGTCTAGTTGGACTCATGCATGGCCCACAGAGGAGAACTCATGCTTGGTACTGGAAACCTAGCCAGCTTCCTGGGGCTAGCAAGATTATGGACCTTAGAAATGATCTACTACCACAACTTTGCTCTCCACTTGAGGATGGGTGTATGGGAGAGGGTTGAAGGTGGTATCTGGGAGGGAGAAAGTGATGCAATTCTTTTCCGATTAAAATATCTTAAAAATAATTTTTGATCTTTGAGACTTTTATACATCTTTTTGGATCATATCTTTTCTCCCCCAATTCTTTCCAGATTGACACTCCATACCCACTCAATTTGTGTCATTAAAAAGATACACCAATGTGTGCAGCTCACATATACTGGAATGTGTACACTCTACTGGAGTTTAGTGAACTTATTAGGGGCTAACTTTCTTGTTATCATCTGTTCCTTTTCACTGGATAAAAGGAGCAAGTGGATGAGTCTACAATTAAAATCTTCAACAAACTAGGATGCCCTGGCTATGTATTCACTTGAGTTCTGGTTTCTTGACTGTTGAGCAAAGTTGAATATTAACTAGCAGGCAGCACCACTTAACTTCCTAGATATAAACAAGGAACAATGGTGAAGATTACAGCTATGAAGGGCTCGTACTGTGCATTTTGCCCAAGTCAGAGACTTCACTGTAATAATGATAATATGGTCATCTACTGGGAATCTTTCTATGTATCACCAAGGATTTCTATATCATTCTACATAGTTAATCTTCAGGAAGGTTTTGTGACACATATTTCTGAGACTAAGATGGGTTACATATCTCATTCAAAGGCATGCACCTTTTTGTGTAAGTAGATTTTGAAAGTCTGTTAGAATTCAGATTCAAGTGTCTCTCACAATACTTTCTGCTCTACTCTCCTGCCTTCTATCTTGGCTTTGGCTAGAGAAAGGGATACAATGCAAATTTGGTATCCCAGACAAGGGCTCTTCTCAACATGACAGCAGGACAATGATCCAATAGTGTTCCATTGAATTATGTTAGGTACAAGTCAGGAATATCGACTTATGGAGGTTTTAATATTGTAAAGGCACAGGACTTAGAATTTGTACAGAAATCTGTAATGCTACTTTGGGACAAAGTAAGGATTTTCTGCTTGGAAGTTAGGGGCATTCACTGATGGGCAGAAACTATAGTTTCTTGCTTCTCAATGCATACTGAGCACTATTTTAGCTTTTTGACATACGTAGTATAATCAGTTTTCCCAATAGCCAGTAAAGAAGGCAGCAGCATCCAGTTTGTAGCTAGGAATCCTGAGGATAAAAGGACAAATCATTTTCTTAGAAAGTAAAAAAGAAGAATGTTCACAACAGAGTGTGTCTTATCCTTCTCTGGGGACAGTCCCACTAAAGCAAAGATTGCTAGGGCAGGCCACTACATTTGCCTCCAGGTATCTCTGAAGACTTTATTTAGCTCCTCACTGAAGAAAAGAGAGGAAGCATGAAATTAAGACAAGATTTTGTTGACACCAGTGAAGAGGTTATATGGCCATATCTCAAAAACAAAAGCAGATGGCATGCCAAGGCTTAGGCTGTTCTTCCTTCTTGGCAAAGGTTGCCCTTTCTTGTGTCAAATACATTTTCCTTCTTTGTTAAAAACATTACAGGGATCCAATTGAAAACTAAGAGCAGTACTGTCAGAGACGGAAAAATCTCCTCCTGCCTCTTCCTCCAGTCTTTTGAAGTTTTCTTGCCTGGAAATTTTATTTTTAAACTTACCACAATAGCTTGGCATTCCAGGATCATTGGTAGTGAGAGCATTCAGGGCCAATGTCTCTTGCCTTTCCCTTCCCCACACAATCAAGAGATAAGACTGCTCCAAGAGAAACAGCCACTCCCAGGTTATTATTGGAGGAAACATTTGCAAGATCCAGGAAACAAGACCCAAGGAGGCTACGAAGGAGAAAAGACCCAGAGAGCTTGCTGTTGCCATCTCTCCCTGGCCCTGAGCTCACAGAAACTTAGTTGATAACAGCAAATGCTAAGTGCTAGGACTTACTCTAAGCCTTCGTTCAGTCCCCCAAGAAGTAAAAACAAACAGCCATTGTTGTCATGAATAAAGCTTAGTTCTGCACCTCC
The DNA here is from genome assembly GCF_008632895.1 of Mastomys coucha. Taxonomy (NCBI): domain Eukaryota; kingdom Metazoa; phylum Chordata; class Mammalia; order Rodentia; family Muridae; genus Mastomys; species Mastomys coucha. The sequence goes on along the minus strand of NC_045030.1, from coordinate 1,026,654 downwards.
CCCCCGCCCAAATGACTCCAAATCCTACACAGGAAGATACCAGGGATACAGAAATTACACTGTCAAACAGAACATGTGGGATTTTCCCCTTCCCAATAGGACACTGATTGAATGAAAAGAAATAAAAAGGTCTTAAGAAAATTATAAGAATGAATCAGATAATATTTTTTGTGCATGTATATAGGAGGAGGGTGAAATACTATGTCATGGTAGTGGTGACATATGCAGTGTTCATGGCAGTTTGGTTAGGTATCACTTTGGATGTCAAAGTTCCCCTGGATTTAAATAAGCAGAAGTACTAACTGATGGAGAGTTTTAGCAAACTAAAGTCAAGCATGCCTGGTGAGAACCCATCTATCATTGATACAGGAATGTTTGCAAAGATTTTCTTTGATCTCAAACTTCCCAGGATTGAATCAAACCAATGTGGTCTGCTACTTCTTTAGATTTTCTTTTCTTCTTTAATTATGAATTCCAACATTTTAACACATACCCAAAGCACACTATGTTTATTCAAGTCAAGCTAGTTACATGTAATCAGATTTTTTTTTTCATGAATTTTCCTTCAAATTCAACACATGGTTTAGTGTTTACCTTTCTGGGGTAAGGTAACATTATTATATTAATATGATTACACATCCTGAAAAATTCAGTATTTGTATACCTGTCATTGTTAGTGGCTGCTCTATTCTAGTCCATCATTTATGATAGAATACATTGCTAAGCCTTTTTAATGACCATAAGTAGAAGTAGTATAAACATTTTTTGAGAAATTAATTTTATGTTTTTGGTTATTTCCTTGGGAGTATATTGGGACAGAATATGACGAGTAATGCATTCTTGTCACATATTTCCAGAATGTCCTCTAGGATAACTGAACCAATATATATTGCTTCCAGGGAAAAATGCTATTTAACCACGCCTTGCCTAGGTAGGATTATAAAATTTCACTTATCATTTCTGCAAATTGTTGACAGTTTAATAAGAATGCTATGATACCTTGAAATTGATCTTATTTATATTTCTTTAATTGCTATAGAGGTTATAGTTTTCCATGAAATGATTTTACAGTTTGCTTTCCTTGGGTATAAAGTAAAATGCCTGCTTATTTTCTTTGTCCACTTAGAAAGCTAAATCTTCAAACTGACCTTCTCTATCTGTATCCATTCTTTATATATTTTGGACTGGCAACTGTTATCAATAATGTTGTTCCTGGGCATTTCCCTCATTCTGCAGCTTGGCTTTTTATTACATTTTGTCATACAAAGTTTTTCCTTCTAACTTTTTTTTTATTTCAAATCATCCATCTTGTCTCTAATGACATTTTCAACTTAACAGCTACAGATTTATCTTATATCCTCAGCTAGAATAAATGTTATTCCACTGCTTTTCCTTCTGGCTAGAATGTACTATCAATCTAAGTAAGGTATATGATCTATAAGTTAATTATCCTTCATAAAGATACCTTAAATCCCTCAAAGGTCTTAAAGAAACTGATTCTTAAAACAAGGTTTCAGTTGCTTCCAGTGTGTTCCATATTTTCAGTTTAGCTTGTTTGTTCATGCAACCATTTTACAACTTTGTTTGGCATTTGAAGTTAACTATTATGTATTAGATAATTGACACTTTCAGACTGACCGCAGGTCTTAAATCTGAGAGGGCAAGTCCACTATCATGCTAGACAATGTCGTCTTCCAGATTCATTTCACTATGGATTTGACAAGTTCTATACAGCACCCAAGACGATTCTAGTTGTAGTACATTACATATGTATATTAACTTGGGAGATTTGTATCATTACCTTATACAGTCTTTACAAGCTGAAGAAAATTACAAATATGTATTTATTTCTATTGTTTTTTTCTCAGCATTCCTTGAGTAAGTGTTGTGTACCTATGAACAAAGTGGAGCATGTGTCCTTATTACATGTTGGAGCATCTTCTGGGTATATGCTCAGGAGTGGTATAGCTGGGTCCTCTGGTAGTACTATCTCTAATTTCCTGAGGAACCGCCAAACTGATTTCCAGAGTGGTTGTACCAGCTTGCGATCCCACCAGCAATGAAGGAGTGTTCCTCTTTCTCCACAACCTCTCCAGCATCTGACTGGTGTGAGATGGAATCTCATGGTAATAAGGACACATGCTCCATTATGTTCATAGCAACCTTATTTATAATAGCCAGAAGCTAGCAACAACCCAGATGTCCCTCAACAGAAGAATGGATACAGAAAATGTGGTACATCTACACAATGGAGTAC
>NC_045030.1:970052-1023775 GCF_008632895.1 Mastomys coucha | reverse complement strand
CAGGGACTAAACCACCAACCAAAGAGTACACATGGTGTGACTCATGGCTCCAGCAGCATATGTATAGCAGAGGATGGCCTAGTCTGTCGCCAAAGGGAGGAGAGGCCCTTGGCCCTGTGAAGGTTCTATGCTCCAGTGTACGGGAATGCCAAGAAGCCAGGAGAGCGTGTGTTGGTGAGCAGGAGGAGGGGGGAGGGAACAGGGTTCTTTTCGGAGGGGAAACTGGGAAAGGAGGTATCATTTCAAATGTAAATAAAGAAAATATCTAATAAAAAATTGAGAATATGAAAAAAAAAGTGTTGTATACCCACAGATGTGTACCATCACCTATGTTTCACCACTTGGAATATTTACTTTGTCACACTTGTAACAAGTCTCACATGCTTCTAAAGATAATACCTGTAAGGGCTTCCTGGAAATGGACTATTTCTTGCACAGTCAAATTCAACTATCCATTTTCTTCTACTCAATCAGAAGTGGATCCTGGATCCCCCACACCCAACCCAAGGTAGGATAGGACAGAGAAAAGGAAGAGAACCTCACCAGAGAGTTGAAACTACTGCCCAGAGCTCTAATTATGACAAATACAATATAAACCCACAGGTAATGGGCTCTGGAATAAGATGACTGTCTGACCTTGGGACCGTGACTGTAATCTACTTGTCAGTCCGTTGTCTTATTGGCAAAACTATGCCATGCCTAGTAATAATCACACACAGGATCATAATAAATGATTACACAATTTATGTAAAAAGGGTCTGAAAAATATTAAGCACTCAATAAATGTTAGCTATCATACCTTTGTCTTGTCATTACGAGTATAATGATCTCTTTCCTTATTTTACTTTCTTCCTTAGTATTAGGTTCCTTCAGAGTGAATTAGGAAAAATAAAGTATACAATGTTGTTGGAATTAACCAAGGCTGTGTATACAATAAATATATTGTATTCTGAAGTTACATGCAAAAAGGAAAAAGGAAAGGATCGAGGTAGGCAACTACAAGTACAGAAACCCAAGAGAGATAATCCAGAGGAGTATCTGTTGGCTTTTAAATACCTACAATTATGTAACCTTTTCTCCCACTAGACCTACTCCTAATATCCCCCTCCTACTAATACCAAAATGAGTTAGCATTCTCTCTGCATGCAAAGCAAATAACAACTGACAGAAGACTAAGAATGGGACTACTTAGAGTTATCTGCTTCAAGGAAGATAGTGTAGCTTAAGATTATACTTTTGATTCTCCCACCTACAGTCACCATTCCAGTTGTGACAGAAATGACACAATAAATGTGAATGTGCATGTGTGTGGTACTAAGAAAAAGTGTCGGGGAAAGTTCCATCAGGACTTTTCCTTATAAATGTCATATTTCCACTGGGTTTTTTCTAGTCCTTCATATCTGAAAAAAAAATAACCTTTTCCTGTATCTTACTAAGTTTTAAAGTTAGAGGATAACTGTAGTTTTCTCATGACTATCCTTTATTACCATATCCTTTGCACTCCCTCACCACTGGTCTCCCTCAAGTGCCAACTCCAGCTATTTTCACATTAATCGATATATACTGCAACCCAAATATCTCTTAGTAGATGACTGGATAAAGAAAAATTGATCTCATCATGTTATTTGGCAATAAAGAAAAATGAAGTCCTGAAATATTTTACCATGTGGATGAATGGCTAAAACACCATTCTAATTCATAGACATGAGACATAAAACCATGTGTGCTATGTGATTCCACCTGAAGAAGGTAAACAGGAAAGGGCAAATCTATGAAGACCAAAAACAAATTAGCAATTGCATCAGGTTGAAAATGGGAATGGCAAGTGACTGCTACAAATAGGCATGAGCAATTGCAGGATGGCAGAAACAGTCTAGAACTGGATTGTGGTAATGATTATACATCATCTACCAAACATACTCAAACTGTATACTCAGAATGAGTGAACTCATAATGACTAAAGATGTTTTCATTTTTTCTTCACAGAACTCCATTACAGGCAATCATGCCATGTATTTTTCATACCCAGTAGTTTGCTAAATTTGCTTTCCTGAAGGAACCTTATGACTGCAAACTGTCAAAGCCCATTAATGCTGTCTTCCATGATGGCAGTACACTGAGAGATAATTCCTTCTACCACGTCTGCTTTAGCACCATCTCCTCCTCATCTCATCCTGGCTGGATGTTTGTCAAACACCTTTTAAAGAATCTGCCTGTAGACCTCATTAACTTCAGCTCTAATGTATCTTGGTTCTAGGCTAGCATCTTCTCCTCTAAACCTGCTCCCCCTCTGGACTATCCCATTTATGTCAGTAACTTCTCAAGTTACCAGGACTCAGCTAGCTTTAATTATATCCTCTGTTCCAAAGCTCTAGAACCAGATTTCTCTAGTTATCCTTCAAAAAGAAGTCTTGTAATTGTAAGCAAATAATCTCACATTAACACATGAAAAAATGTTCAAACTAGAATGATCAAGGCAAGCAAATTAAGGTGATTAGCAGGTATAGCTGTTGTGTTAGGAAAAGAAAAATTTTCAATGATCGCAAAATTTGGTATAAAGAACTATTGTAGTATATTGCAGATGATAATGTAAAATGCCTCTTGAGGAAAGTTTGTTAAATCTATAAAGGGTCTTAGGAATATTCATATATTGTTACCTAGTAATACAAATTTCAGTTAGTAGATTCTTTAATAATTCTTCAAGAGATAATTGTTTTAATGAGAAAATTCAAAATGAGAAAAAAATCTATAGCTATTCAAAATGTTCTAGATAATAACTTTATAATATAAAAACCTTGAAAACAACTGGATTATTCAACAATTTAGGAAGGATTAAGCAAATTACTATACAATAAGCAGACAAAATATTCTATAGCTGTTAAAATAATTATTGAGGAAGCCTGAATGAAAATTATTTATCAAATAATGCTTAGTGTATCAAGATTCAAAAGCTCATTTGCATAGTTATTACAACTATGCCAGGAATAATCATCACACCTATAGAAAAAGCCAACAGAAAATAGGAGTATTAAGGTGGTAGAAACAAAGCTACCTCTTCTTGTGCTGAATTTTCTGTAGTGCTGTTTCCATAATAAACAATTACTTTTTTCTCTCAAAGCATCACACACATTTATCTATCTTTTATTCTATATTTCTACTGCACCTCCACGTCTACCTCCTTGTCCATAACACATTTTAATTCCTGGATGACTGCCCCTATTGGTTACCCTCCAACCCATCCAGTTTGCCAATACTGCCAAGTTGCCTAAAATGCCACATTTATCAAGTCACTGACTGATAGTCAATAATTCTTAATTTGAATTTATTTGTGTTTGAAAGTTTCATATTTTTATATAAGGAATTTTAGTCATTTTCCAGGTCCCATTCACCCATTCTCCTCTTTCATAGCTTTGAATTTATTTTTAATTGGTATATATATATATTTTTTTTTCTTAACTTGTAGATATTAGTGGGGTACCAGGTATTACTTGATTCATGTACACAATGAATATTGTATACATTTGATACGATTACATGGAATGATTAAGTCAGGGTAAACATCTTTCCTCAAATATTTATCATGTCTTTATGGCAAAATGTTCAAAACCCCATTCTAGCTTTTTCAGATGTACACTTAGTTCATTACTGCTGTCTGTAGTCACCACATCATGCACAGCACATCAGAGCTTCAATGTGCTATTCAATCAGAACTTAGTACTCGCCAGTGATGAGTGAACAAGACTTGCTCTCATGTTGGGCACCCTACCTAGTCCTCCAGACTTACCTATCCTGGTCTAAAGCTTCCTTAATTCTATTTCTCTACTCTTATTACTGAGCATGCTCAATGTCTTCTCCTCACCAGCACGACTAACATTCCTAGTGTTAAGTTTTGACTGGAAGGGTTCTCTATATTTACTCATTTGAGTCTCAGAAACACTTGATGTTGTTGCTCTTATTATCTTATTATTTTACACATAAGACAAGATGAAGACAGTGACACATAAGAAAGAGATGAGAAGGAAGAGTCAGTGAAGGGGGAGGAAGAAGCACATGAGCATGGATCTCAATTCAAGCAGTATTAACTCCAAGGCCCTAACTTTAGTAGTAGGGTTGATTCCTCCAAGACACCTTGCTTAGCCTCCTCTCCTACCACCTTCAGTCTTCAGTTTCCTTATCCTCCCATGAACTGATGATAACAAATCACAATAAATATCATGGACTGGGGCCTAGTGTTTCTTGTTGAAACTCTGTGTTCCTTTGGAAACTCTGGTAAAGAAAAGCTTGCTTAAAAACCAAGCTGAAGCCGTGCAGTGGTGGTGCACGCCTTTGATCCCAGCACTCGGGAGGCAGAGGCAGGTAGATTTCTGAGTTCGAGGCCAGCCTGGTCTACAGAGTGAGTTCCAGGACAGCCAGGGCTACACAGAGAAACCCTGTCTTGGGGGAAAAAAACAGCTGAGGTGATCCCCTTACCAGCTCTGACCTTGAGTGGATAATTCACCCTCTCTGAACCTCAAATCCTTTATTTGAGTTAGCAATCCTCAATGTGTGCTCCTAGGACTAGCTATGCCAGCATCACCCAAGGATGCCAGTTAGCAATGCTGATTTTGAGCCCTATTTCACACCTATGAAATTAGATTTTTCTGGGGATCCAACTAGCTCTCATGTTTCAACAAGTTCTCCAGATATTTCTGTTGCGCACTCAGCTCTGAGATCCCATACCCTGGTCTAATACCTATCGGATGGAATTGTTTTGAAGTTGTGCAACCCAACTCACAGCACATAGGTTGTTTTACAAGTAATAATGTATTATTACCGCTGCTGAACTCTGTGTGGGCTGCTCTTGTTCTGCTCAAGCTGTGGGCAGATAATGCTTCTCGATTCTCTTTCACTAGTAGCTCCCACCTTGCTAAGCAAAAGGCAGTACACATGCTAAGTGTTTAGTAAGACTATTACTTCTCAGGCAAGTGAGTAGGAGAAGTATTTTGGAGACTGGTACTTTGTAGAATACTGTTTCTGAAGTGAGACTACTTAGGGAGAATTAAAGTACCAGCTGAGGGGTTTTAGGCAAATGAATGCATTTGTGTGTGCCTCAATTGCTTCTCTGTATTACATGGAACAGAAACTGAACCTACACTGATTATACCTATTCTACAACCTCACAGTGATGACGACTTGTAAAATGCATTCCATGGTGCTTACAGCATATAGCTGAGTTCTTTCCTGCCTTGGGGTGCTGCTCTATAGTGAAGCACTTGCCCCATGTGCACAAGCTCCATAGCTTCTTTCTCCAGTGTTGAAGAAAATAAAAAGAAAGGGAAAAACATGAAAATGTTAGTTAGCATTATTGTTTTTGTATCTTTTCACCCATGTAGTGGTGAGTGGATTCTATTTCTTCTTTTGCCCACCAGATGATAAATACCACTTGCAAGACCTCTCTGTATTAAGCACATAGAAGAAGGCTATGCCTAAGATATGGTATCCTCTTTTAAAGGTTTCAATCTAATAAGATACAATGTCACTAGATTAAAATTATATCCCCAAGGATATAACATAAACAAGTCAAGAGCTTGTGGTGGAGGGAGGCTGATCGAGACCAGTGAACCCTGCAAAATCTCTACCTAGAACTTAGACTCCTGAAACACTCTATTGAGGAACCTATTTGCAGGCTATCTTTTTTAGATCCTAATGGAAGCAGATAAAATGGCGAGGGAGAGGGGAGCAGAAAAGTTGGGGTCAGACTGTCTGAAACCTAACACTACCACTTGCCTGGTACCAGGCAAGTAGCAACCTAGAAAGAAGGTGACTATCCACAGCTCTGATTCACCAAGAGCCCCTCGTCTCTAGGGAATATGAGTGTTGGCTACCATTATTCACAATTATAGGAGTTAGATGCTCCATCCTACACAAAGTAGTTATTTTCTCTTTCCTCTAAGCCACATGTGCCTTTCTCCAAGAGTTGTAACCTATCACCAGCATAAACTTTTTTTTTTTTTACAGCCCTTCAGTTCTCAATAAGTCCTACTAAAAGTGAGGTGACAGAACCCAAGAAGTAGATACCTCCACAAAAACATTGGACAAAGAGAATAGTCCCTCTTCTCTGCTGATTCCAACTGCTTGTGGCCACTGGGAAGACAGGCACAGATTAGGTGTTCTTGTTTCAGCACAGTCTGGTTTGCTATGTCCTCGGGCATATCTAGACATAGCTGCCTTAGGTACACCTTTAGAACACTGCTGACTCCTCCCTATTCTAAAATGTTCTCATAATTTATTTAGTCTATATTCAGATGATGGTGTAGGAGGCACACTAGATTATATATGGCAACAAGTCCTTGATGTGAACAACATACCAGTTTCATCAAAGAGAATCAAGCAAACCAAAAGCCATCATAATTTCTAAGGAAACTTCAGAGGCACAAAGTCACCCCAAATCCCTGAGTAGTCACTTACCTCCCGGAATGACTAGTTTTCCTGTTTCCTGTTATTGGCTTCCACTTGTCCACAGGAAATTCCTGCAAAGGAAAATTCTGATAAGTTAGGGAACTTTGAACAGCCAGGTAGCTAGGTAGGCTCAAAAATAGAAGCCTGGCCAGGTTCCTTGGCTTATAGCATAGACACTCCCAGACAGGCTACAGAAATGTGCAGTGGGAAGGCTGCCTTTCCTTTGGGAAGCCTGCTGAGCTACTGTACTCATGCAGAAATCCAGAAAGCATTCAGGGACCAGGGCTAAGAATGCTGAATTTTCCTGTTATTCCTTTCCCCTCCCAAAACCCCATCCAAAAACCAGTTTAGCATGTTTGCTATTTGCTCTGGCTCTTGCTTGAACTGAGGGACAGAAGTCTTTTTTTTGTCTTACTTGATGAACTCGTTCACTGCTCCTGCTTCTTCCAATACAGAAAACATCTTCTTGGAAGCAGAGACCCGGAGGGGGTTTTCCTGCTGCAGAAGCCATCTCCCAGTTTGTGCAAAAGTAGAGTGGAGATGTCAGCTACCCTCATCCTGCAATTGCTCTTTCTCCTGTGCACACATCTTCAGACAAGGGCTGACATGAGCTCTTCTCCGGTCGATCAAGTATTGAGTGCCCTGGTTCATATGTTATAAAAGTAGACTGTCTACCCTGGATGGATTTCCTGAATTGCTCAGCCATACGTGTCATTTGTAAGAATTTTCCTTTCTTCTCACTAGAGCCTAAACCTGAATACATGTTTGCTTTTCAGATTCTTCCTGCTTTTGCATTTAGCACCCTCCACCTGGCAACTCAGAGCTTAACTTAAGAGAAGGCATTTTTCCTAAGCTGTACTGAATCTCCTAAATTCATTTTGCTCTAATACTGCTATTATTAGTCCTTTCCAAGTTTTATTGCCTTAGCCCCAGTGGGCCTCTCTTTTGGGGACAAACACCTGGCAAAGAAGAATGAACATAGGTCTTTGGTGTCAGTTACACTGGCTAAGGCATTTATTATCTGTGCTATGTAAGGGACATTCTGTCACCATTTTGAACCCGAGTTTGCTATTTGGCAAATAAAGCTTATTAGTGAGCATCAAATGAGATGTATAGAGAACGCCTGGCACAGTGCATAGAAACCTCTGTAGTCACAACACTGGGGACTCTATTGCAGAAAGACTACCTGAGTCCAGCCTGAATAATACAGACTCTGCCTCAAGGAGATGTTACTATGAAAAAGGTGAGGTTTATTTCCTTATTCCAGCTTCCACAAAACCAGAGAACAGTCTCCGGGAGAAGGGGGGCATCTGAGCAATTCTAATAATTTACACTTCAGGGTTTGTCTGCCTTGACATATTTGTGAGATGTCACTGCCAGCAAAGGTACCATAACTTGTTCAGTCACAGCAAGCACCAGGATTGTCTCTCCATGTTTCGTCTAGTCCCATGAAAGTGTTTAGAAAATAGCAGTGGATAAACCCAACAAATCCCTCCATCCACTCCCACCAACCTTCCCAGATTCTCACCCTCCACCAACTCCCACTGACCTTCCCAGATTCTCAGTATTACTTTACTCTTTTGCCTCAGCCATTTAGTTTCTTATAACTGGTCTTGTGCTCTTTGAACCAAAGCAGTAATATTCACAACTGATAGCAGTTGAGGATAACAGTAGAACCTGCTGCCTTGGTGTAAGTGATATTGCTAGAAGCTACTCTTGTTTGCTACATAGGAGAAGGCCCAGGCTTTGAACTCTATTCATGAAGAGGCAGTTAACACACATACTCCAGCACACAGATTCTGCAACTAGAAGCAGTGCTTTAGAATCCACATCTGCCTTCACCAAGTGGATGGCCTACACTCCCCTTTAACTTAGTTATAAGGTATGCTATACATATACATTATACATGATACACATATATTGAATATGCTATATACATATAACATGTGTACATGATAAATAACATATAACATGCACATGTTATGTATAAATATGTGTATGTATACATGTTTCAACATAGGTACAAATGTATGATTATGCCACAAATAAATGGTACTTGCTATATGGTAGTATATTCATGATCAGAGTACCTATTTCTTGATTGCTAGAGGATTGGATGCATTGATAATCTAAAGTATCCAGAATCCAGTGGACAGCCATATATAAATTACTTTTACGTTGTTCAAATCCTGACTCTGCACCTTGTGAGACATGTGTGATCTCTGAGAATCAGTTTCCTCAGCTGTCCCATGTATGTGTTCAGTGAAATCATCTAGCTATGTATGTAAAACTAACTGACATAAAATATGTGTGTTGTAGGCATATGCATATTTCACTTCTCTAGACTTTACTAAGCCAGAGCTAGTTAGCTCCACTGCCTTCTTCATGAAAGAAAGAGCAGGCTCTCAGCTTTTCTTCAGATAGCTACCACAGTGAATACTTTGTCGGAGCTGAAGTATCTGAAACCATGCTGTATGTCTCACAGGGTCAGGAATATAGGATTCGGGTGACAAGGGTAGAAATGGCACATTCTTATGTATATAGCCATCTACATATCTAAAAGCCTAGCATCTAAGCAGATAGGCTTAGCCAGTGTAACAGACATTAGGAACTCAATGCATCCCTTCCTCCAAGTACAAAAGCAAGGATATGGCACAGGCAACAGCCTGTCTATATTGTTACAGCCAGCTGTTGCTACCTGACAATGGAATGTCCTTGTCTTTCAGAGGCGCTGGTCCTGAGAGGACACCCCTGTAGCCATCCTTTCCTTTACCTTCAACTCCCTTTCCCTAGTACTTGCCTATGAGTACTTCTTTCAGCCAAGATTTCTCAAGCCTAAGCCAAATTTTCCTTCATCTTAAAATAGCTTACTTATAAGATGATTAGTGTCTGGCAGTCACTGTTCTAAAGGCTTTGCACATGTTCGCCATTTAATGCAACTTATGAAGCAGGTGCTGTTGTTACCTTCATTTTTTTAGATGGGAAAGATTAGGCACTATAAATTCTGGGGAAGGAAATGAAACCCAGCTAGTCTAGTTTCAGCTTCAATGCCTTTCGAGCATTATCTACTTTTCCTTTTCTCTTTTTGTTAGTATTGTGAATATTTTCAAACATATCAAAGAGAGGAAAGCAGCTGCCACTGAACATCTCCATCTCCTGCCTAGATGCTACAAATACCATTTGTGCTGTATTCCCCTTACCATGTGCCTGTTTGCTCTTCTATTTATCAACAAGTGCATCTTAAATTCTTAGACGCACTTCAAAGGAGGCTCCAACAATTTTATCTGCATAAATGTCAAAACCTAAATGACATAGAGTAATTCCTTAAAAGTTCACTGAGGAAGAAACAGATTGTCTCAATAACTCCATTACTATTGGGGAAATTAATGGACATTTTCAAACATTCTCACAAAGAAAATTCAGGCCCAAATGATTTTGATGATAAATTTGGCCACGTGCTTAAGGAAGAAATAACACCAGTGCTATATACATTCTTCCTGAAAATATAAGAGGAGGGAATGCTTGCCACCTCATTTAGCTGGCATTACCTAGTTAGGCAAAACAAAGATAGGGCTGGAGAGATGGTTCAGCAGTTAAGAAAAACAAAGATTTTACAATAGAGTCTACAATCTCCAGTAAGTGTAGATGCAAAGGGCCTTAACAAAATGTCAATAAATCAGGTCTAGCAGCATAAAAAATAGCTAGTACATTATGACCAAGTGGGGTTTACCCTAGAAATGCAAGGAGGATACCTATTTCAAAATCCAATTGATACACAGCTCACTGTAAAGTTAGGCAAAAAATAAACCACATGTTCATCTCAATAGATGCGGGTAAAACCATCTGAAAGAACCAAAAATCCATTCTTAATTTTTTAAAAAAGAAAGAAAGCCTCTCTGAAGCTAACACACAAAAAAGGTATTTCTCAGCCTAATAAAGGCCAACTACAGGACAATTACTGCAAGACTGTAGCCACCAAACTTCACAACATTAAAAACATTAAAAACTGAGCAACAATGTTGCTCTCAGCATTCCTTCTGAACACTGTATTGGGGATCCCAGGCAAAGCAGTCAGGGTCCCTTTCCCAGAGAAGCACATACAGAACATGGATGTTCTATTCTAAGATGAAGCAACTGCCTATGTGTAAAATCTTCTATAAACTACCACAGAGCTACTAGGATTCATCAGTGAGTTCAGCAAGGTTATAGGATATAAAGCCAATGTACAAAGTTCAACTTTGTAGATGTAACAAAGTGTTGTAATTTAATATTCAGAAAACAATATTGTTTACCATAGCCTCGAAGCCTATTAGAATATTAGGAATATGTAAATCAAAATATGTGTATGATGCATAGGTGGGAAATGCTAAATTGTATGTGTTAGTATACTTCAAGAATACTTCAGCATGCATATTAAAGCTTATCATTTGTTTATACTGCTTTAGGCAAGATGTGCTTCCTATGACATGCACAAATAGTAATGTAAATAATATGCTCGCTGTTGATGAATATCCTTATGTAAATCTAATCTATATTAAGCTACTTAATGTGTTTCCATGCCTTGCTCCCTTCAACTTCTGTATGACTACACACTGACAAACACTGTTCTCCACTTTTTTTTTTCAACAGAAGAACCATGTTATACATTCATCTATTAATGGACATCTATGCTGGTTTTATTCCTCAGCTACTGTAAGTATTGGAGCTATAACTAAGGATGTGTAAATATATCTGTGGTAGGACTTAAGAGTCCTCTGGATACTACACATAATATAATTTTATTTAGTTGTAAAAAAAGAATAATTTAGCCAGGCAGTGGTGGCACATGCCTTTAATCCCAGCACTTGGGAGGCAGAGGCAGGTGGATTTCTGAGTTCGAGGCCAGCCTGTTCTACAGAGTGAGTTCCAGGACAGCCAGAGATACACAGAGAAACCCTGTCTCAAAAAAAAAAAAAAGAATAAGTACATTTGTAGAAAATGGATAAAACATGTAGAGTGAATAAAAAGTAAATTATTTAAGAAAACAAAGGTGTAAGGCTATGACTGGAAGGTGAGGAGGGAGGGGGCTGTAATTGAGATAAAAAGTGAATTAAAATTAAATTATTAAAATATTGAAAAAAGAAAAGTGGGTAAAAGTAAAAAAAAAAATCATTAAGCAAAATAAGCCACACTCAAGAAGGTAAAGGGTACATGGTTTTAGCTCATATGTGGATTCTACCTTTTAATTTTATTAGTACTAGCTGTTTTATAAGGTGGACATACGTTTTCCCTTTAAAATAGCGCAACTTCAAATGATAATACATTCATGGTTTGCTCCAGGCCACTCAGATACTAATTTTACCATCTAAACCAATTCCAGTCCTGTTAAGGAACAAAAGGTACTTTTGCCAACCTCTACAGTTGCACGGGTATGTTGAAATCTTGGTGGCTGGGTGTACAGAAGGGGGTACATCATTGTTAGGAAGTGTAATCCTATTTTAGAAGAATCATTTTCAGTCACCCAAGGACTAAGTCCTCACCTGTATGGCTGCCTTCCTGGATTTCCAAGCATTGCCAGGCGCATTGCTGCTGTCCTCATGGGCACCATGTTGAGGATTGTGACAGCAACCTGTACACCGGATGCATTGGTGGTGGTGACACCTACAGTTGTGGCATTTTGGCAACAAATTTCTCTTCAGCAAGGCAGGGCAGATTTCTCCAGAACAACAAATGCAAGGATCATGCCTTACAGTTCCCTGAGTGCTGCAGGGATGAGAACAGGTCCTGTGGTAATCACAATCCCCATGGTGCAGAGACTTACAACACAGGGAATTGTCTCGGCCTTTGGTGGCAAAGCATTCTGGGTAAGTGGGACTTTCTGACTGAAGTGGTGACAAGGAATGATATGATTGGTCTGCAGCATGATATGGTTGGTCTGTGGAATGATATGATTGGTCCAGAGGATGGCATCTTAATTCCCTGTAGCTCACTGACTGGAAGTTTTGATCTATAGGTTTTGGCCTCTGAATAAATGGCTTGTTGTTATGAGTGGTTAAGCCTGGCAAATGAGATGTAGATAAAGATTTGCTGCTCTCTTCAAAGAACTTTCTTCTGTCTGCAAATGGCATGAGGATGGCTTCTTCCCCAGCTTGAAGAGTAGATGTCTTCAACTCTTTGTTGTCATCTGGGCTGGAAGGACCTTCTGTGGCTAGTGCCACCTGTGGCTCTGCACTATGTTCTGGAGACCATCTCCAGTGACCTCTACAGACCCTGTGGTGAGCATTTGCTTTCTCAGTGTCCAAGGTGGATGAGTCAGATGCCTTCCACCATGTGTTCAGGGCCAAAGAAGACTGGCCAGACCTCTGGCCAGGGCTCATTCTTCCCTCTAAGCCTACCCTAGCTTTGGAGCTCTCTGAGGCTTGGCTGAGGCATTCTGAAGATCTAGCTCTGAGAATCATGCTTTTGTTAAAGACCTTGTCTCCTAGGCTAGGGACATTTTTATATGAAGGGAGAAGAGATGAGTTAGAAGCAGAGAGTGGAGGGCTTTCTGGAGGCTCCTGGGTCTCTTCCACGGGTTCGCTAGTGTCACACGATTGTGACAACGGGCCCTTACTTTTCTGAAGCTGGGCTTTCCTCCTCTGAATTTCATTCCGGAGATTGGTTGCAAACCTCTCACTCTTCCGTCGGTTTTGGATGGAGCGGCCCCGGGGACCTCCACTTCTTCTGCCACCCAATCGGCCACACTCCTTAGGCTCATTATCACCTTCTTCAGTTGCTTCTGTGTGACCAACTACTTTATGGGCTGAAAAGGAGTCTCTGGTTTGTTGAACAGGGGAGCAAGTGGCAGAGAGCTGCTGGCTAGTCAAGTCACTGCTTGCTCTGTCTGCTCGGCTTGGGTCTAGATAAGTTCGTTCTGATGGATGTCCATCAACTTCTCCAAGTAGGGTATCACTTTGGCTCTGGTGTACAGAAACCATCAGCTTATCATCCATGGGCTTGGTCTTCCTTTCTTTACTAGTCTGGTCCTGAGTACCTGCCATGGGGAGACCTGGACTTTTCTTCCCTTTAGGATTGTTGTGCAAAGGGGACACGGTCCACTGGTGTCCATCCTGCCCAGTTGGCAACTCCATCCCCTTGCTGCCTCTGGAATCAAGGTGCACCTGCTGCAAATGGGATGCCAACAGCTGTTCAGGAGCACTATGTCGATGTTCTGTGGTTCCTCGGAGGTGTGGAATGGCACCAAAGGACAAAGTGTTAGCCAGATCTGCTGAAGCCTCCTTAAACAGACCGAACTCTTTGTTGGAACCTTTGTCGTGGGCTTTGGGGATATCAAGAGCTTTGGAGGAGTCCTCTATCAGTAGATGCTCACAGTCATCCTGGCTGGATTCAGAAGGCTTGCTGAGCTCACAGTTTTGGTGGTCCTCATCTGTCACTTGGTCTTGCCCACCAAGGCAGCAGAACTGGTTAGAGCTCCTTGGGGGCAGCACTGTCTCTAAGCCTGGTTTTTCCTTTTGTTGTAAGGAGTCCACAGGTTCAGATGCACGATGTTGCTCTCCATTGAGAAGTTGGGTTCTAGAGGCCTGAAGGCTGTCCCGCCTCACTGGAGGCTCTGGTGGACCCTGTGCCATCTTGGCAGGTCCTGAGTGGTGGCCCTCTTCTGAGCAGGATGATGCATGGGAAGTGGAGGTCATGTGGTCCCCACTGGTAGTGTAGCTACTTCCTGAGGTCTCTGATACATTAGCTTGGTCATCAGTGACTTTAGTCAGCCCTGGGCCTTGCATGACACAGTCTGTAGAGGGTGGCTCCTCTGGCTTGAGGGAAAGGGCACAGTCAGAGGCGTTTGAGCTAGCTGAAAAGGAACTGTAGGCTGAGTCACGCTGGCTGGGGTATATGTTCTGGTCAATGGGTAAGAGGTGGCCCTCATAGGTAGGTTGGCCTGGCTGTTCCAGGCTTTCCATGCTGCCAATAGAGCTGCTTTTCTCAGTGCTGCAATGCCGGGACAGGGGGCACCACTGTACACTCACGTCACTGTAAGACACAAGGTACATGCATTAGTTAGCAAAGCAATCAGACACCTTCCCTACTTTGGCCAGTCTGCCATGGAAAAGAGCAGGTCAAGCCAGTGCCACCCATGCTACAAATAAAAGGACAATGGGACCTAAGGGAAAGAGAGGGAAATAAGTAAGGAGTGACATAAGAACACCATAGGACCATGACAGAATGAGAAAGAGAATTTCATATAAAAGGAGAATGAACAAGCACTCCAAAGACTTGGAAAGCGCCATGGCAATTATGCACTATATTACTGCTAACAGCAAGTCTGACACTGCTTCTGGGTAGTCCCTGTTGAATTAGTGTATGTTTCTCTGCTGTGGGGGGCATAGTCCAGAACATTAGCATCAGAGCGGAAGGAGCCCCCCGTGGGGCTATGTTGACTTCAGCCAGACCATTTCATAAAGCCGTGATTCTCAAACCCGAGTGTACATCACAATCACATGGAGGCCTTGGGATAACACAGGCGCCTGGGTCCCACCCTACTTTTGAAAACCTCTGGTGTCAATGAAACAAACTCCACAGAGGGAAGTGACTTTGAAAAGGCAAATTTTACAAACTCTAACTAGTGGCACAGTCAGAATTGGAGTATAAATGTTTCTTTATTCTGGAAATTCCACATCGCTTCATTTGTAGTGCTGGTGGTTAGGACTGGGGGCCTGGAGCATGCTAGGGAAAGGCTCTGTTGCTGGGTTATACCCCAAGAACCTACTATGTTTCTTGATAATACAAAATCTGACTATTCCCTGAGGCCCCTTACAACCTTCCACCTGAAGCCCAAATGAAATTGTTTTCTTCACTTTCTAACTCAGGAAGTAAAACAGACTAACGATTGTAGTAAGCTGATGAAGAAGCTGAACTGAGCTGCAATTGGAACCGAGGTCTCTCTCAACCCAAAGTCTTAGCTCCTCTCTAATAACACCTTCAAATGGGAAAAAAATAGTACTATCTCTGCCAGAGTGTTGCTGTGTAAGTGAAATCAGCTAAGAAGTCAAGAACCCAGGCCTCATTACATGGCAGTAGCTGCTCTCAGGTCTTGCTGTTGCTATCAATGTCCTTCTAGGAATGATCAAAGAGTGAGCCTTGCTCATCCATACAACCCTTACCTACCAACAGCAAAATCACATCAAGAAGACTAAAGATAAGACATAATTTTGAATGTTAAGTATCATTTCCCATAAACATAGCCAGACTGAGCCAAGAAGTTCCATTAGCAGTCTTTGTCTAGAACCTCAGAAGTTGTAGGTTGTTCTCAAAAAGGCCATAGCTCAGAAGAGAGCCACAGCTAAACTGTAACAGCATCCCATGAGACCTCTGAGACCAGTTCTCTCTTATTCTTGCTCATTGCATAGTCTTAACTACCCTTCTCACTTGACTCTGAGCTAGGAATACATTAATTTCTTGTTGGCAAGGGGACATGTTATTCATCTCACTTTCTGCTAGAATGTAGACATACATGCATACATGCATGCATGCACATACTCAGACAGAAGCCAAATCTAGAATATGTTTCTATGTATTCTTCTAAAACAAAGATGCCTGGGCTGCTAAAACAAAATAAAAATACCAAACTAGAGAAAACACACCCCTTGAGTTTTAGCTTCCTTGAGCTCCCACAACAAAACCCATTCTTGGAGGCAAGATCTGATTATTGAAGGGGAAATGCAGCCAAGGACTGCACTTTGGCTGGCTCTGCATCTGTGGAGAAAATAAACTAAATAACAAGTGGTTTGTCCCTTGGGTAGTTGTTTCAATAATAATGGACAATACCAAGCTCCTTGCATTGAACTAGACCCTGTGATTGGCGCGGCTCCTGCTTAGCAGAGTTCTGCTCTGTGCTAGAGCTAATGAACATCAGAGGAAGTTCCTGGTAAGTGACTCTAGACAGAGAAGACTGCTTCTCACAGGAATGAAGAAAAGAGTCTGAGAGAAAACAACTAGTGAATAGGATAAGAATCAGGACAGAGTGGTCATTTTTGTGATTCAAATAAACTACTTTGAAGACACACTATGAAGAAGTAAAGACATATGCTCAAAATCATAGTGCCAGCCTGCTAGCCGTATAATTAGTTAAGAACCCAGGCACTCTAGATGTCCATACCATTTTCTGTTATACCACCTCAGCTCTAAAGCATCCAGCAGGGATATGATCAGAGGAGGGGAGTGGTCAAACTCCCAGTCCTTGAGCCCACCTTGAGGGGAGAGTCCCAGACTCACCTTGTGTTGCAACCGGAATGCCAGGACAAGCTGAAGGCTTCAGAAGGGAAATGCATGGTGGTGGCCACGTCAGGGCACCCTTCCAACAGCTTGGCCACATGCCATGAGTGCGGCCTACTCACAGGGGTGTTTCTCCTATGGCAAGAAAGAGCCAGGAAGTCAATACTGAAATCACTTCCCAAGCAACTTCCACACCTACCCTTTTTTATCCATTCAATGAGCTAGATTATCTTACAAGGAACTAGTATGGACATCTAAGTGTCCTCCCTTCAACTCCACTCCTCAAATTTCCTTCATCCTATGGATAATTCCTGGAGATAGAAAATGCCGGCATCAATAGAAATGTTTTGTTCACAAACATATCCAAGTATGCACACTAATGCTAAAGATTCAGTAGACAGTCAATAAATATTTGTGGACTACACAGAAGCTGCTGCAAGCCTACCTGTACTTATCTTTGAGAGAAAAATAATCAACATGACCAATATCTCCATTTTTTCTCAGCAAAAGGAAGCAAGTGGTTATGATGCTTGGATACATCAACATTAGAGTGTGAATGGTTTAAATTTTCTTCATTCATTCTGTAAGTATTTATTGTATGTTTACTATAGCTTCTAAAATACATGCAGTTCTAGAGTTACAGCCATGAGTTGAATACAGTCTATATCCTTGAGAGCTTACATATTCATAAAAGAGACAGAGCTAATTAAAATAGAGTATACCCCTAGAGAGCAAAGGTTAAGATGGGCACAGACCCACAGAAGTCAGATACTTGAACTTGTAGGCAAAGTCATGGCAAAGAGTCCAGACTCTTATGAGGGGAAAAGGAATGAAGGATGATAGGTTAGGATGACAGAAGAGATCAGCTGTTTAGCATGCTAGGGGTGAATAACTGGAAAGAGGTCTGAGGTTAAGGCCCCAACATACCTAGAGGTTTTGGTGCTAAAACCTACAACAGCAAGTCTGACATTGACTTGCTCTTATACGACACATCCATGTCAACCAGCACACTTCTCATGATTAGATGCCACCCCTTGAAGTAGAAAAGATAACCCAGGCCACAGTAAAACTAGGACGTGGAGAGATGACTGATAGGAGTGAGAGCAGAAGCAGGAGAAGGAAGTCATATAGATGAGAGGGCAGGGGAGAGAATAGAGGGAGAGGAAGAGGGTGTAGAGAACCAGGCAGATGCAAGAAACCAGGAGAGATGACAGAAGTACAACCAAGTGTCAGAAGTGAAGAAACTCTGAGAAAGCAAGCTCACATCACATCAGTTTCCTTCCTCTAATCATGTTCTGTAGTTAGCTATGTTCTTTTCCAACTCGCCTTTACTTCTGTTCATTTTCCAGTAGAAATTATCTCAGTGATTGGACTGCTTTGCTTTGAATCCCATCTCTATCACTTGCTAGCTTCTGTTGCTGTCGGTAAGTGTCAACTTCTCAGAACTATCATTTCCAGAGCAGCAAAATGGAGATATTCCCAATGGTCATTAACTTGTACATCTTTATGGACATGAGGCTGTAAATATTATACAAATTAAAGTAAATAAACATGTACTGCTAGTGCCATCTCCTCTGGGGAGTCTATCTCAAGCAATCTAGCCCTCATAATTTAGCCCATCAGAACATGCTATTTTGCAATGCCTATTAGCATTTCATGTATAATTAGCTTTGTCCTACTGACTGTACCAAACCAGTAGGAAATGAGAATAAAATTCTAGCATTTTACATGTGTGACTACAGGAGTCAAGCCATTTGACTCTTACCATTTTCTTGAGAAATGTTTCTTCACCTGGCTAGGTTGTTATGGGAATTAGAAACAGTTATTCTCACCTGTTTACATTCCTGTGGGTATTAGAAGAAGTAGTTTCAAAGCATCCAGTAAATAGTCTAGTGTTTTACCTAGTGGTCAGTATATAGCATACAGTATAATATTGGCTATTAGCTCAAACTTGTCCCTTTAGATGGCTCAAGGGTACTTCCAACCAAATGTGCTTGAGAAACTCCTATCACTGTTCTGCTGTACTGCTCCCTTGCCACACTTAAAACAGTGGCTTATAAAGGCCCCTTACTCTCTAGAGTTTTTCCAGTAGTAGAAAATAATCCCAGGAGACTGAAGAATGCAGGGAGGGCTTTGGGGACAGTAGAAAAAAATGAAAGACTGGTAGGAAATCTCAGCAGAGAGAATTGGGGCCAGATCCAGTCCCAAATAACTCCAGCATAAGAAAGAGAAGAAATACTTTACAGAGCCCAATATCTGGCCTATTATCATCTGTGAACTGTCCTAAACTCAGTCCATACTTGTATTCAAATTCCAGTTGTGTAACCTTGACCAAGGCATTTTCTGAGGTGCTGCCTTTTAGGGCCATGTACATTAGGCAAGTACTCTACAACATCAATGGAGCTTCAGTTATATATTCTTTATATGTAAAATGGGGATAATGGCCATATATTTCTCATGAGTTATGGTCTGGTATAAATGATACAGTCCCATGTGTGGAACTGATTAGCATAGTATATAATACAGACATTGTATAAACTTACAAAAATAAAATAGGGGCCTCTACTAAACACTGAAACTAGGTCAGGCACTCAGTACCTCAGATGCATTAGCTGGTTTAATCCTCACTTCAATGCCATGTGTAATAACTATTATTACTCTCATATAATCAATGAAGAAAGAAAGTTGCAGACAGCTTAAATTATTTGCCAGAAAGACATAGCTAGTCACCAGAGTTAAGGTTAGAATTGGGATCAAAACTCAGATCTCAGACTAGCAAGTTGGTTAAGTAGGTGAAGCATTTGCCATACCTGCCTGATAACCTAAGTTGAAGACCCAGAACACACATAAAAGTAGAAGGGAAGAGCCAAAGGCACAGAGTTGTCTTCTGACTTCTACAAGCAAGCCCTGGCACACAAACACTCATATATGAGTACTAAATTTGGAGAAAAAACTACCTCAGATCCTCAAGCTTTTTCTAGAATACCATATGACCCCTCCTGCCCAAAGGGCTCTGTCTCAGAAAGTTTATATACATAAGGTTTGATATAACCATTCCTCAAGAAGCAGTGAGAAGGGAAGGTCTCAGTGCTTCTGAACTTAAAACCACTCCCTATAGGAGAGGAGGAGGAAGATAAGTGGTGTAAGACTAAGCTTAAACATCAATTATGCAGCACAAACCCAATATAGGAATGACTAGAATCCTTATACTTTTCCTTAAAGCTGGGCTAGGCACTGTCACTGAACAAATTTTATAAGTCACTATCCACTATCCTCAAGTACCCATTTTCAAGAGAAAACCAAGACACTGAAGCAGGAGGAAAAACAAAATTGGAAACTGTGGCTGTACCTACCATGGAAGTTGCTCAGAGATGAGAGACAGCTTATGAGAGATTGTCGTATCCAGCTAGTTCACATTCTCACCATCAAACACTCCAGTGTCTTCTCTTAGCAGGGGACTGTTAACTATCAACTTAAGACCTCCTGGGGTGTGAGGTCAGCAGCCCAAGACCCTAAATGTCATCCAAGAAGTTCAGGGAGACTGCAAGGTTACTGCCATCAGGCTGCGTGGGTTTTTCTGTGGCCACAGCCTTATGGAATATCAGCCCATGTTAAGGGCTGGATAAGAGTAAAGATGTTGCTCCAGGAACCAGCCAGCGCCCCAGTGGCAAAGAGAAGGAGGAAAGGCAGTTCCAGCAGTAACCCTTCCCCCACCCCATTCCTAACTCCTACCTCCTCTGAGCCATGGCCCATCCCCTCCACAGTTCAGAGACCAATAAGGAAGCTGGGCCCCTGGCTACTGCTCGAACTCAGGAAAGGAGTAAGGAAATGATGTTTGGGAAAGATAAAGCGGGTGTCTAAAAAGAATTTTAAAAATACACGTAAGTGAGAGAGAAAAACACCCCAGACGCATACACTTAAAAGAATTCCTGCACTTCCTGGACTGAGTTGACCCCACCCAGCCATCTCCGCAGGTCTTCATGGCCCCAGGAAAGGAGAGCTTAGCAAAGCTCAACAGCCTCCAGGTCCAGAAAAAAAAATGGCAGTATAGCTCATTTTTGGTAAAGGTGGGGATCACTAACTAAGACATTTTTCAAAGTGAAGGTCCTTCTGAGATACAAAAGTTTATAAATATTCCAGGCTTTTACTTCTAATATGCAACTGAGCATCTGTTCCTTTCAAAAAATAAAAAAAAAAAAACTTAATTTTACACTAAACACTCCAATTCCAGAAAAGCAGCTTATTAGCAATGCTAGAATGGCACTTGGGAGCATCCCTGGATCTTCTATCAATTTACTCTGAATTCTGGTAACCATACTTTCTATGGGCTTCTATTTCTTCTCTGAAATGAACCATGAACTCAGTTGCCATGAGTGACCCTTGCACCTATGGCAGAATATACTGTAGTGGTCATAGATCCAAGCCTGATGTTCATAATAATATTCTACAGATCAATGTGCTGGCCAGAACTCCACACAAAGATATAACACAAATTTGTTATATCTTTAAGCCCAGGCCCAGGTATCAGAACTTACTTTTTCTCAGGGATGTCAAGTTAGGGTTTTCCCGTCATAATTAACTTGATCCCTACTCCAATTTCCTTTGGCCTCTGCCTTCAATTCCGGTAATTTACGGTCCCCATGAGGACTTATGCAAGTTCCCTCAAGACAAAAAGTATGCTAGGGCCTTTCCTCTCTAGGGAAGTTAGTCCCTTCCTCTTGCATTCCTCTGTACCTAACATAAGTTTATCAATTTATAAAAGAACTATTGTACTGCTAAGTCTATAGGGAATATAGATCTGACTTGGAACCTTGACTTCACTTCAAATGATCTTCCTTGGCCTAGTGGATGACACAGAATTTCAAGTTTCTCTTCTATAAAGTACAACTGGCATGCAATAGACACTTGCTAAATGGTATATATTATTTGTTACTAAGTTTAACCAAAAAAAAAAAAAAAAAAAAAAAAAAAAAAAAGATAATGTGCACAGTGCTATTAGTAGCAAGAAAATGGATTTCTTCAATCCAGTCAGGAATGGATGAGAAATATCCAGTTAAGAGAAGCCTCAAAGTCAGACCTAGTACTCTCAATCAGCACTTGTCAAACTTCACTGGTTATATGGGTCATGAGTATAGAACAGGGGATCTCCAGAGGGATCCCACTTCCACCTCCTGTGATAACCACATAAGTAGCAACATAATGGCAAATAATCTCTGGTCCAAAACATTTACAAGACAAAAGTAGTTTATTCTCACTTTAATACTCAGGCTGGGATGGATACCTAGCTTTTCTTATCTTCTAGTTGCCAAACATGCTTCTCTTTTCCAACCCTGGCCCATGCAAATGCTTATCTGATGTTTGTTGAGCCCTAGGTTTGAGGGAAATAAAAAACGATTATTTTGACAACAGTCAGACCCTGCGGTAAGACAGCTGAGGCTGGGAAAACAATGACTAGAGGTAGAAGGATGTTCTTGCCATTGGCTATGACAGGCAGGAAGCAAGAGTAGGAAGTTCAGATAGTCCACAGGTGAGGGATTAGCAGGTGGGCACACAGTCAGAGAATCTTTGGGCAAGGGAAGGTAAGATAAGAACTCAAGCAATAGTCTGGCCAGTTTGGAATTTTCTAGAGGTTAGAAAATATGGTGACTGATAAAAGTTGCTTAGCAGAGTAGAATACCAGATAATATGAAATAATTTCCTGTACTTGGAGCAAATCACTTCCTTTTTAAGAACCAAGAAGACAAGAACCCAGTAGGAGGGTACTAGTTAACATGTAGGGAGAAATGGTAGATCATTCCGAAGTCTCCCAAGAGAGTCCTTCTAAAGACTGTTGTGATGGGTGAGGGGAGGTAAACAGAAGAGTTCTGGAAGGAGTTAATCTCCAGCTACCCTAGTCATCTGTGGTGCCCATATATTTTTACAGCACCTCCTGTCTTTGTTCTTGGTTCAGCAAACCCCTTCAAAGAGAGTGGATAGGAGGTGACAATCCCACCCAGGGCAAGAAGAAAATGTGACCCTTATTATTTCGGATTGTGGTCAGGGCTGTAATGCAGTGTGGACTCTTTTCCTCTCCTGAAAGTGTTTGGATAAGGAGAAACACAAAAGAGTGTCCTTGATTGGCTCTGTTTACTTTCTGTGGCTCTTTTAGCAGCCCCACAAATAATACGTTCCACCTTCTACACATGAAGAAGCCCAAGCAGGCAGGAAGAGAAGGCTACAGATGGCTGGAGAGGAGGGGCCAGTACAGTACAGAACAATACATGGCTTATTTATCTGACAGAGAAGGGGAAAGGCTTGGTCATGATGGAGGGACAGAGAGCTCTGAAGGCCTTTCCCTACTGATAGCTGGCTGAAGAACATTGCAGCCTGGTGATCCAGATACCCTTCTTTATCAAAGACACAATTAAATGGGGGGAAGTCTTTATCTCTGTTTCTCTCTGTGTGTCTCTCTGTCTATCTGTCTCTGTCTCTCTGTGATTTAATTCTTAAAATTCCTTTTATTCTTTGAAAATATCATACACATGTATAATATGCTATAATCATATACCCTTCCCTTCTGCTGCCCTCCAACCCCTCCCCTCTCTACTTACAATTATTTCCTCTCAATTTCATGTGCTTTTTTAAAAAACCCACTGAGCCCACTTGGTTCTACACATAGTTACGTGTGGGTAGGGCCACCTGCCAGAGAATGGAGTAGCGTTTTAGGGGCTGCATTCCTAAAGAAAATGTATTCTCTCAATCGGCCATCATTTGCCAATAGATCTTCACTTAGAGGTAAAATTTTGTAACCTCCTCACACATTCACGCTGGAGTTTTCTTTGGATTGATCTTGCACAGGTCTTGTGCTCCTAGGAACTCATGTGTGTGACTGCCCTGTTATGTCTGGACAACATTATTTAGCCATCTCCATGAAGTTCTTTATTTGGGTTCCCTGAGACTGGTTTTTCTATTCTCTCATACAATACATCCCTACTCTAGTCTCCCCTACAGACTTTCTTTGTAGAACTATCTTCATTGTATCCTATAGATTTGGGTGTGTTGTATTTATATTTTTCATTCAACACTAGGAAAATTTAAACTTCTTTATTAACTTTTCAATTATCAATTCATTATCCAGAAGGATGTTGTTCAATCTCTATGTCAATGTATATTTTCTGTGGCTTCTATTGTTTTATAGCTAGGCTTATTCCACAGCAGTCAAATTAGATACAAGGAACTGTTTCATTTGTGCTATATTTGTTGCAAGATGCTCTCTGTCAAAATATGTATTCTGTTTTAGCCATGGTTTAAGAGACCCACTAAGGTAATGTTATATTTGACCTTTTGCTTCTAGTGTTCCACTCTTACAGTAGAATCTTTAAATCATGGGCTATTCCTTTGTCTAAAATATTTGGAAGAAAGTAGCTACACAAATGGACTGGGAGAGTTTTTACAAGTTTGGGGGACTAAGACAATGCTAGGAAGCTGATAGAATTAGGATTCCTTGAGCATCAGATGAAAACACTGGCTTTGCATAATCCCATAGGCAAGAGACAGGCTTTCGAAATTCCAAAGCATGAAAGAAATACAGCAAGGCAATATTCAGAAATGTTGCTCTCACATCTATTCAGAAGAAAATTGATGTAGAGAGATGCTGCAAGCATGGGTATGCTAGTGTAACAAACAAACATGATGAATGGCCAAAGCAGAATGATAACAAGTAGTGACGAAGCAGAAAGGAGATATATGAGACTTAGCAGGATTGAATGACTGATTAGCTAGAGAGAAGGGAAAGGAGATGGCTATGAAGCATCTGTGGAATGATGACATCACTAATCTAGAAAATTTTATAGTCATGCATGCCTAACAACAACACAGTACAGTATGGACAGGGAATGAATATGTGGCCACTATCCACAGAGGTCAGACTATAATAGTGGATATGACTGTCAATGATGATATTGGCAGAATTGGCCCCCAGCTAGAATAGCAATCATTAATAAAACAAAATGTAAATGCTGATGTGGATGTGTGTGTGTGTACCCTTATATACTGCTACTGAGACTATAAGTTGGGCCAGCTATAAATCAGTATGGAGGTTCCACAATAAAGAAAAATAGACTATCGTATTATCCAATTGTATCATTTCTGAGTTTGTAACTACAGGACCTTAAGAAAAATATCACAGAGATACTTGCACAGATGTAATTGAAACTATTAAACTATTTCAGACATCTGGATTTTGTTCGCATAGTATCAGCCTAGCAAATTGCCTTTCCTAATACTTTTTTTTCCTGCTTGGTAGTAGATATTACTTCACTTTGGTAATTACAAAAAAATCTATGACAGGTTAATTTTATTTGTGGGAGTAGGGGATAGGAATTGAACCTAGAGTCTCATTCCTCATCTTTATCCTCTGACAAGATTTTACTCACAGCACTAAGACTGAGAACTGATAGTTGCTGCAAGATCAGACCATGACCAGGGCCATCCTCTGTGGGCTAAAGGACAGATCATAAAGTCTGCATGTGTGAAGCTGTCCAAAAGCTAATACTTGTATTCGTTGTCTATAAGGAACTTTCATAAACACGATCCTACTAAACCCCTACTATGACCTATTTTAGAAAAGGAGAAACTCAGGCTTTAGAGACTTATTTATGTAAGACTTGAACATAAGTCTTTTATACAAGTTTCTGTGTTTCTCCCATAAACTGATTTTCAGATGTTTTTCTAAAACACCAGCATTAGCATGTCCTGGAAGTGCATCAGAAATAAAATTCAGAGGCCTCCGCTTCAGAACTTCTGAATCAGAAACCAGGAAGAGGGCACTAAACTGTGTTTCTACAAGCTCTCAATGTAATTTGGTTACATGTTCCGGCTTGAGAGTCTTTTTACTTGACCATACATTTTGGAGCAGATATTTAAATTGCCTTTCAAACTACTAGTGATAGCCACTGGCTCCTGCTGCTTAGACAGATGTGGAGTCTTGCCCTCTAAGGTAGGCTGAGAGTCTCCCTTCTGCTGGCAGTGCTAAACACATAATAGACAACAGCTGTTTGAAAAGTACCTGGCCTCTAGGGGTAGGAATGGACTTCTCTTTGATGAAGAAGGTTTCAGAACTACAAAAACAATTTCTGGGTCACAACTGTTTTTGTCAGAGGGACATATGGGCTGACGAGCAATTTCCATATACAAACCTTCCCTGGGAGGCCTCACATGGTTGAACAATATTCTGTGTGAACCCCTGGGAATTTTTGAAGTCTCAAGTATTTCCAAACTTATGGTTCACTAAGTTTTCCATTTCTGTGATTTTCTTTTCTTTTTTTCAGCTGTATAAAATTCACTTGACAAAGACACATTTTACAAATTTATAGTATTCATGATGATTTACATATACAAATATTTAGTAATGTTTCAATTATGATAATAAATAACACAGGTTGATTTTTTTGTTTGTGTGTGTTTGTGTGTGTGTGTGCGCATGCATGTGTGTGTGTCATGAGAACATTTAAGATCTAACTTAGGCTTTGGTGGCAGCATATACTCTGGCAGGTAATTCTTAAGCTTCAGAGTAACCAGCAACACATAGTGAGATCCTATCCAGAAAAAGTGTCTACTTTCTTCTAGGATTCTCAACTAACAACGAAAACCCAGAGGATTGCAGAGATATACTGATAATATTTTATTACACTGATAGTATTTGTACTTGGGGAACTATTTAAAATTATTTTTAATATCATAATTAGACCATTTCACTCTTCCATCTACACCATGTACAGGCCCCCTCTTCCCATTTGTTCTTTTTCAAATTCTACAGAATCTTTAAGGAGCACTAATGATGTTTCATAAAACAGAAATTGAACACTATCAAAGTTATTCTATGAAGCCAGCAATATCATGTGATATAAGGCCATAATAAAACAAGAAAACTGTAGACCACATTCCCTTATGAACAGACACACAAAAATTCTCAGTAAAACACTTGAAAATGACACCTTAAAAACATATCATTTATCAGGTTGGTTGTATTCTAGGGACATATGGATAATGTAACCTACATAAATAAATGTAATAGCAAATACATGAGGAAAGGAATGAGAGGATTATCTCAAAAGATACAAAAGCTCTCTAACAATGTCTCTAATATTGAAATAAATAAATAATAAAATATTTAATAACATTCATCCATGATAAAAAGTCCTAAAGAAGCTAGAAATAGAAGGAACATTAAGACTAGATATGACAAGCATATAGAAAACATTATTCTAAGTGAAGAAGAAGAATCATTTTCTCAAAAATAAGGAGGTTGGGGATGCCCATGCTCTCCACTCTTAATCAGTAATTGAAGCTTGAAATCTTAGTTACAGCAAAACAGGCAAGAGAAAGATATTGATGAAATATCCTTATTAGGAAGAAGTCAAATTATCCCTGTTTGCAGATAAATTGTACTATATAGAGAGGACCTTAAAGACTCTACAAAAATGTCTGGTAAGATCTGATGATTTTAGGAAAGTATCAGAATGAAAGCCATCATACAAAAGTAGTAAATTTTCTACATGTCAACAACAAGCATTTTGAGAAAAAAAATCAAAGGGAAACACATTCCATTTATAACAGCCTCAGAAAGAGATGAGGAATTTTATGAAAATAGCCATATTACCCAAACTTATCTAGAGTTTAATGTAATTCTTTCTGAAATGATAATGACATTCTTTATACGACTAGAAAAACACATCCTAGAATTCATATGGAGGCATAAAAGGTCTGAACTGCAAAGTTGGCCAGAGCAGAAAGGGAACCATGAAGAAATTACAATGCCGGGTTCAAGTTGTACTACAGAGACCTAGTAATACGAACAGCCAAAGTACTGCACAGAAATAGATGCACAGACTAATGTAATCATGCAGAAGTTGCAGAAATAAACCCACATGGTTATATCCATTTGAGATATGACAGAGGTGCCGAAAGCAAACACTGAGGAAAAGAGAGCCTCATCATGAAAAAGGGTGCAGGAGAAACGGGATATCAAGAGAACAAAAACAAATGTGGTAAATGGATATAAAACTTGAGACCACTATGATAATAATCCATATTCAGATAGACAAATATAGCATTTTCAAATGTGGAATCTAGACTAACACACATACAAACACACAGAAACACACACACATATATTAAAGTGAAGGGAGCCTATTTGGGGGAGGGAAAGGACAAGTAGAAAGGGAGAGATAATAATCAGAATAAAAAAATTGAAAAGGAAAAGAAATATAGATATCACATACTTTCATATGCAGAGCCTAGATTTGATGGTATATCTATACTGTGTATACAACAGAAAATATAAACACATACAGTAAAGTGAATGTGAGCAAAATACAATGATATATATGTATAAAATATGACAATGAAACTAATTACTTTGTATATGAAGTTTTAAAAATTAATCTTAAAAAAATAAGAAAAGATTACAGAGAGCATCCAGGAAATGGGCCGGGCCTAATAAAGCAGCAGCAAGAGAAGGCACAAGACAGTGTCTCCCAGCTGGCTTGAAAGCTAAGTCAAAAAAATTTAGCTTTATGACCAAACGGAGGGTTGTGGTAAAGATACTTGTATTAAGCATAGTACAGTTTTTTCTGTATTATGAAGCATCATACCTATAACAAACACAGGCCAGCACTTCATGAAGGATTGTATGTGCACCAACCATAGCACAGCCCTTTATGCAAAAAGATTGTGTGTGTGGCCAACAATCTCAGCTCTTTGATTTGAATAAAAGTTTACTAGTGTACCAATTATGGCCCAACCCTTTATGTAAATGAAAGGTTGTTCTTTCCCCGATCATGACATAGTCCTTTGTGCAAATGAAACAGTTTTTATAGCAATCATGTCACAGTTCACCACAAAAATAAACAATTGTTTTTACATGAGACCTAAGCATTTTGATGGATCACAGGAAAAGTCTCCACTGTAACCTTGATCTAGCTGAAGAGTCATTTTTTATTCACAGAAGTTGTATATCCAAAATCCTACAAGAACCAACAAAAAAAAAACCCATAATGTGGAGAAAGATACAAATGCAAATATTTCCTGTAATCTCTCAGATGTGGAATATGTATGTGTGAATATATATATATATATGTGTGTGTGTGTGTATGTGTGTGTGTATATGTATATGTATATGTATGTATGTGTATATACACATATACATATGCATGATGAGAGTAGAAAGGTGGAGAGGATAGGGACCAGAAGGACAAGACATGGTAATAGAGACATAAATATGAGCAAAGTAAAATGATATACATATATGAAAAACTATCATGAAATAAGTCATTTTGTATATCATTTTAAAAATCTACTTTTCTTTCCATATTATTATATTCATATATTAATTATATACAAGCATAGGTTTTATTGTAGCGAATTTTCATAATTCTTATAATTTCCTTGAAGATCTTCCTTGTCTATCACCTAAAGACCAAGCATCCTGCGCACCATCCCTAGTTAGGGATCCCATCACTGCACTCATGCTGTCAGAGACATTCAAGTTCTGAGCACCCCCACCAGGTAATAACACCCCCTTCTGCTGTGACTCCCGGCTCTGCCACCCATG
Source organism: Mastomys coucha (assembly GCF_008632895.1). Classification (NCBI taxonomy): domain Eukaryota; kingdom Metazoa; phylum Chordata; class Mammalia; order Rodentia; family Muridae; genus Mastomys; species Mastomys coucha. Next base: position 994,497 of record NC_045030.1, on the reverse strand, counting down.
GACCACCTGTAGAAGCATGTGAATCTTCTGTAGACTTCTGAGGCTCTTGAGTAAAAACCTTGAAATTCTACAGAGGCTTACTGTGACAGCATGCAAAAGACCTGCACAATTTCATACTAGACAAAAGTCTAGAAGAGGAAATAGGCATGAAGCTCCATATCTAACCAAAAAAATTTGCAATTAATATCTACTCAGTTAAGAGCTCTAGCAGTGCCGGGTGGTGGTGGCGCACACCTTTAATCCCAGCGCTTGGGAGGCAGAAGCAGACGGATCTCTGAGTTCAAGGCCAGCCTGGTCTACAGAGTGAGTTCCAGGACAGCCAGGGCCTCACAGAGAAACCCTGTCTTGAAAAACCAAAAAAAGAGCTCTTGCAGAAGACCAGGTTTCTTTTCCCACAACCCACATCGGATGGTTTGCAACTACTTGCAACTCCAGCTCCAGAGGATCTAGTATCCTCTTCTAGACTATATAGGAACCCATCCTCCTCCCATATACAAGTAAAAATTGTGTGTGCATGTGTATGTGCATGTGTGATCTAATTTTGTACTTAATCTTCAAATTACTATTTGGTTGGTATCTGGAGGTAAGGCCATTTAGAGGAAGTTAGGATTAGATACAGGCAGGAAGGGTCATAATGATTTCATCAGTCTATTTATAAAAGTAGTGTTCTAAACTACCTGGCTTGCTCTATTTTACCACATAATGATCAATACCCTGCAGAGCACTATCAAGACTACTACAGTGAGACTTCATCTGAGGCTTGCCTCAAGTGACAAGACATCCCAATTTTGAGAACTATAAAAAATAATTTATTTTCTTTTATCAATAATCTCATATGTGATATTTATGATAGCAGAAGCAAGAGACTAAAATAGTACACATGACCATAGGTGTGACAGGAAAAGAAAAAGAGACCCCGGAATGAGTATCAAGCTTCTTAGTATTCAGCCTGTCACCAACATCACAAAGAAATTATGGTTTTAGATCAGCTACTTTGTAAAATACCTTGATTTTTAAAAGCAATATTTGTAGAAGGCAAATCATCCAAATTTTAAGAAGATACACATAATAAACAAGAAGCTCCCATAATCCTTTAAAAATGTATTTACCCAAGCAGCAATATGATACAAGATTTAAAATGTATTTAAGGGTGGGTATAGTGTGCCCTTATTACATGTTGGAGCATATTCTGAGTATATGCCTAGGAGTTGTACAGCCAAACTGATTTCCAGAGTGGTTGTACCAGCTTGTAGTCCCAACAGCAATGAAGTAGTGTTCTTCTTTCTCCACAACCTCGCCAGCATCTGCTGTCACCTGAGTTTTTGATCTTAGCCATTCTGACTGGTGTAAGGTGGAACCTCACAGTAATAAGGACACATGCTCCACCATGTTCATAGCAGCCTTATTTATAATAGCCAGAAACTGGAAACAACCCAGATGTCCCTCAACAGAGGAATGGATACAGAAAATGTGGTACATCTACACAATGGAGTACTACTCAGCTATTAAAAACAATGACTTCATGAAATTCTTAGGGAAATGGATGGTCCTGGAGAATATCATCCTGAGTGAAGTAACCCAATCACAGAAGAACACACATGGCATGCACTCACTGATAAGTGGATATTAGCCCAGGAGCTCGGAATACCCAAAATATAATCCACAAACCACAAGAAACTCAAGAACAAAGAAGACCAAAGTGTGAATACTTCAATCCTTCTTAAAAGGGGGAACAAAATACCCATGGAAGGAGTTGCAGAGACAAAGTGTGGAACAGAGACTGAAGGAAGGACAATCCTGAGACTGCCCTACCTGGGAATCCTTCCCATATTCAATTACCAAACCCAGACACTATTGTGGATGCCAGCAAGTGCTGGCTGACAAGAGCCTGATATAGTTGTCTCCTGAGAGGCTCTGACAATGCCTGACTAATACAGAAGTAGAGGCTCACAGCCATCCATTAGACTGAGCACATGGTCTCCAATGAAGGAGCTAGAGAAAGGACCCAAGGAACTGAAGGGTTTGCAGCCCCATAGGACAAACAACAATATGAACTACCTAGTACCCTCAGAGCTCCCAGGGATTAAACCACCAACCAAAGAGTATATATGGTGGGACTCATAGCTCCAGCTGCATATGTAGCAGAGGATGGCCAAGTTGGTCATCAATAGGAGGAGAGGCCCTCGGTCCTGTGAAGGTTGTATGCCCCAGTATAGGGGAATGCTAGTGGGAGAGGGTGGATTGGTAAGCAGGGGGAGGGGGAAGGGAATAGGTGTTTTTTTTTTTTTTTGGAGGGGAAACTGGAAAAGGGGATATATCATTTGAAATGTAAATAAAGAAAATATCTAATAAAAAAAGGTGGATATAGTGCACACACTGTAGTCTCTAGTCCCAGCAACTTGGAAAGCTAAGGAGGGAGGATTGTTAATTCACGGTCAGACTTGATAGCTTCTTTGCCTCTAAAGAGAAACATAAGCTCCTTCCCCTAACAATGGGCAAAGAAACACCTTGTTGGTGGTGGTGTTCTTATAGCAGTCAGGGGTACAGCAAGTGGCAGTCCTCTGTTCATCCTAGCTTGATACCTGATTTGAGGTCAAAGCTCTTTTGTACCTAGGACATATAGAAATCAAATCTAATCTAATCCAGGTAGGACAGCACAGGAGGAAGAAGACAGAGACTTGGGGACCACCATGCCATCCACAGACCTGCCCTCCAGCACATGGCACAGGCAGGCCATAGACACCTGCTTTAGACACCTGCTTGCTGCCATGTCACATGCGGCATGGATGGAGGATGCCACCCTGGAGCCCACCAGCCATGTGGCCAGCCTGCAGCAGGAGTCATCACAGTGTGCAAGTCTGTGGTGGACAGATGGGAGAGAAAGAAAGTGGAACAGCTTGAGCATTATGGAGAGGGATGGAACTAGAGACTAGAGGGTAGAGAGGAGTAGCCCGTTATAAGTGGCCAGCCCAGCCTGGGTGAAGTCCTATCCTGAGCTGCCACTGTGGATTACATCTGGGTCCTTGGCTATGTAGCAGCAGGGAGTGGTAGCAAATGTCAGTGGCTCATACTACCACTAGAGAACAGAGGGCCGTCCCTGGTTAGGGTAGCAGCCTGGGACCACATGGATGTCTAGGGCCTGTGTAGAATGTGCCCCACCCCTCCCTAGCTGTGGCACTCTGGAGAGCTGGCCCTGGTGACAGGGGTGTGGGTGAGCCATCCCCAGGTACATGAGTGTGGGAGAGCCGGTCCTGACACTCCTATGTCATGGGGTGGCATGGGCACAGAGGTGGTGCCCCCACCACTACCACCTCCAGCAGTTGGGAAAGCTGCCCACAGGGTCATGAGCTCTGGATAGCTAGCACTGCACCTCTACAGCTATAGCAGTGAGAGCAAGCCCTGTAAGTCCCCTGAGCAGCACGGTAAAACTGGTACTGGTGGCAGTGATGCAGGTAAGCAGGCCTAAGGGTACACAAGCAAGGTAGAGTTGGACCTTCCAATTGTCTGCCATGAGCTGCCATGGGTGCAGGGGTAATCCCCTCCACCCCTCACTCCTCACCAAGTGCAGCACTTGGGAGAGCCGGCTCTTGGGCCATGAGAGCAGGTAAGCTTGCCCTGCCTCTTGCTGGCCGCAGCACTTGGAAAGCAGGCCCTGCACCTGAACACGGCCGCACAGAAGAGTTAGCCCTGGCGGAAGGGGCACAGGTGAGCCAGCCCCAGAGGGTGAGAGTACAGGAGAGCTGACTCAACCACTTGCTTGCTGTGAGGTGTTGCAGGTATGGAGCGGGTAGTGGTGGTGGTGGTGGTGAAGCCTTCCCCCTCCCCCTCCCAACCTGTGGTAGTTGGGAGAGCTTGCCCCCTCACTGGCTGTAGCTCTCAGAAAAGTGGACCCTGCACCTCACCTGGGCAGTTCAGTGGAGCTGGCCTTGATGGCAAAGGCATAGATGAGCCAGCCCCTAGGGTGTAAGATTAGGAGAGCTGGCCCAGCTCCTCTCAAACAGCACTTGGGAGCGTAGGACCCATGCCTTGACTGGACAGCACGGTGGAGCTGGCTCTCCAGTTGTAGGTACAGGTGAGGTGGCCCCAAGAGCATGAAAGCAGGTGCCATTGGGTGGCCTAGCTGCAGCGGTGCTGGGGAGCTCACCCTGGTGGTGCAGATAAAAGGGAGCCTGCAAGCTCACTGGCTCAGCTACCACCTAAGTCCAAATCCATGGCTCTGTGTTGGCCCACCCTAAAATCTGTATCACCTGCGAATGGTTGGGATGTGTGAAAGGGCCAGTCCCGCTGACCCAAAGCTGCAGGATCTCCATAACACAGAGAAACAACAGGATATATGGAAGGAGTCCCAGTGAGGATCCAATAGTGATGGTGTCACAGAAGCCAAAGATCTCAAACTAGACCAATGGCTCATTGCAATGAACATCTGTAAGTGCATATATGTGAACAGAGGGATACATGGCCGGACACATGGTGACACACTACAGCTTCCACGATGAAATGTTTTCTATGCTTTGTTTTGTTTTTTGTGTGTTTTACTTTGTGGGGGAGGTTACAAGGGCAAAGGGCAAATATGGAGAGACTGGGGTACATGATGTGAAACTCACAAAGAATCAATAAAAAGTTAAAAAAAAAAAGTAAGCTCTAGAACCAAAGTGTCCAGACTTGAATTCACCATCATTAACTATGTGGCCTTGGCTCTGCTCTTTAACAGTTCCCTTTCACTTACAAAGTAATAGTAATTGAACAGAGAAAGTATATTTTAATACTGATTGAATACATGCTGTTTGTATTCAATATATATATCAGACATGATTTCATATGCTAAAATACTTTTTCAAAAAATTTAATAACTGTGCAGTATTTCATTGAAGTTTCCATATAATACAAATAATGAATATTGGGGTCATTCCTAAGTTTCTGCTAATAGAAACTATACTGCAAAGAATATCCTTGTATTTCTTCAAACATATATCTGATTACATCTTTGAGGCAAAGTCCTGCACATGGAGCTCTGGATCTTAAGTTGTGTGACTGAGGTAATAAAAGCCCATTAAAACCCAAAGAGTTTATGCAGTTTGCACTTCTACCAACAGTCTGTTAGATCTCTGCTGCCCTTTAAATCCTCAAGGGCACCGCCACCAAGCGATCTCTTTACAATGCAGATTCTGGTTGAGTGGATCTGAAGTGAAGTGGCTTTTCTAACAAGCTCTCATTTGATGCAGATGTTGCTGGTCTAAGGCCCACACTTGGAATAATAAGGTTTTAGAGTGGATGTTTCTTGGCATTCTTGCCGAAAGTATCTATTAAATGTTCAGATTTTTTGCCATGATCCATGAAAATTCTATCTTGTTCCTTAAATTAAACTAGATTTATTTAATTGTAATGAGTTCCAGGCAAGCCTACATCGCATTGTGAAATCTTATCTCAAAATAAAATTATGAGTGTGGTGAAATACCGTTCATTTATATTTATATGCCAAATTTCTTTTGATTTGAACTACCTCCTCTGAGGGTTTTTGCTCTGTAAAATGTTTTATTTTTAACTTAGTTTTATTTTCAAGAGTTCTTCAAGAAAATCAGCCCATTTCCATATGTACAGTAGAACAAAATACAAAATGTTTTCATGTATCAATTACACACACACACAATATCACCTTTATATTTTTATAGTGCTTTAAAATTTTAATATCACATAGTCCAATATAAACTGTTCTCCTTTATGACTCTTAAGTTTTGTATCTTGCTTTAAAATATCTTTAATGTTATAAATGAACACATGTGGGCTAGAGAGATAGCTTAGCAGTTTAGAGTACTGACTGTTCTTCCAGATTTCCTGAGTTCAATTCCCAGCAACCACATGGTTACTCACAACCAGCTGCAATGGGATCTGGTGCCGTCTTGTGGTGTGTCTAAGGAGAGTGATGGTGTACTCACATACATTAAATAAATAAATAAATGCTAAAAAAATTTTAAAAATGAACTCATATACTAAATGTCATACTTGCCTTCCAGTATTTGTGAAAGATTGTTTCCAGTATACCAAAGTCCACAGGTATTCAAGACTTTTATATAAAATGGTGTCATATTTCTATATAACGTATGCACATCTTAACCAATACTTTAAATCAACTCTGGATTATATATGCTAGCCAATGTAGTGTGAATAGCATGTAAATAGTTGTTTGACAATATTGTTCAGAGAATCATAACTAAGAAAAAAAAAGTCCTTTCAGTGTGAATGTAACCTCGTTCGGAATGTTTTTGATCTGTGATTGATTGAACCTATAAATGTGGAACCTGTAGACACAGAAAGATGATTATGTTAAATGGTATTTCTACATCAATTTCCAGGCTTAATTATGGCCTATTAATCAGTTTCTTTAGATATTAGCACCAATGTATTTTATTACTAGTCCTGCTTGCCATTATTATTTTTTCATTCTTGACTGTTCCTGACAAATCTCATATACATACTTTAGAATCATGTAAGACATGCTTGACCACGAAGTGTCTTGGAAACAACATGTGGTTGAAAATCACTGGAAGTCACGAGCCATATAACTTCATAGATTAAGACTGGGTCTGTGGTGAAACTCTAATAGTTTTTAAGGTTCTGTTCTCAGATCAGCAACATCACCATTGCCTAAGAACTTACTGTGCCTCTATGAATTAAAAATTCTGGAGAGAACACAGTGGCAAAATGTATTTTGTAATCCTCTGGTGGGATCAAATGTGCACTTAGGCTTCAGGGCCATGACTTTAGGGTACAACAGTGGATTAGAGACAAATTAAAGGGAGAAAAGGTTCAAGGTAAATAGAAAGGAAACAAGGAGAAGGAATTCTTATAATTATTAAATGGAAGACATTTCTAGAAAGAAGTGTTCAGAAGTATCCACTGTTGAAATGAAGAAACTAATACTTATGAATGAAGTACTGTTTCTAAATAGTGCATGTGCAGTATCATTTATTGTATAATTCTGTAGGGTAGATAGTCCTCATTGTATAGATAAAGAAATTGTGCTTCAATAACTTGCTGAAAGTCACCCAACTGATAGATGACTTGATCACAGTTCTAATATACATGAGTGGCAAAGCTCCTTCCCCTACTTTACTATACTGATGAAAAAATAGTCATTGGAAAACAAAGAAGATAAGCCTTGATGTTTTAAATCAATGTGGTAGACACTCATTCCTCCTGGAACTAACAATACACAGAAGAGTGTTGTGGTGTTAAGTGGGTGACCAGGGGTAATGAGAAAACGGGAAGTGAGAAAATAGAGACAATGGATCTAAGAATTTTTTTTTTTTTTGAGAGTTAAAGAGTTTCATTGTGAAGGAAAAGGACAGCGGAAGAATGTGAAATTTTAAGGGAAGGTTGTATTTTAAGAATAAAAGGAGCATCTGTACATATTTTAATGGGATTAAGATTAATTTAGTTTGTTAATAGCAGTCTGTGGGTGGAGGACAATCTTTAGTTCTAGTCTCTCACCAAAACACTATGATGTTTCTATTTATTTCTCACAGTTTCCAATTGGATCTCTCCATCCATCTATTTATTTGCCCGCCCATCTATAGACATAGATTAGATATATAGATATATAACATACATATAACATATATACACTTACACACCACACACACACACATATGTATATACACATATCACCCACCACAAAAAAATTTAAAAACAACCTTACAACTTCCTAGTTTATGTTTTTAGGGAGTTTTGTTTTGTTTTGGCTTGGTTTGGCTTGGTTTGGTTTAAAACCCTTGAAGGCCTGACTAAAACTCTAAGTGTTCTTTTTCTTTAGCACTTATACTGCATTAGTCACCAGGTGGTAGCTGTAAGGCATTTCCGCTTATTAATTCATCCTCCACACTGCAATTGTCACTATCCCTTTCTCTGCATAAGAAATCACAATGCATGAGCAGCCTACATCTAATCAAGTTCCTTCCACTATTCTAAAAGTGCCAAGTTGATTCTCACTCCCCTAATTTTACATGCGCTTGACCGCCTTAATAGTCCTCAAACCTAGATTACTCTCCATTCTATCTTTACATCTTTATAAAAACCCTTTAAGCCAACATCCTTGTCTTTTTCTGCAAAATAGTGCTACTTTCTTCCTTTAATTTTTAAACTACTCAATACAGGTGTTATTCATCTCAATCATCATCAACTTCTTTGTTCAGTTATATTATTTATTTTGTATTGCTTGTTCTTTGAAATTTCTTTCTTTCTTGACACACATATACATGACATGGATGGTGTCTGAGAAGGTCAAGGTATTAGATCCCCTAGAATTGGAGTTACTATGAACCACCCAATGTAAAAGCTGGGAACTGAACTCTCTGAAAGAGCAGTCAGTGCACTTAGCAACTATGTCATCTTTTAAGCCCTTGTTATTAGATAATCTGATACATGTCTATAATTCATTCTATTATTCTCTCCCACTACCCTCTCTTATTTCTGTCCTACACACACACACACACACACACACACACACACACACACACACAAACACAAACACACCCTTTTGTCATAAGTCTTCCTATTATCATTTGCCATGGATGGCAAATAACTCATTTTAGAACACAAGATTCAAGATTCATAATTATGAGCATGAATATGGTACCCTATGGCATTTCATCTCCCATTGTTTATTTCATATTCTATTTTATCTAGAACATAGGGCGAGGACACAATATTCCCACCTGTTCCTTACCACACTGTTTAAAATACATATCAAGTACTCAAAAATGGAAATCATGTGATAAGAACCTAATAAAGAGATCTTTTGTGAATTAGTTTTTGGAAAACATTCACTTTGTTCTTAATCATGAATGCAATATGGTATATATGCTCAGTATCAGGTCCAGCACTTTTTTATGATGTGACAATTTATTACTTACCAGATACCTTTCAGGTGGCAAGCATTGCTTTTAACTGCCATAAAGGTAAAACTATGTGATATTCAAAGATTTCCATAGTCATTTCATGATTTCTACTCACTGCCTACAGATTGCATCTAAAATCCAAGCTCACTGTTCTAGTCCAAAAACTCAAATTGCTTTCATTCATTTTTACTTTTAAAAGCAGATCTCAATTGTTATTGTTATGAACATTACTCATATATTTGATATAAAAACTCAAATTAAGAAAATAGGTAAGCAATATCTTAAGTTTAGTGTATAATTACAGTTACTATTAACAAGAAGGAAATGTATCTCTATGTTCTTGAAATAAACAACAGGAGATGAGATGCCGTAGGGTACTGTATTATCACTCATAATTATGACTCTTGAATCTTGTGTTCCAAAATGAATTGTTTGACATCCATGAAAAATGATAATAGGAAGAATTATGACAAAAGGACATAAGGTTAATCAACATGTAATTGACACTCAAATATGTACAATTTAGATGTTTTCCTTTATTGGTACTTATGATTTCTTATTTAGAAATGCTTTCAAACCAATCTATTGGAATACAACTCCATATTAAAGGTACCTGAAAAGAAAATACACACATATAGTATGAATTAATTTTTATGATACATATTAGATATATCACTTTAGGGATATTTTGTTCCACCATTGTAATAACCCACAAATGATGAGATGTCAATTTTTTTCCAGTAATACTTGTTCTAATATATATATATATATATGTGTATATATATATATATATATATATATATATATGTGTACACAAACACATTCTTTGGAGGCAGTCTAAATCTATTGGGAGAAAAAGACTAGATTAAAAAACACATTTTCAGCATCTCCTAATACACACATTATTGAACAGAGCACATCCCAAAGATGCAAATGGAGTACAGAATATAGATAACAACAGTTTGCTACTGTCTGAGGCTGACTTAGCCTCTGGTCAGAAAAAGAAAATGCCTTCACCCAACAGATGCCTCATAATGTAAGCAGCAGCAATCATACTGGTTCAGTTGTTAAGTAGTCCCTTGCCTAGAACCTTAAATCTAACCCCATCCAAAAGCCAATTAGCTCAGTTCAGTCTTCTGTGGAGACTGGAGGGCACTCCTGGTCAAGGCAAAGCTAAAGCCTAAGCAACATGCAAGGAATCAATTATCATCTCAGACTAATTTTCACTTTCACTCTGGGCTCATATAAGGCTACTGCAGAGGATAACCTTCCCATGGTGAGTCAAGTGAGAATGCATGCCTCTGTAAATTGATACAAGGATTTCTGAAGAACTTAGTTAAATATTCAATTTTAAGTTTTTGAAAATATTACAGAGACAGAAGTAGGTTAAGTATCAACTTACATGTCTCCAGAGAACATACTAGATATGACGACAGACACATTTGGCTGTAAGGGAGTGGACAAGTTCCCTCATTCATTCCTTTGGAACTAATCTCATCTGTAAAGCAGGAGGGCATCATCCCTCGACCTCAAAAGACATGTGTGGCAATTAAATAACATGATGCACTTGAGAGCTACAAGCTACTAGCACTGTAACTTATCCATAGCAAGTGGGCAATAAAGGGACAGAGCTAACATTTGCAGAGAGCCTATTAAATCTAAAGTTATCTGAGTTCTGGCTAACCTTCTTTAATATTACATGGGAAAGCTCCTTGGAAAAACATTTCATTCTACATTCAAATATTTAAGGACAAATTTCTCAATATCTTTAGACCAACTGTTGGTTTTCGACTGATATAGCATTATTTCAATGAGTTACAGAATTATGGTAGTTATAGTAACTGGAACTTCAGCAGTGCCTATATAGTGAGGAAGAGAGGGTACACACACAGGTATTAGATTTGAATCTTGGCTCTAATAGTTATTAGTTGCATGGCCTTAGACAGTGATATCTATTCTGAGCCCTGGTTGAACATCATTATTTTGTTCTATGATTTTACAAGGTTTCTGACAAAGCAAACTTTTTCGTATCCTTGGATATAATACACAAGAAATACAAAACTACTTTCTTAGTCCAGCTATGACAGACTAATGGCCAATGTCAGTGTTTATATGGCACACAAATATTTGTGATGGATGTTTACTGTGGCACAAAAGGGGCTTCTTATAATTCTTGCTGCTCTGGGAGATTCATTTTAATGGCTTTTCTGAATCGTATATAAAAGATCACTCATTCTCCCTATCACTTCATGAATATGTTCTCCTACTCATCCTTAAACTTTCCTTTATCATCAAACCTTCAACTTTTCCAGAAAAGACAAGGCAACAAAGAATTGCGTATACATGGAAAATGAGAACGGTGAGGGCAATGTGCTGGCTAGTTTTTTGTTAACTTGACACAGGCTAGAATCACCAGAGAAGAGGGATCCTCAACTGAGAAAGTGCTTCCATAAAAATAGGGCTGTAGACAGCCTTTAGGGCAGTTTCTTAATAGTAACTAATGTGGGAGGGCCCAGCCCACTGTAGGTGGTGCAGTCCTTAGATTAGTGGCCCTGGGCTCTATAAGAAAGCAGGCTAAGCAAGCCAGTAAGTAGCACTCCACCATGGAGTGGTGGGCAAGATGGAGGGAGTGACTAAAAAAGGGAGGGGAAAGGGAGAGGGAAAGGGAGGGAGAAGATGAGGGAAGAAAAAGGAGGGGGAGAGGGAAAGAGAACGATTACAAATGAAACTTTCTTAATCTCTTTAAACATGCATTCACCAAAACTAGTCTGTAAATTTGTTTTCAAAGTGTTGTGTCCAACAGTCTAAGGAATTTTAGGAAGTCTCTTCTAGAAGCACAGAGGGACAATCTCATATAAAGAACCTCTACTATATGTAAATGAACTATGCTTATGACTGAGATAATGAGAAGGGAGGTAGATTTTTCTGTCCTTTCCCTAGAAGGGGGAAAAAGCAATTTACCCTATGTAACTTCTCAAAGACCATTCAAAGATATACATTAACTTTATACTTAGGAAAATTGAAAAATATTCTGCATCCTCATCACAAGAAAAGGGGGAAAGAATATATTAAGAATATATTGCTGCATTAGGAGCCAGAGACATAATCATTTTTAGCTGCACAGAGATGCCAAAAGAGCCAACTAATGCTTTCCCTTTGATTAGCTGGAAAGCAATCAATGCACTCTTGCTAGATTGGAGCTTCCACTCAAAATAGAAACTGGCCTGAAGTCCAAAAAGCTGGTAGCTCAGAGACACATTCCCCAAAGGGATCTTGACACTTGCTCAAAGATCCAGACTTGGCAAGCTCATCAGGACCTAACTTTAAGGTTTCAACTTAAAGAGGCTATGAAATTCTAAGGCTGCATACTCAGTGTCTTTAGGGGTTATATGCTTCTTCCATTCAGTGAAGCAAAACACTTGCAATGTGTAAGGTTTGGTTCATGTGGCTATTTCTTTTTTTTTCCCCTCCTTCTTACTTATCCTCCCCTCATAGATTACATCGCTACCAACCACAGTTTTCCCTTCCTTCTTTTTTCCTAGTCCCTTCCTGTAACCTCCACCCCTACTCCTCCTCATTTCAGGTCTCCCAGGGATACCAACCAAACGTGGCATATTAGGTTGCAATAAGACTAGGCACATCTCCTCTTAAGGCTGGTTGAAACAACCGAGTAGGAGGAAAGGGGTCCTAAAAGCAAGCAAAAGGATCGGAGATAGCCTCCATTTCAACTGTCCCATGACAGTCCCCCAAGAAGACCAAGCTATTCAACCTTAACATTTATACAGAGGACCAAGGTCAGACACCCATGCAGGTTCCCTGATTGGAAGACATGACTTTTAAGATAATTTTCTTAATGAAAATTATAAACAGTATATGGAAATAATGCATATAATTTTTAAGGGGTGGCACTAAAATATTATCAAGACTCCTGCTCTGGGAAAATGAGATAATCATTACCTGGGTTTTTTTGACAAGTAAAATAATCATTAAAACACTCTTATCTGTCTTTCACCGATACCGTTCATTAAGAAAAAATATTGCAAACATATACCTGACAAAAGAATGGTATTTTAAATTAAAAAGGAACTCATTATCAACCTCATTGTAAAAATTCAAATCACAGTGTAGAAACCAAAGCAAGAAATCTAATTTGAACAGTCTTAATGTAATGAAGATGGTTTTTATTACATGAAGCAGACAGACCACTTAGGAAAGGTTGAGTGCTAGGGCATGGCACAGTGTCAAATTTCCTGGGTTTTCTTTTTGCTCTGAGGAGAGTCCAATGGTGGGCACAGACAAATCGCCCCTAAGACACATCCATTCCCATCCTCTAAAAGAGCAGCATCCTAGCAAGATGATATCTTGTCTAGAAAATATCTACTCTGCTCTGGGTAACTACCACAGGAAATCTGAGGCTCTATCCCCACTCAGGTTAACAAATGCTGAATGAGGAGCCTAGATTTCCACTTTGGCTACTCTTTAACAATGTAATCCAATCTTTACTCCACCCACTACTCAGGCATTGGCAATACAAGCTACATACACAATCAAGGCTGTACACAGTGGTAACAGACCTTCATTGACCCACAGTATCAATGAGCATTTCAGAAAATGGGGTTATCTGCCTCAATATATCAAGAGGAAAGAGCTTGTCCTTCTTCCTGTTGAAGTGGTATTAGAAGAAAGCACACAGAAAGCAGCAAGGGACATTTGAGTAGACATCTATCTGGCAGGAGCAAAGAACCCTTCCTTGGGTGTTACTAATAGAGGTCAAGTGGAGAGCCTGGACATCTACCTACATATAGCATGGGCCCTATCCTCTGAGAACGTGGTATCAGAGGAAACTAGCTAAAATGTAATCATAATCTCTAATAGAATCCTCCAAAGTATGCATTTTAATGGAAAATCATTCACCATTGCTACAAACCAGAAAGATCTTAAATTGAACAGCAACAATTAAAAGATAATAGATAGCAACAGTAAAAGTAAGACAAGTTACAAGTATATAACAAAAGCATCCATCCTAAAGATACTTCAGTAAGTAATTACAGGTATGCATAAAATGAATGATAAGTAAGAACATCTCAGGTAAGATATGGCACGTCTTGACAAAAATATTTAAATATGAAGGAAGACCAAATGGGAATTTTAGAATTTAAAAATAAAATAAAAGTCGCTAAATATTCTCAGAAGCAGTTTCAGAGACAACACAAAAGGAATCAATTAAACTTTAAGATAACATTAAAATTACCCAGTATGAACAGCAGAATGAAAATTGCCTACAAGATGAATATAGCCTCAGGAATTTTTGTGTGTGTCATGAAAGAGCTAACATTCATAATATCAGTCAACTGGAAGGAGAGAAATGGAGAGCAGGGCTGGAAAGTGTCCTTGAAAAAGAAATAATGCTCCCCCCACACACACATAAACAAATGGCTGAAACTTTCTGTATTTGACAAAAGATATTATGGGGTAAAGAAATTCTAAGAATTTATTACTGGAAGACTTATCCTAAAATAATGGTTAAAAGAAGTTATCTAAATGAAAAGGAGATGACCACAAAATCTTGGTTATCTGTTAGAATCAACATGACAATATATGCATTATAAAATAAAATCAACAAAGAAATGGTATATAAGTATTACACATATATATCAGCCACTAACAAAAAGAAATACTTAACATATTAATAATGCCCACCTATGTGGCCTATGAAGTACAATAATATCAATTCACCAAGTGTTCATGCACGTGCGCGCACACATACACACACACACAACTACATATAATTTTAAGTGAAAAAGTAGGATTGAAGGGTTTCTTTTTAACTTTTAAAAATTAAGATAGTTGAACAAGTTAAATGAGCTACCTAAAAAGTCTACAATTGAAACATGATTGTTAACACCTTTGTAAAAATGGAGAGTTATTTCTATACTTTAATGCGTTTGGTTGCTAACATAATTCAAGTTCTCCATTAGTTAATATTCCAGAAGAATAGTTTATTTTCATAGCTTGCCAGTCTTAGATAACTGCATTAAGAAATAGAACACAAAAGGGAAACAGATCAACCCATAGTTATCCACAGTGCTTAGATATTTCTGTGCCCATCTATGAAGTATGGATAGAGAAGAGTTTAAAATCAATAAAGAAACAGTAGGATTTAATCATACCATTTACCAAGACAATCTAATTGAGATTTATAAGAAACATTACATAACAAAAGAATGCAGATTCTTCTCAAGTGCTCATGAGACATTCACTGCAATAGATTATAGCTTGTTCTGTTAGATAAATCAACATTTTTTAAAGAATTTGAATCATACATAAGTACATTCTCCTTCCACAATGAAATTCAAGTAGAAATTAGCAATAAAAAACTAGAAATTAAAGAACACATTATAAGAAATATATGCATCAAAGTAACACTTTCCCAAGCAATCACACATTACATTAACTAAATGAAAATGATAATACAGCAGATTAAAATTTGCAAGGCACAGTTGAAGCAATACTTTCAGGAAATTTATTGTCATGAATTACTCAGTTAGGGAAAAAAAAAAAAGAATAAGGTTAAACTAGTTAGGCCGAAGGGCGAGAACAACAAAAAGTTTGTAAGAGTAAAGCTCAATGAAACAGAAGCCAAAAATTACAGTAGCCAGAGGCAGGGGAATTGTGAATGTGAGGACAACCTGGGCTGTGTAGCCAAGTCTCAGGGCATCTTGTATATTAAGACTCTGTCTAAAAAGGAAATGAAAATTAGAGAGAAAGAATGTGAATTACCTAAAAAATTGTTAGCCCCAGTCATATATAAAATCTTTCTGAAAAATGAACAGGAAAAGAACTCATCCCAATTCACTTTATGAACCGACAATTGCTTACATGTGAAAACTAGTCACAAAACAACCAACCAACCCCAGAAGACTTCATGAAGAATGAAGGACACAAAAATCTTTATGAAAATATTACAGAAGAGCACTCTTTCTTGTACGAACAATGTTATATGTGATCAGGAATAATGTATTCCTATAATGCAAAAGCAGCTAAATATTTAAAAACTGGTCAGCATCCTATGCTGTATCAATAAATTAAAGAAAACTCAGAGAATCTATTGCATTCACAAACTGAGATGCATTTGATAAAATTCAGCATCTATTTACAACAACCTTCAGCAAACATGGAATCAAGAAAAACTGTAAAGGGGCCCATGAGCTGGGGCAAAGTGAGGCTCTAAGGAAGAGTGGAGAGGTTGATACAGTGCATGTAACATGAATATTGGAACAGGATAACAAGGAGTAGACAGGGATAAGTGGGGGCAGGGGGATAAAGGAGATGTGAAAGTCAGGGAAGACTAAATTAAACCACACCAAGTATTTACCAAAAAGGCCATAAGGAAACTTGTTTTACAGAGTGATCAGGTTGCACTTATGTAATTAGAAATATATTTGCATATACATATATATTTATGTATGAAGCAATAATAGGGAAAAAAAGGCCATGGATTTGAAAGAGAGCAAGGAGGGTTTACAGAAGGGAAAAAGGAGGGGAGCTGATTTCCTTACATTATAATCTCAAAATATGTGAAACCATTAAAAAATAGTAATATAAAAATAAAGGATTGGAGTTTCATTACATGTTAAAGAACATGTATATAAACTCTGCCAGTAATATCATACTTAATAAAAGGCTGTCTGTTTTGCTCTTAAGATTAGAAACAAGGGAAAGACAGTAATTTCAATCATTCTTCTTCAAAATACTGTTACAATGTATAAAGATACAATAGGAAAATTTAAATTATGATGAAATACAAACAATGCAGGGAAAAAAAAACCTGTTCTTATTTAGAGGACGTGTTAAAATCTCAAGGGATCCAAAACAAATAAAGGAAACTCAGAAAACTAATAAATGCAGCAGATTGAAGTATACAGACTCAACATTTAAAAAGTAATCACATTTTGAACACTAACATCAGACATGTCGAAGCAAAATTAAAATTTGTTTATATTTGCTGCCCAAAATAATACACTTAGATATAAATCTAACATAAATATATAGGATTGCATGCTGAAAACTACAAATTACTTATGAAAAAAATTCAACACACATCCAAATAAATGGAGAGACACTGTGTTTCTGGATTAGAAGTGTCGGTGTAGTAGAAAAAAATGCAATTCTCAAACTCCTCTACATAGTTACTGAAATCTGGATTGCAATTTCATCTAGTATTGTAGAGTCCACCTACCAGATTTTAAGAATTAGACTTAATCAAGGCTGGGTGGTATTGGTGGAGACTTATATAATCTTCCACAAATGAAACCAACAGAAACACAAGGAGATACCCTAGATACACAACACTGATTTCTGAGAAAGTTGCAAAATCAATTCAGTAAGAGCTGGAAAGATGGCTGCTGCTGCTCTTCCAAAAGACTCCAGTTTCTAGTAACATTATCAAACAGCTCCCAACGGCCTATATAACGGCAGTTCCAAGGCTCTTCAGGCCTCCACAGGCATCTACATGGAAATAGTGTGTGTGCATATGTACATGCAAACACACACAAACATGCACATACAATAATACATTTAATATATCATCATAATAATATATAATATTATTATTATAAACAAAGAAATTCAATAGAGGAAAGGTAGCCCTTTTGGGAAACAGGGCTGTCATAATTGTACAACTATATATCTAAACACAAATCTCAAGAATCATAATTATGAACATGCACATAATTATGTACACACAAAATGGATCAAAGATTTTATGTAGGTGTAAAACTAAAACCTTTTTATCTTTATACTTGGAACCAAACATCAAGATTCATTAAAGGAATTGATACACCTTGATTTTAAATTCATCATTTTAGTAGTATTTACCATTGACTATGATGTGTTAGGTGCTAGGATTTCAAAGATGATTAAGTGCATTCATTCCCTGCCTTCAAGGAGCTCACAATCTGGCAGTGCAGAAGGATGCCAAAACTGGTGGCTATGCAATAAGAACACAAAGGAGAATAATTTTGTGTCCTATGGGAATAGTGGCCAGTGATAAATGGTGGACCATTAACACAGTAGGGATTTTACTAGTCAAAGGACAGGTGTAAGAGCATTCTAAGCAGAGAGAATAGCATTGTACAAAGGCAGAGTCCTGAGAGGACACAGCTCTGGGTGCATGTTAAGATGTTGAAAGAAGGGCTGGAGAGATGGCTCAGCAGGTAAGAGCACTGACTGTTCTTCCAAAGGTCCTGAGTTCAAATTCCAGCAACCACATGGTGGCTCACAACCATCCGTAATGAGATCTGATGTCCTCTTCTGGTGTGTCTAAAGACAGCTACAGTGTACTTACATATAATAATAATAAATAAATCTTTTTTTTAAATCTAAAAAAAGATGCTGAAAAAGGCTAAAAGAATGAGATTTAAAAGGAAACATATTAGAGGTAGTATTAATGGGATTTTGTTATTGATGCGATAAAAATGAATTAGAGACGGAAGAAACTGAAATGCATCATATTCTAAGGGAAAAGAGCACTGGATGTGATCAAGACCATGAAAGAAAGAGAGGAGGGAAATAGCAGGATATATTGTATTTGAAGTTTCTATATAAAACTATGGTTAAGAAAACTGGAACTACATGTTGGTATTAAGAAAAGAGTTTGTGGCTAGAGAAGTAAACACAAGATGCATTATGTTCAGGTAGCTGAAGCTATGCTAGTGAATTACATTTTACACTCAAAGGACAAAATCAAAGAGCATATTCTCTGTCTGTGTCTCTGTCTGTCTGTCTCTCTCTGACAAAACATTTGACAAATTGATAGAGAAAAGTCCAAAGTTCTTTTCTGACTGCTTGCCAGCTAGTCTTCGCAAAAGTAGTTTCTTCAATGCGTCAACATTTAGAAAGAACTCTGGCTTAAATGAGAAGAGATGAAAAGACTGGAGTTAATTCATTTCTCTGCCATTGCTGCCAACTCCCTTCTCCTCTGTCTCACTAAGACTCCCCTAGGGAGGAAATAATTTGCTGAAGTCAGTAAAGAAAATTCCATAGCTTTCCTTAGTGCATTAGCATTGACTACACAGT
The DNA here is from genome assembly GCF_008632895.1 of Mastomys coucha. Lineage (NCBI taxonomy): Eukaryota > Metazoa > Chordata > Mammalia > Rodentia > Muridae > Mastomys > Mastomys coucha. The sequence continues at coordinate 975,526 of NC_045030.1, read as the reverse complement.
GACTTACAAGTCCCCTAGAAGACCTGGCTGAAATCTCAGCTGCTACAAAGGTTGCTGTTTCTTGTGGTCTTTAACAGAAAAGGAAGACAAACATTCTTTTATAGGTATCACTAATTGTGTTTCTGGTATGGATTTCAAGAAAAAGATTTGTCAAGAATAAAGTGGCTGGTAGGAGGCCTTAGGGTTGACAAGGAAAAATGGGTGGATAGAGGAAGCCATGAGAATCAATTCCTGGCATTCTAAAGGGGCATTTTTTTTCTAGAGAATATTTTCAGTACTTAAAAGCTACTCATAAATCACTTCCTCCTGTCTTATGAAACAAACATATAAAGAACAAATTGAGCTGGGTGGTACAACTCTGGAATCCTAGCACTCAGAAAGGAAGAAAGAGAAAGAAGTTTGTGAATTTAAGATGAGCCTAGACTACATAGGAAGACAGTGTCTTAAATGGAAGTATCGGAAACAATAAGAAAAAATCCAACCAAATACATTTCAAAATAATAATAATAATCTCAAAACAAACTTTGTGTTTGTTAAACCATTTGAGCAAGCATCTACATTTTTCTAAGGATCAAAAACTTCTCTTCAAGTTGAAAAAGATCTTAATTCATTTGTAATGCTTTCATTTGAATGGCTTTTCTATTCACTGATAATTTTCTAGCACTTTCATGACTGCTCACCAACTTTTTTGCACCCATCTTTAGAGTTGTGATATGACCACATACCTCTCTGATAAAACTGACTGTTTTTCAAAACATTCTGTTCTGTGCAAGGGATATGAGACTCTGGGAAAATAAAACACTTCAGAAGAATAAAATGCGTCGGACACTGTTGTTAAAGGAAGTGAGCTGGTCTGGGATGTTAATTAAGTCCAGTTATTGTATCTTAAATTCAAGTGCTGTCTCATAACTAAAGCTTTAAAACCTGGAAAGTGGAAGGAAGAGAGGATGTGCAAAAGAGAAGAAGCCGAAAAAGTCTCTTGTTTAAGGAAAGAGAGAAAATCTACTTTTCTATCCTTAGTGCTGTCACTTCCTAAATGAAGCTATTCTTTTTTTTTTTTTCTAGAAATTCTGTCTAGTGGGGCAGGACAAAAATAACGCAAGGAGGAAATTTGAGAGTGAGGCAGTGAAACATGTAAATTTGGACTTTCCCACTGGTTAGCACCAACAGCCAAGGCTAAGGGAACAGCTAGCTTATCAGCTGTGGCCAACATGGTGTGAAGGACAGTTAATCACTAAGAGACAGCCTCGGGTATTTGGGACATTGAATACATTCCAAGAATAAAATTATGCTGCCAGGAGAGCATTGCTATTTTATTTTAATTTAGATTTGTGGCAGACTGATAAAAGACAAGGTGAAAGACCACCATTCCTAGTCGTGTTTATATACATGTATACATATATGCAGGCAACAATGGTTAATCAAAGAAAGAGGCCATGGATTTAAAAGAAAGCAAGGAGGGACGCTGGGAGGATTCAGGAGAAGGAAAGAAAAGGAGAAAGTAATGTAATTGCATTATAATCTCCAAAATTAAAATAAATATTTTTAAATTACTCTAAAATTTCTTGCAGATATTGGTTAATGTTAAGCTAAGCTGTTTTTAATATCAATATCTGTGATTCTTTTTTTTTTTAAAGAGAAAAGCATAATTTTCTCTCAGTGTGATAAAGCAAACCGAAACTTCTTTGACTTATATGAGAGAGTGAGTTGGAAAAAAAGAGCTAATAAATCTTAATATGCTGAATTCCAAGTATATTACCTAAATTCTTTAATTTCATCCTCAGAAGAAATCGTTGAAAATGAAATCAGAAGGTGACTCATAAAGATAACATGTTTGACCTATCAGTTCATTATCTTATTATATTGGTATTCCTAGCTGTTCTCTCCCAAGGTGCCATTCATTAATTAACCAAATTTTCATTTACTCATTCAATCATCAAATGATGTCTGTCATCCAGGCATTGAAGCTAAATCCTGGAGAAACATGGTCAATAACTTAAGGTTCTAACTTTATACTGCTTTAGGGGTCCCTGACTAATTTTTCAAATTTTGGGGAGTTCTCCTTTTCCAGCTACTGGATTCCTGTTATACATTCTGTTATCTTCCTATCGATGGGAATTCTTTCTATGGATGCCTGTGGTCAAGTGTGAGTCATTCAACAGAAGGAAAACAAACAAAATGATCAGCCTGTTTTTTTTTTTTCTCTGACACAATCAGCCAAATTAGTGTAGGAAAAAGCGATTAGGTCACATCCAGTCTACCCCACTGGGAACAGAGCAAAACCACTCCTTGTATTATGCTATGTTATTTTCAATGACATTGTCCTGTCTAATTGTTAATAATTAAAACGACTAAATGGCAGAGTTCCAGTATTTCTTTCCAAAGTTTAGCCCACGACACAGAATTATTTTGCTGTCAAGATTCGGTTTCTCTGAGAGCTAGCTTAAACAACTGTCTTGATTTCATCTATCCATGATCTGATCTACCCTGATTTCATTCCATGCAATTCCTATTTGTGGCTGACTTTATACCATTCAAATACAGATATGAGCCTATTATACAAACTTCCCTCTCCCATTCACTGTGGCTGTTGAGCTACTCTGAGGGGAAACTGTAACTCAATATAGCCTTGGATATGAGTATTTCCTACTCTCTGCAGAGAAACACCACCTAATTCCTTGGACTTATCAAATGTCTATCTTTTCTAGGGAGAAGATAAGTACTAGAGGCCCTAGGTTATATTTGAACTATATCTTGTCACCTCCATTGTTTTGTTCTTCTGCAATAAAGGAACATGCCTTTAGAGATCTTTTCCCAAATACACCTATTGAAAGAGGCACAACAAATAGTTTTCTCATAGGATACTTCAAGAGATTCTGCTTATTTTATATGGGTACAGGATTTGTGAATGTATTCACTCACATACTTAACATCTGTTGGAAACCAGCAGAGTCATATCTTGAGCAAGTGACTATAGAAAGACTATATGACTTTGGTAAGTCACTCTTCTGCAGGAAATTCCATCTAAATACATAATATAAGTAGATTCCTCTCCGCAGCTTACTTCTGCCACTTTCCACTTGTAGAAGGACTGTTGAGCTGGGATGTAGCTCAGTGGTACAGTATTCACCAATCATGCCCGATGCCTAACACCCACTATACCACAAAAATTATCTACATGTGTAATTCCTTGCCTTCAATTGCCTCTGTTTTTGCAGAGGGTGCTGGGGATGGAATTAAGGGTTTATAGGCATTAGGGAAGTGATATACCACTAAATTACACATCCAGTCCACTCACATTTCAATTCCTAATATGCTAATAGCAGCTTTTCTGCAAAAACCAACTAATGACCTCTGATTTCACAATCCAATAGTATATTTTTCAGTGTTGATCTAACTTGACTGCAATACTTGATTCACCAGTACCGCTGGATCGCTCTTTCGCACTCCCTTGGCTTACACGATACCACCCTCTTCCACTTTCCTTCCTATCATTCTAAACCTCTTTACTCCCCGAACTCTTGGCTGATGTTATCCTCCCTTATTTAATTAAAATTTAGAAGCAATATATAAAGAGGTCTCTCCCCATTACCATATAAGCGATTAACCTTTCCTTGTCTTGCTATGAAGGAAATTGTTCTCATGTTTACCAATGGTTTTTCTTTTCTACTTCTGTTCTAATATTCCCGAAGACCTTACTATCATTATTTCTTCCTTTCTAAAGTATCAATTTACCTGTTTCTATGAAATTAGTCTCATTAACAGTTATATACTTTATGACTGTGATTTAAAAGAAAACTCTGTATAAAATGAGTAATTTTAATAACTGAGTAAAATTTTTATATATTTCTTCCAACTGCCTCTTAAGCTAATACTTCATTTCTTTACCTCCCATTAGTTTAGCAAACAATCCATTTAGGCCTCTCTCTTCAAATTCCATTGCCCGAGTTGCTAATGACCTCTATGTTGCCAAAATCAATAGTAAATTCTCAGAATTGGTGTCTCACCAACACTTGACACATCTGAGCACTCCTTTTTTTTTTTTTTCTTTTTAAATCCGTATCTTCACTAGAGCTATTGCATACTGCTGTGAAATTTTTGTAGCACCTCCCTGGCACGTCTCAACTTACTCTTTTTGTTACTCTTTTTCAACCTGTCTAAGGGATGTGCAATAATGTTTCTTTGCTGTTTATATTTAATCCATTACTGATATCATCCACTCTCAAATCTTTTGTGATTAGAGGTAAGTCCAAAATTTGGATATTCAATTTTGACCCACTTCCTGAGCTGAGCACTAGTTATCTCTTTTACTTAATATTAATAGACTTGCCAAATTTAATATGCATAGAATTCAAACAATTAGATTGACCTTCCCCACCCCCATCAAACTTATTTCTAAACCCTCGAATCTTTTCTGCCTTAGCAACTGATACCATCCAGTTATTCAAGCCTAAATTGAGGGACTTTGTAGCCTTTACCTTTTCATTTTCTGCCCTAACCCTGTCCAACTCACACTTCACATAGCAATAAGTCCTCTGAAATCAATTGTAAATCCTAATAAACTTCATCATCATTTTAGACAAAATTGAAGTCAACCGATCACCTACCTGAATGATGGCAATTAATCTCCTGAGAGATTCTGCTGGTCCCTCTCCCTGCTCCCTCTTTTTATCCAGGAGCCAGAACTATCTTAACATTGTCCTGTTTGGAACCCTTTAACAACACTTCCCTCCTCAATTATAACACATTTAGAATTTTTATCAGACCCTAAAAGTCCTTATGCAAGTGTTTCTGATTACCTCTTCAATTTCAACTCTCTTCACATTTTACTCACTTGGTTACTATACTTCAGTTTCAATTTTCTTGTTATTTTATTTGTTTGTTTTAAGCTTTGGTGATATTATGTTTTTCTACATTTAAAGGTCTTTATACTTGACATTCTTCTACCTTGTAAATGCTCTTCTCCCCAGATTTTCATCGAGCTGCATCTCTCCCATCATTAATTTTCACTTACAAATCTTCAGATAGAGCCTGGGAAGATAGCTCAGTTGTTAATGTGCCTAACATGCAAGAAAAAGAGTCTAAGTTCAGCTCACTTAAACTGATGTGAAAGTCAGGGGTCGGGGCGGGGGCACATGTCTATAATACTAGTGTGCAGGTAGAAACAAGTAGATCCCTAAAGCTCTCTAGCAAGACCATATAACCAATTGATGATCTCTGAGTTTAGTGAGAGATCCTATCTCAAAAAATAAGGTAGAGAATGATAGATAAATGCCTATTTTAACCTATGGCCTCCATGCACATGTACACACACACACACACACACACACACACCCCACATACCTGTAGAGGGGCCATCCCTGGGCTAGTTAAAGTTTCTTCTATTCCTATTACCTCTAGCATCTCTATATTTTCTTATTAATCATTTTATTCATTTACATTTCAAATGATATCCCCCTTCCCAGTTACCCTCC
>NC_045030.1:967153-969844 GCF_008632895.1 Mastomys coucha | reverse complement strand
AATGTCAGACAAGGCCATCCTCTGCTACATATGTGTCTGGAACCATGGGTCCCTCCTTGTGTACTCTTTGGATGGTGGTGGTCTGGTTAGTTAATATCACTCTTCCTATGATATTCCCTTTCAGCTCCTTCAGTCCTTCCCCTAACTCTTCCATTGGGGTCCCCTGGCCTCAGTCTGATGGTTGGCTGTGAGTATCTGCATCTGTCTTGGTCAGGTGCTGGTACAACCCACAAACCATATAGAGCTTAAGAAGAAAGATCAAAATGTGGATGCTTCAATCTATATGGAACGGGAAACAAAATAATCACAGGAGGTAGAGGGAGGGAGAGAGGAAGGGGAAGGAAAAGGGGGGACAGGATCAGGTATTGGAAGGGACAGGAGAGAAGTATAGAGGGTTAGGAAATCAACTAAAAATATGTAACAGTGAGGACCTGGAAGTAACCACTAAAAAGTCCCAGGTGCAAGGGTAGCAAGAGGTTCCCACGACCCATTGGGGATGACATTAGCTGAAATAAGCCACAAAGGGCAGAGAAAACCTGTAGAGATCACCTCCAGCAGATAGGCATGCCCCAGTTGAGAGATGGGGCCACCCACTCATCTCAAAATTATTAAACAGAAATGTTCCTATCCCAAGGAAACACAGGGACAAAAAGATGGAGCAGAGACTGAAGGAAAGGCTATCCAGAGACTGCCCCACCTGGGGATCCATCCCATTTATAGATGCCAAACCCCAACATTATTGCTGATGCCAAGCAGCATCTCTATCTTAATAATTTCTATGCTCTTACACTTCTTCATTTTCCTTCATAGCACCTATCACTGCTGTTATGTATTTGTTTCCCTGTGGTAATTGTTTATCTACCTCCATTAGAATAGCAGAGTCACGTGAGGAAAGATTAGTTTGTTCAATGCTGTATCCTCAGTTCCCACAATAGTACTTGGCATAGACAGAATATGAATTCAATAATTATCCTCATATTAATTAATGAAGGGATCTTCTTCCTGTGCTTAGCTAATAAATATATGTCACCAAGCATTAAGTACTAGAGTTTTTCCATTTATTTTCTTTTACTTCTGTTTCTGGAAAATCCCATCCATCTCTGTAGCTTCAATTACCATCTATCCTATTAACTTCTCCTGTAATTACTGAGTACAAATTTCTTTGCTATATTCTAGAACCATAGTTTCAAGTACCTATTATAATTTCTAGTTGTAGTTCTTAGATGGTTCAAATCATGCATTTTCAAAATTAAATTATTTTCCTTCCTTTTAATATAACAAATATAAGCCAAGCAGTAATGGTGCACACCTTTAATCCCAGCACTTTGAAAGTGAAAAGTAGAGGCAAAAGGATCTCTGTGAGTATGAGGCTAGCCTGGTCTACAGAGTGAGTTCTAGGACAGCCATGGCTACACAGAGAAACCCTCTCTTGGAAAAACCACGTGTCAAGTGCAATGCTCAGTAAATTCAAGTTCATACAACTATATTTGAAATTAATGTCTTATAGCTCCATCTAGCCTGTTATAAAATTTTGGACTTACCTTGATTCATATCTTTCCTTTACTGAATATACAACCTCAACTTGTATACCTAGAAATCCAACACCCCTGATATTCCTGGCTTCTACTTTTCATTAACAATGACCCTCATTGTCCTGCTTGGTACACATATGTTCAACTCACTAACAATAGAGTAGATACTCAGCATGTAATCAATCTGCTAGGCACTAGGATGGCCATGATGAAGATATAAGAATGATCATCATATAAATTTTGCCCAAAACTCACATGGGAAAACAAACAAGCAAGCATGCTCTCACAGTTCTCAATACAGGAAACTAGAGGTGTTGTCTATGTGAGAAAACAGAATATATTTCAAGGCAGCACTGGCTGAAGAAAGCTTAAAATTGATTTGGAATGGTTAAGAGTAAGCAAAGCAAAGCAAAGGAGAGAAGAGTCATGATTTTGAATAAAGCAAGCAGATGTGAAAAAAGCAAAGGCATATGAGAAATGATATTAAGAGTTGGAGAAGTATATGCAGTTGAAAGTGGCTGTAACTTAGAGTGCAAGCTTTTGCACAGATGGTGGAGATACAGAAAATTAAGAGGCCTGCTCAACCATGTTAAGGAGTTTGGATTTTATCCTGAACACAATAGGCAGCCTTGGGTTTTTTTGACAAGTAATGAGCTCATCACTAGATTTGAATTTCAAAAGATGACTCTGGTAGTGACACAGAGATTAAATTTAGGAGGTAAAGAGAATGACAAGACTGGAGATAGGTAATATGCTAAGATGCTGTTTCACTACACAAATGAGAAAGAGGAAATGAGAGACATTTTCAGTACATAAAAATGACCAGGACTTGACCAGTTAAACATAGAAATCAGAGTGGAGAAAACTGGATTTACTATAAACTATTTATGTCTATAGGGGTACACAAAGAGACAGTTTTTTAAATACATTTAAAGGTGAATAAATATTTTCAAAATGGGAAGAACCCATAAAGGTTTGTATCATTAGAGAAAAAAGGGACAGGGCGAAAAAAGGCTGACAGGCTGACAATACCACAACAAGGGAGAACAGAAGAAGTATTTTCCAAAAAGAGGACAATAAGAGCCCCAGTATAGAATACAGGAAGAACAACCCACATTCCACAAGGAACTCAAGAAGAAGGAAGACCAAAAGGTAGACA
>NC_045030.1:965155-966902 GCF_008632895.1 Mastomys coucha | reverse complement strand
AGAGCCCCAGTATAGGTAAAAGAATATGCAAAGGTAAAGTTGCACTCATTCTTTTGGATTTCAGGAAGATAAGATAGAAAAAAAGTCATGTAGATCCAGCTCTAGAGGGTCATAAATGCTAGGATGGAGTTCTTGTATCTATTTCTGGAGACAATTGGGGCATATTTGAGAAAAGGAATTACATGACCCAGGCTGGCACAATGGAGATCTCATAACTCATGAGGTTTACCCGAAGAACAATTATTGCTGATTGAAATAAATACTTCGATGTACTTTAGGAAGATTAATTTGGCAGAAGTGCAAAGAATGGGTTGGAGGGCATCCAGATAAGAAGTAATAAGTCCCAAGCAATAGTAGGAAGAAGGTGAAGGAGATGGATGACATGGATATTAGAAACACTGCAGAGGGAACTCAGAAAGGACTTGGAGAATAAAAAAGAAATAAAAGAGATTCTCTTGTTGAGAGTTTGACTTATAGAGATGGGAACAATGCCATGGGGGTGGTATAATGAGCTATCAGGACAGAGGTAATGTACATCTTGGAATGGAAATGTGGAGCTCAGGAAGTAAAAGCTGGGGAAAGGATCTGGCAGTTTTCTATATCCAGAGTTGCCCAACTTAAGGTAAAAGATAGGATCCCAAGCTTATTTTGGGTACAGGAAGGAGTTGCATCTCTCAATTGCAGGAAGGCTTCCTAGAGGAGGTAGTAAACGTTTTGAAAAACTCCTGAAACAGTAGAAAGGCCAATTAGTAGATAGAAATTGCGGCTTTCAGTGCTACGTCATCATTTGGAGTTCCATGGCCATTGGAAAACCCTTCCTCATTGTTGGCCTCAGTAAAGTTATGGAGTACACTCCAGCAGTAGACTTGTATGAAATAGGGATTGTGGGTAGTTCTAATAACATAGCCTCTTTGGTCGAAGCTTCATTCAGAAGTATGGCCAGTCTTTGGTTTAGCAAAAAAGAGTGTAGAAAACTTTCTAGATGGAGGAGCAACATAGCAAAGGGAAAGGATGGGCAAGTTGAAGGTCCGAGACTCAGAGGTATTGAGTGCCTGCCATACATGAAACCCTTTGGTTTTTCTTAAACCATTATATGGAGCCTCGATATCTTTTATTTAGTAAAGGGATAGACACTAAACATAAAAATATAAATACATAAGATATTTGATATTCATTTTCTAAAATATAGTATTTTTATTAATTCTTTGAGAATTTCATACTGCATACACAATGTATTTTGATCCTGTTAGTTCTGCTTCTACCCCCCCCCCCAACTCTTCCCAGATCCATCCTCCATCCCACCACCCACTAGTAAATTCTTACCTTCTTTTTTCTATAAGGCTTTGAGTCTAATTTTGTACTACACATATTATGGGTGACATAGCATCATGCTCGACCTATCCAGGGCCACACCCTGAAAGAAAACTGACTCTCCAGTCCCCAGAAGCCATCAACTATCAATAGCTTCTCAGCTAGGGGTGGGGCTCATTATCCCTTTCCCACTCCATACTGGAATGTTGACTGACTTGATCCTGTGGAGCAGCTATGCAGGCAAACACAGATGCTGTGAGCTCTTGGCTGCATATGGACCTGTCATATCCAGAAGATACTGTTTAGTTCTGGGCATGCCCAGAACCTGACCTCTGGCTTACAATTTCTTTGACTCCCCCTACCCCCATTCCACAATGGTTCTTGAACCTTTGGAACAGGGGTGTGATATACATGTCAATTTCTATATATAAGTTTT
>NC_045030.1:959258-965144 GCF_008632895.1 Mastomys coucha | reverse complement strand
TAGTTCTTTAAGGGATTTTTGTGTTTCCTCTTGAAGGGCTTCTAGCTGTGTTCTCCTGTATTTCTTTGTGGGAGTTATTTATGTCCTTCTTAAGGTTCTCTATCACCATGAGAAGTGATTTTAGATCTGAATCTTGTGTTTCCGGTGTGATGGTGTGTCCAGGACTTGCAATGGTGGGAAAATTGGGTTCTGATGATAACAAGTAACCTTGGTTTCTGTTGCTTATGTTCTTACACTTGCCTCCGGCCATCCGGTTATCTCTAGTGCTAACTCTCTGGCTAAATCTGACTGGAGCCTGTCCTTCCTGTGATCTTGGTTGTATCAGAATTCCTCAGAATCAAGCTGTCTCTGTGATCCTGTGATTCTGGGATCTTGTGATCCTGGGCTTGTTAGAGTACCTGGGAGTAGAGTTTCCTCTGGGTATTATGGGACTCGCTGCAGTGTTTGTGCCCAAGGTCTGCACATGGCACCATCCCAGACAGACTGGAAGGAACCCATGCCACGAATCTGACAGAGTTCATGTGTGCCTGGGTCCCGCTGGTCCCAGTTACTCCTGGTGTTGGGACAGATGTGTCCTCCTCACCCTATATTTAAGTTTTATAAACCAAGGTAGATTGAAGAATTTTTTTCTGCATCCTGCTATAGGGACATAGAAAAGACTCAAGCAATTTTTTGAACACAGTCTGCTACAGGGAAGTGGCTATGACTAGCACTACATGATAATGACACAACGATGAATAACGACTATCCTCACATTTCATGATTCTTGTAGCGTAGCTGTCAGAAATTTTCTGAACCATATGGGTTATACTTGCTTATGATTTATTGGTCAGAGAGGCCCCAGAGGCATCATAAACAGCACAGGCTATTACCATTAGCTTTAGGTCACCCACTATAACTAGATAGTAACACCATATTTGCTGAAGGCATCATTCACTTCCGCTACAGGACACAGAAAATCAGTCTTTGAACTGACAAGGAAGCTCTCTGTTAGCCAGCTTTTGTAGTCTTGGAAGGTGTTTTGCAGACTGCTGGGTGAGAAAAGACATTACTTTATACAGCTCTGGACCCTGTATGCTACAATACTAACCTGCTAGGCAAGATGTATGCACTGGTGTCATAGCTACAAGACTGTTTATGAGGGCTAACTAATGATTCTCATGATTGGGGTTTTTACCTGCTCCACAGGAGGGAATTCATTCCTGGTAGTATATAAATGGATGAAATACATTTGGATATGGATGAAGACCCATGTCTAGGGAAGTCATAGGCCCTTGGGCAGAATATACTGATGTTATTTTTCTATATGGTAAACTGCCTTTTAAATATCTATGTTTATGTCCACAGATTTGTGCTGCTTCTAACCTTGCTTAGAGAAGCTGCTTCTTATGTGGATCATACTTAATGTAGAGACTCATTACTGTTGAAATGCTGGGAAAAAGAATCTTTGTGTGCTCAGTCACGGACAGGAGGCCTACCTCAACAATGTCTCTGCCCCCAAAGATTAGGAAACACTGCAAAAGATGGGGCAGAAAAAAATGTAAGAGCCAGAGGATGAGGAGATATATTGGGAAATGCTGGCCTCTGGATATGATATGGCTGTTGCAGAGATGAACTCAGAGCAGCTGTGGTTACCTGCAGAAGATCTTCAAATGAGCAAGCCAGTTAAAAATGCCAGTACAGAAAGGGAAAGAAGCTCTGGAGGTTCCACCCTGAGTTGAAAGGATCTACTGACATTTAATGGCTGCTAGGAGATGGATAGTCACTTTTGTTTAAGAGGCTGCAGGTGTGGCGACTGGTTGGTAGGTTCCTCATCCCCTAGTGTATGATCTCATACCTATGTGCACACAGAAAGTACCAATTAGACTCTGGGTTAAAATAAAAGAAGGAAGGAAATACGCAATTGGAAGGGATATATGATAACAGGGTCCTGGGCTGGCAGCTGGAGAAAAAAGTGAGGGGTGGTTATAATCAAGATACATCATATACATGTATGAAATAGTCAAAGAATAAAAATAAGAAATATACAAATAAATAATAAAATAATAAAATACTCAGTTAGCAGGCTATAATAAAAATGGTATATTAGACTAGCTTACCAAACCCGGGTAAAATCCTGTGGGGAAAATACACTAGCAGTTTCTTTCAGTGCATTGTGATACTGAATAAAATTCTATAGGAGCCAGAGAAGGGCTACTTGAATCAACCAAAGGTTGCCCCAGGGTTCTGCTTTCAAGCTTGGGAGTGCTAATGTGAATGAATCTAGGAAAAAAACAAACAAACAAACCTGAAAACGGCCAGTTCTGGTAAGAAGCAGAAAATCGAGAATCATACAGTTGATAATCAGCATGATATCCAAGATTCTTGGAAATTTCATTGCTCCAGAATAAATAAACAACAAAGTACGCTAGGCAAAGTTCAAGTGTGCATAGAGATGGGGATAAATCGCTCACTCTTCTTAACTGTCCTCTGAGCAAGGAAGGTCAGAGAAGTTTTCGGCAGGGGATAGATATAATTGGATCAGTATTCTGGACTCATCTTTGTACTAACACCTTAGCAGACAGATCTAAGACAACTAGAGGATAATAAATAGTTCAGAGAAGAGACAAGGAGGGACTGAACTGGGGTAGTCACAGAGAAAAAAAAGAGCGAAGATTCTGGGACTGTCTAAAGGACAAATAGAGCATTCAGTAACAGACAGCAATGACTAAAGGACGATTGTGTTTCTCCCTAGAATGTCCAAGTAGATGGTGGTGCTATCAGCTACTACTGGGGATTGGGGGGAGGGTGGGTACAGGGCTTTATCCTTCCCACTGCACGGATCCTGGTCATGTGCTGCACCCTACCTTGCACCAGCATTTCATCAACAGGTTTCATATGCAGCTTAGAAAGCCAGAATTTGAATTTCCTGTTGGATTTTTCTGTGGTGATTTATATTGGTCTTCTGAATGTATTAATTTGAATCTGAATAGAGAAGAGGTTGTTACTGTAGAGTCGCATTTAGTTTTTCTCTACTGATTCTGGAGAATTGAACCTTGATGCCTCAAGGCTGTGTTTCACAAACTGTTGGTTTTTCATTTGGAAATGTGATTAAAATATGTAACTGGAATAGCTCCCACTAACCAAGAGTTTTGATTCATTAAACCCAATATAACATTCAATAAAATGCATTTGTAACAACTTCCTATGTGATGCTCATTAATGAGCACCAGTTCTAAAACATCTATCATATAATTAATTTCTCTCTAATGGATCTATGCATCTTCCTTAGAAAAATTGAAATAATAGTCACAAACTATATTCTCTGATCAGTGACTGAGGAACCCTGAACAAGAAAGACTGTAATATCAGGGGTCAATGAGAGCAGGGACTACAACCATGTTCTTCATGATTGAGTTTGCAGACTCAAGCAAAAGCCTGGCATTTAATAAATAATTGTTGGCTTAAATGCTTACAAGAGCTAACTATGATGCTGCTTGCCTATAATACCAGGACATTGGAGGCTGAGGCAGGATAACCATGAGTTCAAGACCACCATGGGTAAGAGTTTGCTTCAAAAGAGGTAGGGAAGAGGTTGACAAGGTCCATTGCACAATCAGGAGAGTAAGTTGTTAATACAGAAGGAAGTATTCCTTAAGATGAATTCCCAAGACTATAAAGTGTGTGGCCATCCAAAAGAACAATGGAATTTCACAGTATAGCATCTTGAATTGTGGTAGAAAAGATGACCATGAATAGATGAAAAGTAGATCATACAAATGGTACACATGATCTGGAGGTTAACTGATAACACTTATAAGGAAAATAGAATAATAAAGGCTGCTTTGAATTTCAAAAATTAAAGAATATACCAACAGAGTAGAGAAGTAACGAAACCAGTGCAGGTGAAAATACTGCTCATTCCATTCTTTCTTGGCTTTGGCTTTGTTTTTTGAGAAAGGGTGTCATGTTGCCTAGGCTGTTCTTGATTTCATTATGTATTTAAGGCTGTCCTTGAACTCCTGATTCTCTTGTCTCTTCCTCCCAAGTCCCACAACCAGAAGTATGTGTGGCAAAACAAAACAAAACAATGAAAAAAACAACACAAAACAACAAAAACAAAAAACCCAAATCATCAACAACAACAAACCTATAACAATATACCCATTCTTCTTCTTTTCTTCCTTTGCCCTCTAGGTTTATTTTGTTTGCTTTTTGTTTGTTTATTGATTTTTGCTACTGGCACTGAGACAAGGGCTTGTGGTAAGTAGGCACCCTACCACTGAGCTTTTCTTTGTTTTGCTATGTGGTACTAAGAATGGAAAACTGAACCTGGGCTTTCACATATGTCAGGCAAGTGCTCTACCACAGAGCTGTATCATCAGCTATCTAACTACCACTTTATGCAATGTCTTTGGGCTATTCACATAATCAAAATTATTTGGGCACATTTTCAGTGGAAATTTTGTTTTGAAAATCATCCATATATGCCCTTTATATGACAAGCATATTTCTTTTTAAGGGCACTGTCAAGTGTTTTATGTCTGTAGCTGATACTGTGAGTGAGAGGTCTTTCTTTGTGTAGCTTCCAACTGGTTATTGCGGTCTAGTGTTATCTTTAAATTAAATTTATTTTTGACTTGGCCTTTAAACTGATTCTATCACCTTACAGTTTGCTCATTAGAGTTAAATAAAATCCAACATATATTCATTTCTAAGTTTGTATGAGTCAAGATTTTACCTTTTTTCAAAACCTATCTTTTTGACACTTGAACTATTATCCTATGGTTTGAAATTATATTTCATAGACTCATATTTATGTACTTTGTATCAAAAATAATTAGAGGATCTGTGTGGGAGCAGTGCATTGGATTCTAGTATCAAAGTAATGCTGGCTTCAAAAACAACCTGAATAATTCTGCAACTCTTTCAGATTTATAACATTGTAATAGAGTCTAGCCTATTTCAAAAACTTTGAAGGCATTCACAGATTGAAAGTATGTGAACCCAAATTACTTCTGGAAATTTCTGACTGGGTATTAGTGTTGTTTTCAACATTTCTGCTGTTTCAGGTTCTTTTATTATATAGCTTCTCAATAATTTTGGCATTTAAAACTGAAGTAGAGGACTCCGGTTCCTTCCAGTCTGTCTGGGTTAGTGTTCTGAGCAGACCTTTGGCACAAGCTCTGCAGCCAGTCCCACAACACACAGAGAAGGTCACACTCCCAGGTGATCTAACAAGCCCAGGATCACAGGATCCCAGAATCACAGGATCACAGAGACAGCTTGACTCTGAGGAGTTCTGACACAACCAGGATCACAGGAAGGACAGGTTCCAGTCAGATTTAACAAGGGCAGGTAGCACTAGAGTTAACCAGATGGGGGGGGGAGCGTAAGAAAATAAACAACATAAACTAAGGTCACTTGCCATCATCAGAACCCAATTCTCCCATCATAGCAAGTCCTGGACACACCATCACACCGGAAATGCAAGATTCAGATATAAAATCACTTCTCATGACGATGATACAGGACCTTAAGAAAGACATAAATAGCACCCTCAAAAAAATTCAGGAGAACACAGGTAAAGAGCTAGAAGCTCTTAAAGAGGAAACACAAAAATCTCTTAAAGAAGTACAGGAAAACATAATCAAACAGGTGAAGGAAATGAGCCAAACCATCCAGAATCTAAAATTAGAAATAGAAACAATAAAGAAATCAGAAAGAGAGACAACCCTAGAGATACAAAACCTAGGAAAGAAATCAGAAGCCACGGATGCAAGCATCACCAACAGAATGCAAGAGATAGAAGAGAGAATCTCAGGGGCAGAATTATCAGAGGCAGGCCTATCAGAATTATGGCAGATTTCTCACCAGAGACTATGAAAGCTAGAAGATCTTGGGCAG
>NC_045030.1:948725-958009 GCF_008632895.1 Mastomys coucha | reverse complement strand
TTTATATCAAACAACTTTTATAATACTTATTTTTATTGTTATAATATTTTATAAATTTAAAGGAATATAACAAAAAAGATATTGTAGGTATTGAAAGGGGGTCTATGGGAGGAGCGGTGGTACAAAAGGGCAACAAGAATGTGATTCAATTATATTAATTAAAATATGTTTTTAAATGTTAAAAAAATCATAACCCAATCACAAAAGAACACACATGGTATGCACTCACTGATAAGTGGATATTAGCCCAAAAGCTCGGAATACCCAAGATATAATTCAAAGACCACATAAAGCTCAAGAAGGAAGACCAAAGTGTGGATACTTCAGTCCTTCTTAGAAGGGGGAACAAAATACTCACAGGTGGAAATACAGAGACAAAGTATGGAGCAGAGACTGAAGGAAAGGCCATCCAGAGACTGCCCCACCTGGGGATCCATACCATATACAGTCACCAAACCCAGATGCTCTTGCAGATGCCAACAAGTGCTTGCTGACGGGATCCTGATATAGCTGTCTCCTGAGAGACTCTGCCAGAGTCTAACAAATACAGAGGAGGCAGCCAGCCATTGGACTAAGCACAGGGTCCCCAATGCATGAGTTAGAGAAAGGACTGAAGGAGCTAAAGGGGTTTGCAACCCCATAGGAAGAACAACAATATCAACCAACCAGACACTCCAGAACTCCCAGGGACTAAAGCATCAACCAAAGAGTACAAGTGTAGTGACTTATAGCTCTAGCCACATATGTAGCAGAGGATGGCCTTGTTGGGTATCCAACAATGGGAGGAGAGGCTCTTGGTCCTGTGAAGGTTCAATGCCCCAGTGTAGGGGAATGCTAGGGTAGGGAGGCCAGAGTGGGTGGGTAGATGAGGGAGGATAGAATAGGGGGTTTCTGGAGGAAAAGCTGGAAAATGGGATAACATTTGAAATGTGAATAAAGAAAATATCCAGTAAAAGAAAAAAAAAGAATATTATATTGATTGCATTTATTGTACCAACATAAGAAATATATAACAGCCATGGCTGTCTTTACTTCATTTCTTGAAAAAAAAAAGTTAATAATGGGGATGTAGTTCAAGGATGGAGTACTTACCTAGAATATATTAAACCTAGGGTTTGATAACCATAATGGAAAAAAAGAAAATATTTAAAAAAAAAACTGAAGTAGATATGTTAAATTTCTCTGTGATTTCAAGATTTCCTAAAATATAGTCATTGTAATCTGTAGTTAATTCCAGAAACTATTTCTATGATGTTATTTATTACTTATTTAAATTTTATTTATGATTCATCTGTGTTTACTTGATTTGGTAGAGGCTTATCTACTGAATCCATCTTCCTAGTCCCCAAAATCAAGCCCTTGGCATCAATATTATATTAGATCCTTAGATATCTAATTGTATTCTTCATTTTTAATAAAATATCTAATGTTGTAAATTTACTTCTGAATACTAATCTCAAAGTTTGATAAGTCATGCTTCTACCTTTATTATTTTTTATTAGCTTCTTATTTTTCTCTGATCTGATATTTGCATGAAAATGTGTTCTGATGCATTAATGCTGTTTAAAGATTTTTATTTAAATTTGTAAAATTTGTACATTATTATCAGAAACAAAGCAAATGTCACTTCTGCTGCTAAAAATTTGCATATATTTTCTCTGCAGCATAACATGTAATCATTTTTAGATGTTCCATGAATACTTGAAAATAATAAACTATCTAGAAAATATTTCTAAATTGTATTAATTCAAATGAATGACATGTTTTTCAACTCTTCCAAGTGTTTGCAGTTTGTTAGTCTTTGTTTTCAAACTTAAGTTATATAAATGTCTTCAATACAGATGTTTTCATAATTGTTCTTTTTACAGTGCTAACGTTATTTATTTCATATATTTAAATATCATGATTTTTAGTTCAAAATGGTCACTCAGTCCTAGCCCTAGCTGAGGAGCTGGAGGTACTCAATAGCTGCTAGGAGAGGAAAAGGTACATTCTTTAAAGAATATGGCCCCTGGTAGATCAAAATGGTCAAGTAGATGACCACACAGTCAAGAGTATATAGGCAGCATTAATTGGATTGGTAAGTATTTTAAAAATCCATGAAGGTACAAAGATAGGTGGATATAGAATTGGGGTGCTGGATCTGGGAATAGATAAGGAGGAAAATGAATAGGATCAAAATTCAATGCATAAAACTCTTTAACAAAATATCAAAATGGCTCATGACTATGATGTCTTTAATGTGGTTAAATAGTCTATCCATATAAAATAAATCTTTTGAAAACAGCACGGCATTATGGTTCTTATTTTTTTACTTTTGTCAAGTAGAAAAGTGGCCTGCTAAGATGCCTTCTCAGAGCATGGATTGATTGGAAAGAGATGAAACTGAATGCTGAGAAGCCAGTGGGAAGGCGCTCAAAATAGTACAGGTGAGAAACCAAGAGTGATTGAATTAAGACAAAACAAGAGAGGTTTAGAGCACATTAGACATGTCATGGCTTGAAATTACTTACATTGGAGGAAGGTGAGACAAGAGGAGGCTCAGAGATAGATGCTTGCCTAGCATATACAAGGCCCTGGACTTGCACACATATGCACACAATAGATAGATGATAGATAGATAGATAGATAGATAGATAGACAGACAGACAGACAGACAGACAGACAGACACAAGTTGGATTGGGTTTTCAGAATAAGACATTTTCCAAAAGTCTCTTTTGAATGCTCATGAATTCAAAGGACTTAAGGCAAGACCTAAAGCCCAGCATTGTCAGTGATTTACTTAAAACATGTAAGTCATGGTTACTCATGTCTAAGTCAGTAAGATGAACACTTATAAAGTCTAGGAACATCGCACTTCTGTTATGTGCTAATTTATGAAGAACGGAGACCTCTTTCATAAACTGGAGGGGAAACTGGGACTAAAGAATAGGAACTCTAGGTTCCTACACCATGCCCACAGCAGGCCAGAAGGGAAGGTTAAGTTTTCCACAAGAGGGCAGCACCACTTCATAAATTATGCATCGAATGCCTCAAGCAGAAAGGGCTGAAGTGGAGGTGCTGAAAAGGTGGAAAAAGGAGGGAGGTACTGCAAGCCATAGAGCCTTTCACATCATGAAAACCCAAGGTCCCTGCTATCTCCAAGTTTATAACTATAGCCACTCCTAAGTGATGGTTTGTAGTGGCAGCTAGTGCTGGTAGAGAATGAAGACAAGGTGAGCAGTTAAAACCCTGCATCTTCACATTCATCTGTGGCAGTAAACTCAAACTTCTCGATGGTCTTCACACTCTAATAGTGCATTTGCCTCTCTACAATCAGCATCTCACCAACATCCATGTTTTCTGCTCAGATATTGGCCATCCTTAATTGTTTTCCCAGCAAATTATACTCTATAGACTAGGGTACAGTGTACACTGCAGTTCTAATACATTTCTCATCTAGCAGTGTTTGCCTACCACAATTACGCTTCTCTTGTACTTCAGAGAAGGGAACTGAAATTCCCTGATAGAGCATTATGTATCTATGGCTAAACCACCTTGATCTTGGAAGCTAAGCACTTTCAGATCTGGTTAGTACTTTTAAGGGAAAAACCATTATGTAAAAGGCATTCTGTATAATTTATATCATTTAATCTTCACAATAACACTATGCAAGGAACCCATATTTCCATGTGATAGAACAAAGGAGTAACATCCATGAGGCTATCACATACTAAGAAAGAACCCTTATCAAGTGGTCCCTCCATGAAGTCTTAAAATATAAATCATAACCAACCCATAGTGGAAAAGACTTGACTAGCATACTCAAGGCCTTGGATTCCATCACTAGGATAGAAAAAGCAACCCTTCATACAAGATGGAATCAGTGATAGTTGCAGCTATTATGTAGTATGCAGCACTACTTACCATGATGCCTATATCTGGAAAGGCATGACTTAATGCAAGTCAGCAGAAGATCATGCAGTAAACCAATGGGATGCTATAGAATCCTCCTGGTATAACCCAAAACTGCTACCTTTTCTCTTTTAGAAAAAAGACTGGATAAATTGACTATTATATGCAATCAATAAAAGAACTGATGCTAGCTTTCCTTCTGGCTTGGTTGCTAGGATGTCACCAAGATAGGAAGCTTTTGTGGACAATGTGGTGATGTGTTACGCTTGAAGCAGCATACTGTACTTGGAATGCTATAGGTGCATTTCAATGTAAATGTCCAAGAGGAAACTGGTTATATGGTCTGGGACAGAAGAGAGAAAATCATCCACATATAGATACAAAAGAAGCTGGTGAAAATTTCCATATAATAATTTCTATATTATGATAAAGTTAGAAAAAGGTAGAATGGCTAAAAACCCAATGTTTAAAGCATAGTCAAAGTGATGGTCAGGTAATAAAGGAGTCTAGATAAAATAGGAACCACAAAAGTACGGCACAAAGATATAAACAGACTGTGATAAAAAAAAAAGTCAGTTTCATAAAGGAGTTTCATAATGTGGACCAACTGTATCAAATGTCCTTTCGATGTCATATATGATAAGGACTGAAAATAATCTACTGGCTCTGACAACATTCTGTGCCTTTGATAGTCATTACACTTGAATTATAGATGCCAAGTTCAGACCACAGGGATCATAAAGTGAATGAAAGGTAAAATAAAAAGGTACATGAAGGAAGGATAGACTCTGCTTTTGAGACTGCTTAAAAACAAAAGGAGGAAAACAGCAGTAGCCAGAGGGAGACAGAAAGATCATGGAAAATTTACATTTTCCTCTAATAATATATTGTAAATAATTCATACCATGATATATTGTAATAGTTACTTTTTAATAATAACAATGATGTAGAAACTTTGGTATGTATATAAAATAAAGAAAGGAAACTAACCACTGAAAGCAAAAGCCTGACCTCTAGAAGCCCAGAGTTGAAGTACCTTGCATGTTTTGAGTCACTGAGTCCTCAAAATAGCAAATGAGTTCTGAAGAAGCATTTACATGAATGCATGCAATGAGTGTATGGCAGTGTCAAAATACAAACCAAAGGCCCTTTGTTCATTCTGCTTTAGTTGTCTGTACAGTTGCTCAGATGAGATACCTGTCTTCTTGATGATAATGGCCTTTGTGCCTGAGCCTTACCTCCTGACAATCAGCTTGAGGATCCTGAAGGAGCCTTTGATAAGGATGAGGGCCTCTTGGCGGGAACCATACAATGGAGTACCATTGATATTCACCAGCTCATCGCCAGTCCGCATCTTCTGGGACAAGGCCGCCTTGCCTCCATCTTCAATCTGTGTTGCAGAGAACAAAACAGAAAGCAGGTGGTGAGGGGACTTCTGCCCCATAATTTTACGTCCTGACTTCTTCCAACCTTGTAGCCACAAGTAGGATTGGGAAATAGTTCCATTTAGTTCCAAGAAGAGCTGGGGAGCTGATCACAGGTTACTGAAAGCTCTTGAGAAAGGAGGCAAGGCAGAAGTAAGGCAATTCCGCCCCCCTAAAAGGAATGAATCTGGGAAGATAGTATTTCTAAAAAAGAAAGGGATGCTTAGAAGGAAGTCCATACGGTAGCTGAAGTGGCCTCACGGCATTGCAAAATGTGCACACAAATCAGAGCTCCATCGAAAGTTGGCAAGTCTTTTCCTACCTTTACACAGGCCTTGAAATCTGACAAACTTGTATTTGAATTCTGGCTCTACTACTTTCTAGCTGTGAGACCCTGAAAAGGTTACCTAACACTGTGGCATCAAATTGCCTTATATGCAAACTGTAGAGAGAAAAAGCACGTACCTCATCTGATTGTTTCATCACCTGTTTGAGGGCTCAGAGCTCTCAACTCAGTATGAGTTCTGATTATTGTAATAAGGAGGTTGGTGCAAACCTGAATGGTGACTTCCAGCTCAAAATTCTGTAATCAGCATCCCTAATTCTAAACATATGAAGTAAGTACAAAGTAGATTATCTTCATCTCTTCAACACATTCCTAGAATACTACTTGCCAATGGGCATTGGGCAAAAGCTAGGAATGTGTTTACTAATCTACCACAATCTAAACATACCCCATATCCCCACCCCCGTGAGCAGGGTAATCTTGGCAGAAGAAATTTTCAGGCTGGGGAACTCTGAAAGCAAAACTAGGAGTAAAAGCCACTAGGATAGGCAAAGCAAAGCAGAGGGGCCCAGAAGACCTGGCTTTCTAGTAAATTTTGTACATAATGTTCTACTTAGCACAGAAGTGAATTCCACCTGTTAGAGTATTAATTCCATCTAGAGTAATGGGGACATCTCATCCATCATTAACCTATTCCCCAAGCGCTTAATGTACTTTAGTATGCACAGAACAATAAACACACTAAGTGGCAGAGATACACAAATTTAAAAAGCTCTCAGCTCCCAGCCCCAGAAGGGAATTATTGTCTAAAGTTTATATGCCCCCTGAGAGATCTGGTTAAATAAAAATCCAGCCCACCCACATTAAGTGTTTTGGGGACTATGGGAAGTAAGAATGATGAAATCACACAACTCTTAGGGGATAGAAGCTGCTAAGGGAGATCACTAGGGGCTGCCTTTTACTGCGGCTATGTTTATACTTCTTTCATTCTAACCTTTTCCCTCAGTCTTTTATCACAGCCTCTGAACCTGTGTCCATACCAGAATACTGCTTTAGGTTACTCAGCTTTTGAGAACTGTCAGTTAGGACCTTTTGAGTTCAAAGAAAAAAAAATCAATTCAGGATTTTTAAACACCTATTAAATAAATTGAAATTCTAGGTAAACTTCAGACTTATTAAATATATTGCTGCTAACCTAAAATCCTTTTTTTTTTTCAAAAAAATGAACCTCTGAGAATTTAAGACTAGCCAATTCTCTCTCTCTCTCTCTCTCTCTCTCTCTCTCTCTCTCTCTCTCATACACACACACACACACACACACACACACACACACACACATTTCCAATACATGGACAACCATTCAATATAAAACAACCTAATAACAGCAAAGGGGGAACAAATTAATTGGGATTACACTGTTGTTTCCTTGTTATTAGCATTATTGTTTCATAGATACTACTGCCTGCCTTAAAAATTATCTACTAAGCCACATGTAATGACACATACTAGTGAAGGGAAGGCTGAAGAATTGGGAGTTCAAGATCAGTCTTGGCTCTCTGAGACTCTTTCAAAAAAATCCAAGAACAACAACAACAAAGAACTGGCAGGGGAAATTGAAGGAAAGTACTGTAGTTGAGTTCCAGAAAATTCGCTTGAATGACTCATTCTCCTGGCTTACATGAGAGGCCCTTAGCTTTAGGCTTTTTGTCAGTTAACAAATAATCATAAACAGGACTAACTAATGAATGCTAATAGGTTTTTGTCTACCAATGCACATTAGTCTTAATTTACTGTACACATTTCGTATTCATACAACTCAATTATCCATATTACTGCTACTCATAAAAAGCTGTCTTTCCATGTATATTGATGTTAAATAGAACCTCTTGTTTAAGTATTCAGTTATAGTAACAATATGTCTGGTTTTTTCCAGGCCACAAGATAAAAAACCTTTTAACCTAAAATGCTTAATTAATGGTGCAGTTAAAACTTCCCTATTGCTATGGTAGCCACCACTATCTGCACTTAAATAGAGACTATTTTTAAACTACGTTTGTAGGCCACCTGTTTGCTCCTTTTTGTATTCTATATCCCTTTTTAGTCACCAGCAGAATATTCCTTACAATAGATGTGTTCAGTACAAGTCCGAGGATGCTCGGATAAGAAACCAGGTTTTGGGTTTTTTTTTGTTTGTTTGTTTTGTTTTGTTTTGTTTTTTTTGTGATCCAGCACAATCCCAGATCCCAGGTGTATCCAGATTAGGAAATAAGGTTACATTTAATTGAAGAGACACTGAAGTATACCTCAAACTAGTCACTTTGTAGAGGCAGGTTATTTGTTGGGCTGTGTAATTGACTCCTTATCCATCAGGACATTTTTTGGGTTGCTTTGCATTCATGCTCATTCCCTCTCCTCTATATTTCCCCCCTGCTCCATGTCTGGATTCTTATATCCCTCTGGCAGCTAGACTTCCAGGTCAGTAGCTAAAACACAGTTATTTTTATAGTCTATAAAAATGTTTGTTCATGTTCTTAGTAAGGAAAAAGTAAGAGAAAGAATGAATAACAAAAAAGGAAGACTAGAGAGGAAATTCAGCAACACAGAAAAAAAATTAATCAAAGTGGATGAGAAAATAGGCAGTATATTTGAAAGAATCAGCCAGGAAATTGATATTAAAGTAGAAAACCCAGAAACTTTGGAAATGAAAAGCTCAAGCAACTAAATGGGCTCAACCAAGCAGAAGAAAGAGTACAATGTCAAGGAAATACTGCAGACAAGCACGAATATGGAAACATCCAGATAAAAATGATCACAACAACCCAGAAATCCAGGACATGATCAAAAGAGCAAGCCTAAGAGTCTATGGAATTTACATGGAAGCCTCTTCCAGGAGGAGTACCACTAAATCATCCAAAGGTGCTATCCAAGCTGCCAAGTGGGAAAGCAGCTGGAAAACCCATGAACTACAACAATGACCAATATGACAAGATGTCCTCAATAGTGCAGCAATAGCACTTACATTTTGGGGATAATCAGCCACTGTTTAATTGAACTTAAGGTCTGCTCCACAAGAGAGAATTCATGCCTGGCATTGTTAACTTAAAACTACCAAGGTTATGGACCATAGAGAATTTACTACTGCCAATTTCTCAAGCCAGTATAATTTCTAACTCCATTCTAAATATGTGTGTGTGAGTGTGTATAGCTCTCACCCTTCATTAATGAAGCTTTTTCTTTTATTTGGCAGCAGGTAGAAACTCTTATAGAAACCCACAACTGATCAAATACAAAGAACAAGTGACTGTGTGGTGCTCATCCCAAACTGACACATCTAAGACACAGAGAACATCACCGATGAGCGAAACAGAGAAAAAACACAGATGAGACAGTGTATTTTAAGTATGACAGGGAAGCGGCACCCATGAAATCTCAACAGTAAAGTCACATACACAAGACTTGCTTATGACAACAGCAGTAGACCTGCAAACTCACATGGGGAGAAAGCTCAGAAGCCCTTGCCCATAGATGAAGAGCTATAGGAAATTAATGACTCTGGAGAAATGGAGAATCAGTGCTCTTGCAAGATGAGTTTCCCGATAGATTACCTAATCCTTCCTGATAGGTTATCCAATACTTAGCAGTCAGCTAGAAACTAAATAGACTCAGCAGAAAGAGAGAG
>NC_045030.1:931720-948669 GCF_008632895.1 Mastomys coucha | reverse complement strand
ATATATATATATATAACTATAATAATTAGGGCTGGGGAGATGGCTCAGTGGGTAAGAGCACTGACTGCTCTTCCGAAGATCCTGAGTTCAGATCCCACCAACCACATGGTGGCTCACAACCATCTGTAAGGAGATCTGATGCACTCTTCTGGTGCAGCCTGGATACAGCTACAGTGTACTTAGATATAATAATAAATAAATCTTTAAAAAACCAAACTATAATAAATAAAGAAGATGTCAATAATTTGAAAAGGAGTAGGGGAATATGAGAGGGGTAGGAAGAGAGGTATGAAAATGGTGTAAAAACAGTACTCAGGTTTGAAATTCTCAAAAATAAATTTAAAAATCTCCTAAAAACTAGAAGGCGAATAAGCAATAGTAAAAAGCTATATTGGGGGAAAGGCTAGCTCTGCAAGGAAAGCAGAACTATCAGAATACCATAAGATCTCTTCTTAGTAACACTTGAAGCCACAAAAACATGAAATGACATTTACCAAATGCTGAAAGCAATTAACAACTAAGATTGTTATATCCAGTAAATTTATCACTCAACACTGGTAGAAAGTAAGGACACTGGGAAACAATCCCAAGGCAAGGCTGTTCATGACAACCAACGTAGTATTGCAAAAGATACTAAAAGAAATACTAAACGCAGGAGAAGAATGTCTCATTCAAAATAGGATAGGAAAGATATGAACAACAATAAAAGAAAGCTAACAAGCGGTCTTTCACATCTAATCAGAAACCCCTAGTACTAATGCATGAGAAAGTAAAGGAAAAAAGCAATAATCCAGACAACCAGCAATGCAATCATTAAAATAATAGAAATCCATAATCATCTCCCAGTAATAGCCTTAATTATAAATGCTCTTAACTCACTATCAAGGAGACACAGACAGGCTCACTGGACTTAAAAACAAAACTAAAACAAATCTAGAAGAAGCTAACTTGTCTGTAAGAGAGACATTAGGATCAAAGACGCCCACTGACTGAGAATCAAAGGATGGAAGTCAATCTGTCAAGTGAAGTAGAAGCTGAAACAAGCTGGCACAGCTATTCTGCTACTTGATAAAGTAAACTTCAAACCAAAATTAGAAGAGATAAAGACTATTACATATTAATAAAGGGAACAACAGCTTATTAAGATGTAGCAATTGTAAATAATGTTTCACTTTTAAAAGCCAGTGGGCATAAAAGATGGTAAGTCCTGATAACAATAGACAGTTTCAAAACTTCACCGTTATCTCTAGATAGGTCACCCACAAAAATCATCCACAAAAATAAATTTCAGAATTAAACTACACCATAAGTCAAATAGGCCTAACAAATATCTATAGAATACTATAATCAACAAAACCATAATACACATACTTCTCAGAAGTTCTTGGAATGTTCTTTAAAATATATCACATTCTAGCACAAAACCAGATTTAATAAGACTTGTGTTTTTTAAATTATGTTTTTATTTTTTTATTTTTTATATATTTTTTTAATTTTTTTGGTTTTTCGAGACAGGGTTTCTCTGTGTAGCCCCTGCTGTCCTAGAACTCACTCTGTAGACCAGGCTGGCCTCGAACTCAGAAATCCGCCTGCCTCTGCCTCCCAAGTGCTGGGATTAAAGGCGTGCGCCACCACCGCCCGGCTTGTTTTTAATTATTTTATGTGAATGTGTGTATATGAGAGAGCCCAAAGGAGCCAGAGTATTAGGCAGTTGTGCCATGTTCAAATGTGGGTGCTAGGAATCAAATCCCACATCTCTCCAAAAGTAGTACAAACTCTTAACTACCTGAGCCCATGTCACCAGCCCCCAAACAAGTCTTTAAAGAGTCAAAAGAAGACAAGATTATTCCCTGTATTATCAGAGCATATTTAAATAAATGAAGTCAAGAGGAACAGATACTATAGAATAATACATACTTGGAGATTGAGCAGTATACTATCGAATAACCAATGAGCCATTTAAAAATCAGGGAGGAAAAATTTAAATTCCTATCATAAATGAAAACACAATATGCTAAATGAGCTTTATATGAAATGTGTCTAGCTATGAGTGCTTATATTTTTTTTAATTCAAGATATATTTCACATAAATATCCTGATGATGCAACTTAGGGTTTTAGAGCACTAGGTAGTAATAAGTAACAACAATCAGGACAGAAATTAATGAAATTGAGACTAAGAGAACAATAAGTAACATCAATCTGTTGCATAGTAATTATGTGGGGGAGTGTTGATAAAGCACTATGATTAAGGTGACATAGAGGAGAGCTTATCTAGGTTTACAGTTCTAGAGGGTTAGGGTTCTCGATGGAGGCATACAGTCATGGCAGCAGGAACAGGAACAAGAACATGGCTCATATCTTGAGCCATAAGCTTGAAACAGAGACTGAACTGAAAATGGCACAAATATTTAAGCTCTCAAACTTTTCTTCCAAGGACATGTCTCTTCCAGCGAGTCCACACCTATAAACTTCACCAACTGTCATCAATTTCAAACAGATATTCAAATCCCCAAGACTATGGAGGGCATTTCACATTCAAATCACAGGTTGGTTTCTTATTAATTAATTATTTAATTAGTTAACAAATAAGATTGATTAACCCCTTAAGCCAAACTAACAAAATACAGATAATATCCACATTAATAAAATAAGAGATGAACAGGAATGTTACAAAAGATTCCATAGAAAACCACAAGATTATTAGGGAATGCTTTGAAAAGCTTTATTTGAAAAGTTAGGAAACCTAGAAAATATGGATTTTCCTAGACATATTTAGCCAACCAAAATTAAATCAAAACTATATAAATAGCTTATGCAAATCTCTAACAAGCAATGAGATTGAATCAGTCATAAAACTCTCCCCACAATTAAAAACTTCAGCTGCCTAATTCTATCAAATCTTTAAGGAAGAGCTAACACCAATATTCCTAACTGTTCCACAATATAGAATGTGAAGGGATACTACCAACAAAACTATTCATCAATCTCACAATAATGGTCATAGATGCTAAAATTCTTACAAAGTGTACATAGGAAAAGAGAAGAATATCTGGTGTGTTGTGAATTTAAAGTTTTGGGCAACTGTTGGTATCAATATACGTCACAAAACTCAGTGTAAATGACAGTTAATATAGTCATTCGAGGTTATAACTTGGCTAGTAGAAAATAGCCATGTAGCTGAAAATTGTATAGAAAATTATACAAACAAAAGCCAGGTAGTTTCTGCAATGCTAGAATGAGTTGGTTAGCCTTGCAATAGTCATTTTTCTTCCTTATAGATTCCCTTACCTTACTGATAAACTATGGGGCCTGCCTAGTTGATTTCTTTGGATATGACATCTCTGGGACTTTACAGCTCTAACATTTAATGGTGTGATAGTTTGAGTGACAATGACAATGGCCTCCATGGGCTCATATATTTGAATGCTTGGTTCCCAGTTGGTAGGAACTGCTTTGGGAAGGATTAGGAGGAGGTGAGGCCTTGTTGGAGGAGGTGTGAAGTTTCAAAAATCTCCTACCATTCTCCCTGTCTGTTTCTGTCTGTCTGTCTGTCTGTCTGTCTGTCTGTCTGTCTCCCTCTTGCTTGTGTATAGTATGTAAATTCTCACTTACTGCTCTAGCTCCATGCCTGTTGCCAGGCTCCCCTCTGTAATGGACTCTAACCTTCTGGAACCTTGAGCCCCTAAATTAAATGTTTTCTTCTCTAAATTGCCTTCTTATGGTGCTTTGTCACAGCAATAAAAAAAGTAACCAAGACTGTGGCCTGTGTAAAGTTATCAAGGGCAGGTAAAATTCCTCTACTAGCACTCTCTTGGCTTCTGTTCTCATTGCACCGTGGCTTTAGCAGTGGTCTACTCCACCAAAACTGATTTGCATCCATCTCTCAGTTCTCTTCAGTTTTCATCCTCTGTTTCGGAGTCGTCTTCCAAGGTTGGAATGGTTAATAAGGCATAGTGGGGACAATGAAAAAAATCCCAGAAACCTCACTCTTTTTTTTTTTTTTTTGCTAATGAGCAGGTGATTTGGAAATATTTAGAAAAATTCTCTGAAAGTTGACAACAAAGTGGTAAGTCAGCCCCTTGAGAGAAAAGGTGGAGGAAAACGGGCATAGCAGAACTTGCTGAATTTTAGTTAGCTAAATATGAGCAGATATTTGTTTAAATCTTTTAAAACTAATTTTTAGGAGATATACAAAAGCTAAAGAAAGAAACAGGTAGATTAGGTTTATATTTTAAAACTTGATTCAGTAGGAAAAATACCAGTTCTAATAATAGCCAACAGATGTTGAATGTTTTGACGATATAAGACCATCATAAAAATATGAAGAAATATAAATATCCAATAAATATATGAAAAATAAGAAGAAATATCTTTAGGCAGTGGGAAAACTCAAATCAAAATTAGATTTAGGGGATGGCAGGATTGCTCAGCAGATAAATGAACATGCGGACAAGCTTGACAACATGAGTTCAATCCCCATGAACAACATGGTGAGAGTGGAGATCTGACTCCTGAGAGTTATTCTCTGGTCTCCACATGTGCTCATACACACATATAAATAAATTTAAATTTTAAAGTCATATTAAGGTTGAATTTTATTCCAGTCATAATGGGAATCATAAAAACAAACAGAACACCTAAACAAATGTATAGATTTGGGGAAAAAGAACTTCTACATTAGAATATGTTAGCCCAGCCAGTAAGATGTTCCTCATAAGCTAAAAATAGAACTACCAAATTACCCAGTTATACCCCTCCTGGGAATAGCTTCAAAAGAACCAAAGGCAGCAAACTTCAGAGGTATCTGCATACCCATGTTTGATATACTACTATTTATAATAGTCAAGTTATGGAGTCAGCCTAGGAAGCCTAGGTGCCAATCAAGAGATGAAAAGATTAAGAAAATATGATATATATATTTATATAGGTATGTATTAAAATATGTGTGTTTATATTATATATGTATAAGTGTGTGTATATTATGTATGTATTAATATAATATATAAACAGTGGAGTTTTATGTAGTCATGAAGAGAAAATATTTATTTGTGAATCTGACTTATTTTGTTCAGTATTATCTCTGGTTCTACCTTATCTTAGTCAGGGTTTGTATTCCTGCACAAACATCATGACCAAGAATCAAGTTGGGGAGGAAAGGGTTTATTCAGCTTGCACTTCCATGTTGCTGTTCATCACCAAAGGAAGTCAGGACTGGAAACTCAAGCAGGTCAGGAAGCAGGAGCTGATGCAGAGGCCATGGATGGGTGCTGCTTACTGGCTTGCTTCCCCTTGCTTTCTCAGCTTGCTTTCTTATAGAACCCACAATGGGCTGAGCCCTCCCACCTGATCACTAATTGTGAAAGTGCCTTAGAGCTGGATCTCATGGAGACATTTCCTCAAGGGAGGCTCCTTTCTCAGTGATAACTTCAGCTTTGTATCAAGCTGACACACAAAACTAGCCAGTACATACCTATTTTCCTGAAAATAACATATTAATAATAATGTATTTTCTCTCATATGTATAAAAAAGTTATGGGTAAGATATGTGTCAAATAAAACTTTTTAAGTCAATTCTGACCTAATTACTAGACCATAATCCTTACTCCAGCAATTTGTCTCTATTTTTAAGAAGTAAAAATCATACCTATTTGTTGATATATTCTTTCTATAAACAGATAGAAAATATTAGCCCATATGTATGTATATATACATATACAGAAGCATAAACACACAGAAACCCACTTAATCTGTCTATGTCTGTGTGTCTGTCTGTTTCTCTCTC
This sequence comes from Mastomys coucha, assembly GCF_008632895.1. Classification (NCBI taxonomy): domain Eukaryota; kingdom Metazoa; phylum Chordata; class Mammalia; order Rodentia; family Muridae; genus Mastomys; species Mastomys coucha. The sequence continues at coordinate 942,885 of NC_045030.1, read as the reverse complement.
TCTCTCTCTCTCTCTCTCTCTCTCTCTCTCTCTGTCTGTCTCTGTCTCTCTCTCTCTCACACACACACACACACATACACACACACACACACTGAATAACTTTATAGCATCTTTGAAAGATTTTCAGGTTTTAATAACACTCAAGCACATCTTCAGAATGTCCCATTTTGGGATATCAGTGGAATGAAATGTAGAGATGAGGGTAAGCTGGCTTTGGCAAGCTCTACTATTATGAAATTTGCTCACCAAAGAACGGGTAAAGTCCTTGCTCCTTTAGAACTGTAGTGTGAAATCACAAGCACACCTCAGACTATGCGCTGTTTCTGATCTTCCCCCTAGTCACTGATGCTATCTTTTAAGATCTCTTCATGTCACAAGAAATTAACCAGGGTGCCCTGAAAAGAACAGACATGGGCTTTGAAACCTCTGCAATGTCCTTGCCATGGTTGTCAACACTTTGATTTTAGTTTATAGACACTGTCTACCTTAACTTGTCTCTCAAATTACTCTCAACCACCAAAACCAAACAAAGATTTCTACTGGACCTAATTTCATCTTCCTATCTTATTCCATAAAGACAAATCATAAAACACAAATCTGTCTTTTACATACATGTTAATTCAAAAAACACAGCCAGTTTGAAATATGTAAGAAGTCCTATTAAAGCAATAATCTGAACATATATCTAAGTGAGGAAATGGACACCAGGGGAGAAGCCCTTTGCTAGCTTATCCTGTGGATCTGTCCCAAGGACTCCCCTGATCTTGGGTCAACAGAATTCTGATGTGGCCCATAGTGTCATCTATCCCTATAGATACCATCTTCCCCAAGTGCTTAATCACCATTTAGCTTACAAAGACTCATAACAAAGGAATTTAAAGCTTTGAAATCATTACATTTCTCCGGGGATTAGCCTAAGTCAAATTCTGAGCATCTTTGCCAAAACCTCAGAAAGCAGAGCCAAGCTCAGCTCTAGGAAGTTGTTGATAAGAATGGGGGCAAGGCATTTAAATGTGGTGTGTCTACAAGCAACCAAAGTAGGACTGGTTTTGTTCCTGCCAAAGAAGATGGTCCTATTCTCTCCATGGGCCAGGTAAGACAAGACAACATGACTGCACTAGAATGAATGGAGGGCCTCTTCCACTATTAGCAGAGATGCTTATAGGGGTTTCTTTGCACTTTATCAACCCAAGCCATTTGTTTATGATAAAGCCTTTTGCTGATATTAAGGTTATTAAAAATGCATTATATTATCCATACGTAAAATTCTTTTTATTGGGTATGTATGCTGAAAACAATTTTATAGATATAAATGCTTTCTAGAAAATATAGATCATAGACCTAGAGAGTTAGAAAATGAAGCTCGTAGAAGAATTCATAGGAATAATATTTTATGACCTTGAAGCAGGTAGAGGCTCCTTGGTAAGGATGCAAAAGTCAGAAATCACAAAAGAAACCAAAACTTGTATTTCATCAAAGGTGACTCTAAATAAAGTAAAAACAAAGCCACAAGCTGGGAAAATATTCAGAACACATATCTGACAAAGGACTGGCACAAAATATCTGGAAGAGGTTGGGGGAGGGGAAAATATGAACAAACTATATTGCATAAAAATTTAATAAAAGATAGAAGACTAGAATGTATTATATACTTAGAATACTAAAAACTGCAACCGCCAATTAACAATTGGCAACAAATTCTGAGCATTCATTCTGCCAAACAAGAGAGCCAAATGTCAAGGAAGCTCATAAAATATGTTCAATATAATTTTTGATCATGGAAATGTAATCTTAAATCACAGAACAGTACCACTGTAAGTTCTCTAGAATAGCAAAAAAATAAATAAAAGACTCAAAATACTAGCTACTGAAAGGAATAAAAAGCAACTTGAACTCTTAATATTACTAGCAAGAGTACACAACTATACAACCACTCTAGAAGCCCCCATATCCAATATATACCTAGGGATATGCAAGGAAAAAATGCATTTGTCCATTTAAAAAATGCTTATTTACAACAACGGAAAACTGGGAACAACTTAGAAGTCCACTGTTATATACATTTACACAAAATAGCATAGTATATAGCAATGGAACACATGAATCTCAGGAACATCATACTGTGCTAAGTGAAACAGACCAGTATATTATATGAGTCCATATGATATGACATGAACATCAGGAACAGTAAAAGCTAATCAATGGAGAGAGGGTGGAGATAAGAGTCAGTGGTTAAGAGTTCATTAGTCTTACAGAAGACCCAAATTTGGTTCCTAGCACCCACTTTAGGTTGGTCACAACTGTCTAAGTCCAGGTCCTGGAAATCCAATGCATTTATCTGGCTTCTTATATATGTACTCACACAAAGACACACATTCACACAACTTTCATTGTTTGTACTACTTTAGTTCCAGTCATACTGAGTAGCCAAGAATTATGGGGAATCTGATGAGAGGGTAATAATGATGTTTGAGAAGACTTAGTTTTTCTGTGTGACTTGGCCTGGTGAGGTTAAGCTCCTAGAGATGGGTGTTTTCCTGGACCATAAGAAAAAGATATATCTGGGATTGACAAGAGGAGCAGCAAATGATGACTCTAATACTCAGTGAGGACTGATCCTGTGTTTAGGATGTACTGAGATAGAAAGTGACAGGAGCTGTAAAAAAAAAAAAAAAAAAAAAAAAAAAAAAAAAACCAAACCTTTGCCCTTTACCAGTTGGCAGGTAAAGAAAATGAAGATTTGATCCTTATTTTTATTTCCTACGGAAAATGTCAACCCAAGGTACAGGTGTGGATGAAAACTGTCTCAAAACAGAATTGTGGAATGTGTCAGTTCATACATTAAAGCTCTATTATGGAAGCTGACCATTTACAAGAAATATCTTGTCTTACAGAATATATAAGCTGCCTACTCTAGAAATTTTTAGTGTCTAAGGACTGATTTACTTACAGTAAAATGTACAAGCCTCAATAAATGTTAAGAAATGTTTGTCTTCTATAATCAACAGTTAGATGTATATATATGTGTGTATGTGTGTGTGTATATATATGTTATATATGTATATATGTGTATATATGTGTGTGTATAATATATATTTAATATTCAAGCACTCCCAGCAAATTATTCTCATGCCTTTACAGTCATAGTTAGCTAATTTTTAGTTAGCTACATTGCTTGTTTTTGTTTGTTTGTTGTTTCGTTTTGTTTTGTTTTAATTGCCCATGATTCCTGGCTACTACTCAGTATGATTGGGACTAAAGTAGTAGGAACTATCAAATGAACTTAGAAAGTTAATGTGGTAGAGAAGGGATAGGGCAGACAGGGACAGACAAAACCAAAGGGAAGGGTGTACTTAAATCCTAAAATTTGGCCTCCTATCTTCTGGAAGAAGTTGTTATCATTAGAATTCAGTATATGAGCTCATTTTCAGCTCCTTTATATAAGGCTAAAACTATCTGGGGTAAACCAGAAACTGTAAATGTCCTTCCTCCAACATGAAGATGGCACTATGTGAAAACTTAGAGGATAAGCCTAGGAGACTGACAGGACCAACATTATTTTACACAGAATCTAGCACACAAACACTGTGCACTGGGTTTATAGCTCAATGGGAAAACAACTGTGCAACACCTGTATGGCTCTGAGTACCAGCCCTGGGATCATAAAAAAGAAAACAAAATAACAACAATAACAACAACAACAAAACCCTACATTGACATATCAACGCATTGGCATTCATGAGCTATACATAATTACGTAATCAAAACAAGAATATGTGTTAAAGTCCAACAGATTAATAGAGATGTATATAATATTGCTTAGATTATTATTTCTATATTATCAACCTATTGCTAATATGCAAACTCTTAATTGATCTGATCTAAACCTACTTTCAAAATAGCCTGCTGAATGAAATAGAAATGACCTTCTGATCCAAAATGCATGTGATTAACTATTGTGAATCTGAACCATCCACAAGCCAAGCTCATTGAATAACTCAGTGGTAGTTCTCCGAAGCCATTATTCATAACCTATTATGCAAAAAAAAAAAGCCAAATAGAGTTTCTAAAGAGTGTACAAACTCAGCATTAGTCATTTCTGACTGAAAAAGGATTAACACATTGAATAATCTTCAGGGGAGAGACTAAAGGCCATCCATGGAAACCACTGGCCTGCTTGGCTAACTGGGAACCACTTGATCATTTTACTAGGTACTTGAGGTGCTCCACCAGATGTGGAATAAATTAAATGGCGCTTGCTTTCTGATTTCCAGAGCTAGTCATCTATATTCTATGCCCAAAACATCGCTCCTGCCTGGACTCCCTCTTCTCAGCAGTGATTTGAATCCCTGGTCTACATGCATCCCTCTGGTCAGTGGGTAATGAAGAAGAAAAGGATCATTTAACTTCCCTGCATCTTCTGCTAGGCTACCAAAGCAAAAGGCTCTCACAGAAAGACAAAGCAGGGCATATGTGTACAGTGTGAAGGCAGTAATAGTAATATTCTTTATTTGCCTCAGGACAGATCTATCTTTAAATTAAACTGCCACAGTTGCTGTGGCTTTCACAGAGGGCTGCAAATCTAGGAGTAAGTGAGCCATCACACTGTCAGTTCCTAGTTTCCTGTTCACATAGGAACTGGAAAGTGACACACCATCTCCTTCCCGCTCAGTGACATGTGCAAGGCATGGATTATTCTTACAGCAGATTTCATTTTCCCTTTGTAAGGCCAGGATTAGCTTTGGGGCAGTGGAGAAACTGACAGGCATTTGATGTCCAGATCTGGGGAACCAGCAATGCAGAAGCAATTCTTTCTGCTTTTATTTGGGTTAAGTTTAGACAAAAAAAGAGGAAAGCACTTTTATTATTATTATTATTATTATTATTATTATTATTATTCCTATCCTTGATTATTTGTAGTTCTCTAACCTTAAGTTCTGAAGTAAAGCCTTGTTGTTCACCCAATTGTGATGGAGCCCATTTGCCAGCAGACTCCACACTCCTTGGCACTGAGGGTGTTCTTCACAGGCAAGATCGCTGTGGTGCTGTTTTACATCCCTCACCTAAAGAAATATCATTCAAGCCCTCCTGAATGGGCCTCCACTTGTCCTTATTCCTCTGCTAAGTCATTTAAGATTGCCTTGTGTGCCTAGTCCTCCCTGGTGTCCTCCTAGTTCTTCTGCTCTGTCTCAGTCCTTCCTCCTGGGTCTCCTGTATAAACTTAAACTTACCATTAATATCTGGCATTCTTGTTCACTAATTAAATCAGGCAGACTAAGGAGTGATTCTTACAAGGTAAATAGCAGAAGCTCAGAAGTTCAATGTGATCTGACTATGCACATTTTACTGAAATCCTTTCATATAGTTCTAACACACACACACACACACACACACACACACACACACACACACACACACACACCATTGCCAACATTCTGTGCTACAGAGAAGTAAAAAAGTAAAGCCTTAGGACCTTTGCATTTTCTGTTGGCCAGACTGAAAATATTCTTTGTCTAGATCCCCATGTAGCTCCTTTTATTGTCAAGTATCAACTCAAGTCAGGACTTTTCAGAGATGCCTTTCTTGACCTTCTCTATTTTCCCCATCCTAACCTCCATCATAATACTCAACCATAAAACTTATCAGCTTATATCATGTTATTTATTTCTATATATGTTAACTTTCTGTCAAGATTACAGGTAGAGAGACAGTTATTCTCTTCTTACATACCTATTACTGGCATCTAAGAAAAAAAAATGTCTGTAAAGAGCAATTTGCAGTAACTCAATAAATATTTATTGAAAATAAAAGTGCCTGTAGGATACTGTCCAATTTTTTTTGCCTGGTTCTTCATTATAATTCTATTTTTACTGTGCTGATCATCTGCTGAGGTTTAGGGATATCACATGGCTTTATCAAGTTAAGAGTATATTAGGTATAAGAATTTCCTTTGATGAAGTTGTGACAAAACCATTTGTTTTGTATGGATAGGTTGCTGTTTGCCATCCTTAACTAGTAGCCCAAAGAATTTTTGCCAAAAGATACACACACAGAGTTATTATTGGCTCAGAATATTCCAGGATAATTAACCTTGAACCCAACATTCCTTGTTTGGCATGAATTGCCCAAAAAGTAAACATTAGATTCCTAATTTAATGTAAGGAATGAAGCCTTTAAGGAAACTTAGGTGCTTTACAATAAATACTTTGTGGCAAGATATGATTCTCCTTAGTTTTTAACATTCTAAGCCTTGGGATAGATAGCAATGTAACACATTTATAAGCCTTTACAGAGTAACCATGAACATTGGGAGATTTAACTACCCCTAGCACCTGGAAATCCAAAATAAGCTGTATCCTGCATACAGGCATTACAACAGACTTTTTCAGTCTAGTATTTTAAAAATTCTAAAAGCAAATACAGACCATGAGTATGAACCAGATTTTAACTTGGGTCAGCGCTTAACTAGTTCTTTTCTACTCCTAAAAGTTGTGTCCTAGCAGTTCTCCAATGTTTAAAGAAGAGTTTGCCCCAATCTGACCTCATGTGACACTAGTTTCTCTTTAAAGGCCATTTGTTCAGTAGATTAAGAATTTTATCATTTAGTGATTGGCATATTTATGCCTTTGTGTGATTCTCATATAAACAAATTCATGGGTCAGAAAATAATCCTTTATTAAGCCCCGTTTCCTGGTTTGGGGTTTATTATGGCTACGACGATATAACTTAAAATACCTGAATATCTGTAGTATGCATTCAGCACTAATGGACAATAAGTGATAGTGAAGTTTTGTCAGGTCTGATCCAAATTACCTGTGGCTGCTGTGAATTATATGGAATTACACAGAGTTTAATGGTTCTCTGGCAATTTGCCTTGGCCCAAAGCCAAGGTAGCTAATGCTTCAATCAAAGTGCTCTCCCTACCCCCATCCCAAGACAGTTTCTGTTCCTGCCTGTGAAGAAGCCTTCAGTACCTCTCACAAAGCCAAGGAGTTCCCTGACCCTCATCTCTTCATCCTCCTTCTGCTCCTCCTCCACCTGTATGCCACAACATATTAATGGCCTCGGCAGTTTTGCAGAGACACATTGCTTGGCTAGCAGTTACAAAGAGAAGACTTTTAAGATTTGATTAAAACAGAAGAGCCAGCAAAGAAAAAATGAGAAGAACTATCAGTTGGCTCTTGCCCTTTCTCCAGTAGTACCATCTGCTAGATCAAAGTTCTCCTGATGGCTAAGAGAACTGGCTCCACACTGCAGCATTCCCTACAATAGCAGGCCTCCTGAGCCTCTTCACAACCTTTAAGTGGTTGTGGGAACACATCCCACCATGTGCAGGTAAACTGCCCAACAAAGAGAATCCCATTGCGCAACAAATTGCCATCCTCTCTTTTAGAAACCTCAGGAGCCTTAGGCTGGGAATCTGCCACAGACTGTTGCCATCACTTTGCCTGGGTTGAGAGAGTGTGAAGAGGCCAAGTATGCAAAGGCCAAAAAGGAAAAGGAAAAAGAAAAAGAAAAGGAAAAGAAAAAGGCCCTGATAAACTTGCAAAAACACAATTTAAAATCTCGAGATACACCATTTCCTGCCCTGATTCTTCTCACCAATACCTGCTCATCATCAACGTCAGTCCTTCCCAATTGCTTTTGAAACTTTCAGCTGAGCTTCAGGACTAGTAACTCCTATTCTTTGGCAAAGGTGAGGCCTGGATGCTTTTGTCTAACCAATTCTAAAGTCCCACTTACTGGCTGTACCAGGGAGAAAGCTCATTTAAAAAAGACTAGCTGCCATAGTACCAGCAGGAGAGAAGGGCAGAAACCACAGGATTCCTACTCTGCACTGATTGCTGCTAACTCATTTCAGCTGCTAAGGAGAGGCCCTGTTGGGGGAGCCACAAGAGGAAATGGGTTCCATGTACAGTCCACCTTAAATTGCTCACAATTGTGTGCTTGAAAATAGGCTCCACTAAACATTTCACACGCCTATTAGGACAAGCTGTAAAGCTTTAGGCTTTGCTGCACTTTTTGCCCAGATTGCCTGAGTCACTTTCCTACGGCAAAGATGATTAAACAGTTGGCAAGTGAGATATGTGCAGGGAAGATAAAGGAGCTCCAAGGATAGTTAAATCTGGACCCAGGAAGGATGGTTTAAGTACGGTGACTTTTAGGCACATAAAGGATTTACAGGATTTAGAGGATGAAGACCAACTGTTCTGAATTTGATTGAAAAGAGGGTGGGAGAGGAGGGAAGAAATTGAAATGATAATAAGAGGTCTTATGATAGGAAGAAGGAAGAACTTTCTGCCTGGAAACGGAGGTAGATCTTACACGGTGTGGAGTGGTCAGTCGATCACAGCTATGGACTATTCTTTGGAGTGGTTCATCCAGTGGTAGAGGGGAAGAAGAGTGAAAGGTAGCTAAAAGTGACACTTCAGGACTCTCCACTACCCAGACTTTTTCTGTCTGTAATAGTCCAAGATCCTGAGAAGGGTCACTGGCATACCCAAGGAGAAAACAAGAGCAACAGGCAGCTTACTGCTGCTTCCAAATGTTGAAATTCACCCCCAACTCTTTCTATGAGCCAAGCCTGTACTCCAGCCCCCACAATCTAAAGGGAAAGAAGGAAAAGCTCACGTTTGACTTGCCAGGGCCCCTAGGCCATGCATATGGGAATAATATTTCTGAGCCCAAAAGCAGGACATGGTCTAACAATTATATTTATGGGGACAAAAGGACAGAGTATGTGAAATCAGAGCTGTCCTTGGGAAATGTGGGATGTATGGTCTCCATAGCCACATATTATCTCTTCCTAAGGGTTCTGACACAGGAGAGAGTTAATTAAAACTGTGCTGTGTTGTTTGAGCCTGGATTCTTTCTTTGTCTGCAACAAGATCAGTTAGGACTGAAAAGCCCCAGCACAAACTTAAATTCCTCCTGTGTAGGTTGCTGTGTATCCTCCCCCATTTAAAAACTTTGTAAAAGGGCCCTGCCTGTTAACCATAAGCAGCTCTATAGGACATTACAGAAGGGAAGAAATGTAACCTGGTATAAGAAATCCCATTACTTCATTCATTTCCTAATTCCTTCCTTCCTGACAGCAGTGGTTCTCAAAGCATCAGCCCTAGACCAGCAGCTTTATTGTCTCAGGGATGCTTGTAGGAAATGGAAATCGCCCTACCCTAATGCCTACTGAATCACAAATTCTGGGGTGGAGCCAGTAATGTGTGTTTTAATTCCTCTAGGTGATTATGATGAGTGCTAAAGTGTGAAAATCCCTGGATTAGGCATTCTCCTGGGGATGCTTACATTGATAATCAGCAACAATGCCATTAACCGAGAAAATGAAAGCCACAGGCATGTTTGCTAAGGACAAGGATTAGCCATCAGCATGTCTGACAAGCTAGCCTATAATGTCTCTCACAATCCTGGGAGCACAGAGTCATCTGACTCTTACCAAATTGTAGTTCAAGTTGAAACTGCATAGGTTCCATGTCAGTGTGTTCAACCATTTGAAGACAACAAATACTTCAAAGAGTGACAAACTGTCTCTGTTTTGGAAGATTCTGACATGTCTCTTCTGACACTATTTCTTAAATAATACACTATAACAACCATTTACATAGCATGGGCAGTGTATTGGGTGTCCTGGGTAACTAGAAATGCTTCTCAAGATTTTGGTATGTGTTTGGAGGATTTCTGGAACCAATCCTTCATGAATACTTAAAAATATATATATATGAAATACAACAAAAGAACAAAACAACTGTAATCAGAGGCTAGGATTCAAGAGGATAACTTAGCTTGTTTGCTCTAATGGTCCTTTTTCAAATAAGCCAAAGGGTTTTTCATCTAAATGCTACTCAGATATGCGCACACTACTCTTGAGCATTTTGTGACTATATTAGCCATTAGCCTCAGTGTGGGTCTGAACATAATAACTAACGCTCACCCTACAGACTGAAACCAGGAATATTTTCTGTTCAGCAGCATTATGTTTTACTTTGAAACATACATAGATAAAAGAACAACCACTTAATGCTGGTCCTTAAACCTTACTAACATTAAATTACAATTAAATAAAACAATTATTGTTTCATCCTGATCTAAACTGATAAATTTAATAATAATGTCTGTTTAAACAGGAAAAAGAAATGCTTCTGGGTGAATTAATTATCAAAGTGAAGGGCACTGAGCACCAAATCTTATTAAGTGCCACCTGGTTCTCCCCTACAGTATCAGTTAGTAAAGAAAAAAGAGATCTGAGCACAGCCTTGTAGTTAATCAACTACTTCTGGCTGCCAGTAAGGCTGCTGGTTCTGCTAGAAAAGTCACATAGCATAGTTAATTCAAATCAATGCATGAGAGGCAGAGACCAGCCTGATCTTCCTAGCAAACACCAGACCAACCAATATTACACCGTTAGATCTTGTCTTAAAAAAAAAAATCAGCACATGAAAATTTCTGGGGCTACCTAACACTTTATGTATTAGTAGAGATTTGGGGGTACTCACATGCATACTGTATTAAAACTCACCCTTTGGTATATTTAAGATTTCTGTATTTCATTATACATGAATTTTGCTTCAAAAGAAGAGAATTCTAAACCATGAACACTGGTAAGTAATACACATACTGAAGCTTTTGTGGGAACCAGTTCTTAACTTACTTGGAAATGTGCTACTGAGTGGCATGAACAGATAAATAAATCTATGCTAAAGACAGTAAACCACAGACTTTAACAAAAACTCCAGTGTCAGGCATGAAAAACCTCCTCTCAAGTTGTTGGTCAAGGGAATTCAAAAGACCCAATAATAATATAGGATTTTGCTGTATTTTAGCTGCTTCCCAGATATTGAAGGGCAGTCCCTATTGATGGATGAAGACTGAGGAATTGGTCTGAATTAGACCTGGATATCTTCTCTCTGAGAACTAGCCCTCATAGGATTAGAAGGACAGATGTAAGCTGCCAAGGAAGAAAAGCCATTACTAGCTCTATCCAGCTGTAAAGTCTACAAACCACAGCGTGGCCAGTATGGAAAGAGATCCCAAAAAGCACAATAGTGGTACTTGTATCCCAGCGGTAACCAACAGCCACATAATTGTGGCTATACATGTACTATAAACTAATTCCAATCCTGAATCCCCCATATACTACAAGAGTGTGACAT
>NC_045030.1:928218-930521 GCF_008632895.1 Mastomys coucha | reverse complement strand
AAAAATGCCCCTCGTTCATCTTCTATGATTTCCACAGGTTTTCAACCACATGATATCTTTTGTATCAACCTCAGCTTGAATACTGAGTATCAAGTATACTTAATATCTTTTGTTTTGTATAAATAGTTTGCAGATTGGGGCAATCCTTTGGATTATGGTGTACACACCACAAACCAAATGATTGAACTTACATTCAATCAAATATTGGCATGCAAACTTCTTGCAAAGAGGCTTTTGGAAAAAAACTACCAAGCAAATTTGAAGGCAAAAAAGGTGATGCTAAAGTGTGGTCTAAGGTAATGTTTGTACCTTAGCTTCAATTCTAACTTTCACCCATAGCTCCACCACTGTTTCTGGTTCCAGGATGGTGCTCAATGAAAAGGAAAAACATACTCTGTCCCTTGTTGGTTTCCTTTTCAGTTCATTTTCTACACGGATTCATCTTGAATTTGTTCCTTTAATGTAAACCCTTTCCTTTAATGTAATTCATTGATTAGTGTGAGACAGATGAACCATTCCCCTATTTTAGGCTAAGCTTATGCCCCTCTGCTAATGATCAACTCTGGCTCTAGTGAGTCCTATGGCAGGTTTGGAGCAACCTGGATGCTGGCTGAACCCCCAAGAAAGCAAGGTCAGACTCCTGGGGCTCAGGAAGCAACTCAAACAACAAGACTGGTGAATAGCAGTCTCAGGTTTGTATAGAGGACAGAAACTGTTAAGCGTAAAGCATACAGTCCAAGAAGCTCTTCAAAAGAGCACGTTATGAAACTGCTGTACAACAGTGTACAGTACAGGCAACCATGCCTCAAAAATGCAGCCAATTCCTTCATAGTTCAAATCCAATCGGGCTATGATTAAAGCATTTAAGGAGACAGAAGACAGCGCTATCAAACAAGTCTTAGTCATTGGGCGTTAGCATATAATTGAGGCTTGCTTTAGGAATCGAAGGCTACAAACTGGACCTATCCTCCCCGTGCCCCCAGCAGCCCTTTTACAGTATACAGGACTCTTAGTACACCTGAAAGCACCAACATATTGCAGTATATTTAAGGATTACTGACCACTTTAAATGTACTTTAACAGTTTGCAAATATGATTTAATTTACCATATGTTAAGATAGCTATATCTAAATAGTGGTAATATTTAATGATAAGATCTAGGAAAGTATCACTAAATGATCTTTTCTTTAAAAAAAATAACATAAAACAAAAACAAAAACAAAAACCTGCTACAGAAGCTCCAGCCAGTTATCATGGACCTGTGCTGTTTCTAAGTATATGCTACAGAAGATCATGAGGCAACTTCAGAGGAACCTATTCTGCCCACAAGGAACAAAGCACAGTGATACTTTGAGACTTGGTTACCAGTGAGGAGTGTTTGCAGACTACTGATTAGGAGCTGCAGGAGACCTTGGAGGTTCACAACAGATGTCTAGGAGGAAGAAAATAAGAAGAATGATAGTGCATCTGTCAATCACTAAGAGAGTGCATTCCATGTATTCTACGATGAAAATGCTACTTTGTAAGGTCCTATATATGTCCATTAGCTTAAATTAGCCATTCCACAATGCGAACAGATTTTAAAATATTTCTGTTGAATATCATAATTATACTTTTGGTCAACTAAAACTAACATTTTAAATTTTCAAATAAGCTGAGTATTACTGTAGCACATGTCCCAGATACTTGTGGGAGTGAAGTAGGGGGATTACAAGTTTGAGACCAGTTTGATCAGCAAAGTGAGATGCTGTCTCAAAAAAATGTAAAAGATATAGACCAACAATGTGTCTGACATTTTATATGGGTGATTATATGTTCTTCTATTGTCTTACAGGATCCCTATAGCCAGCCTGCTAGAAAGCACATTCTATATAATAAGTCCTGTGATTTGTAACAAAAAGAACTGAATTGGATCAGAGTAGTTAACTGAGACTCCCAAGGCCAAACAGCTAATATGAACTCATGTATTCTGAGAGTACCCAGCTTTTTTCAAGTGTGCGCATTGTTCATGTATTTATTAAGATAGACCCAAGAATGTCTTGGTACTTACATGGTTTCCTAGACTTCATAGTCCTTAGATCCCTTTCTAGTCAGCTCAATAAGAACAAGGCGAGAATTTACCCACTTGTTCCTACCGATCGTTACGATCATCTGAATCAATCTGAAGCCTATCTTTCCTTTAGAGTTTTATGTTTTAGTTACTTGAAGCCTACCTGGTTATTTATAGAGTGGTTCCCAACAAAGCAAAGTTAGAGTGTGTGTGTGTGTGTGTGTGTGTGTGTGTGTGAGAGAGAGAGAGAGAG
>NC_045030.1:921990-927690 GCF_008632895.1 Mastomys coucha | reverse complement strand
CATAGTAAGTTCCAGGTTAGCCTGGACTACAAGTGAGACCTATCCAAAAACAATTACTGCTTAATAACCATCAGTTATTAAAGCCATGTTAACCCATAACAGGACCAGCTGAGGACCAGATCAGAAGAAAAGTAATGTATTCCTCATATCAACCCTATAATTCCTTGTCCCTCCTGGCAGTGCTAGGGGTGAAGAGACAAGAACACTTATATTCATACCACTTCCAACAAGTATTCTTCATTCCCTCTTAGAAGACTTAAAGTTGACTCCTCTCTGGAAGGCAGCAGTCTCTAACTGCTTGCATTAAGATGGAAGTTTCCACCTCTAAGTCCCAAAACCTTTTTTGCACTGTAAGGCAAAGTTCTGTAGAAGTGTCTATATATCTCCTTTCTATTAAACATGTATTGTATTGTCAAGATGCTCCTGGGATATCCATATCTTCAACAATAGAATACAAAGAGCCTGGCTGGGCCTATCCCTTCTAAGTATACTAAAGCCATGAAACACCGTCATTAGATTTGTATAAGGATCTGAAAAGTACCTTTTACCACCATCAGGCCCCAAGCCTAGAGTTATTTATAGGATTATGAACAGGACTACAGTCTCACATATCCACCATGGGAAGTAAAACATATATACTGAGTGGCTACTGTGCACTGGGATCTGAGCTAAGTTTGGCAGTATGAAGATTTCTGTGTTTCTAATACCTGTGGGAGAAGTAATAAAAAAATGAAACCAGAAGAGCTTAGTATGCATGGGATGAATGTAGAGGTGATTTTCAAAATATCAAACAAACAAACAAAATAAAACCAGTTCAACTAGAGCACCAGCCAAGCAGAGTGAGTCCAGTCAAGATATGGAGCAATGTCACCCAGGCCCCTTATTGAGCTGGACACTAGAGGTGGCTCCAAGAACAGAGAGAAAGTCAGCTGAAGGCATAAAAACTTATAGGAACAGCCCTTATCAAAGTATTGTGTGTGTATGTATATGCATGTAGCATATACATATAAAACAACACTCATGGTCCTATCAGTGCGTCCCAGTAGAATGAAACAGTTCTTAAATGCCAATTGAATGAATCTAACAGTTACCTTGTACAGATCCAGGAATATGGAAATGTCATGTAGACTGAAAAATATCCTTAGCGACTGTATTCACTATGGGATAGATTATCAGCAGTAAGCAAAGGCTTTGAATGCATGGGGGAAGATGGATGATAACCTAAATTACTACAGTGGTAAGAAGCGTGTACGTATATATACAGGTCCAAAGATGCTTACCAAAGCCTCAATTCTACATGTGATCTTTATTCTCAAGGATTGTCCAGGCCTTTTGCTTTCTGGTTTGGATTCTCTATCCATTACATCTTTACATATTCTCACATGCATGCAGGCACATGGGGATGGGGTGTACACTTATCTGACAGACTTTACTTCGAAGTACATACTCATCTAGTAGTTGTCAGGCTATAAGTACAGTAGACAACAGGTCTAGTAAGAAAATTCCACTGGGTGGTGGTGGTACACACCTTTAATCCCAGCACTTGGGAGGCAGAGGCAGGTGGATTTCTGAGTTCCAGGCCAGCTTGGTCTACAGAGTGAGTTCCAGGACAGCCAGAGCTATACAGAGAAACCATGTCTCAAAAAGCAAAACAAAACAAAAATTCCATTCAAATTAGGAAGCCATATTTCCAATTGTAAGAGAATGGTTTTAGTGTAGACAACTGCCTTCATAATCCTATGCTTTGAATAGGCCACTCTACTATTCCAAACAGTCACATAATTATCTTGCTTTTTTCTTTTATAAATTGCCCAATGTAATCAATAATATAGACACTATATGGCTCTAATACATATATGAAAAAACTGAGCATCATAGAGAAGGAACTTCCATAAAATCACTTATAAGAAATAAATGCCTTCTGCATCCTGGTTTCATATTCTTTCCATCCTCTATATGATCTATTTAGGACATAACTTCAAAGTGTTCTTCTTCCCACTTCCTGTAAACCAGTAATTATTCTACCAATTTTAATGATTATTTCTAGGATAATACTTAAATATATTAGTTAAGCATATATAGTAGGAATAATTAGAACCCTTAAAATACACAGATGACTTAGAGACACCAAATCTATTCCCTAAAGTCCTGCTCAGGTCTTCCATCGCCAACCAAGGAACTTCCCCTGTTGATACCAATTCAATAAGCTCATCCCATTGCCTTTTAAATGTCTACCCTCAAGTTATCACATTAGTACTTTATTCTCTACCATTGTGTGCTCTGATAATCAGTCCCTAGTTTCTAATTTCTTTGGTCTCCCTTTCTTATTCCTATCTAGCACAAAACTGGAAACAAAAAGGAACACTTACTGAAGTGTTATTAATGGATGGCTTGACTCATAAAACACAGTGTCTCTGATTCCCAGATCAACAAGGCATTCTAAATGTATGTGTGTGTGTGTGTGTGTGTGTACACATGTGTGTATGTGTATGTTGTGTGAGTGTGTAAGTATATGTATAGGTGTGTGTGTGAATGTGTATGTGTGAGTGTATATGTGTATATATATATGTAAATGTGTGCATGTATATATGTGTGAATGTATATATGTGTGAGGGTGTGCATGTGTGTGTGCACGTGTGGGGGGTGTAGGTTATATGTGTATTTTGATCCATTCATCACTCATCCAATGTCTCTGAGGGTCACTAACTCAATGCTGTCAAAATGCAGCATCAGCACATACTTATTTTACATTCCAGCAAGAATTGAAGCAAGGAAACTCTTACCCCTAATTTTTCAAAATAAATATTTCTCTTGTTCCAAGTGGTATATTTTTGACATCTTGTGTACATTTCTGAAATAAAGTCCAGATGAGAAGCCAGTTCGTATATATGTCCATCCCAATATTAGAAGTCAATTCCTGCTCATGGTCACTTTCTCTTCTAAAACCCCAAGTGAAATGTGCACAAGAGACAGACAGGCAGACAGACAGACAGACAGACTGACTGACTGACCGACTGACCAACCAAGGCATCAGGTTGCAGGAAGAGGGTAGGTCAACTTGTGAAAGATTGTTAAAAACAATCTCATCAAGGCTTGTGGCTAGTCTGGTAAGACTAGGGCATGGGAATGGCAAAAATAAGGTGTTATAATGGCATCTGTTTCCTCTTGTGCTTGTCCACATAGATTTCTTAGGGTCACAAATGAGAAGGTAGCTAAATTTTGTTCTTAATAAGACAGGACCCTTGTAGAATACCCTTTAAAAATAAGGGAGATCAAAGAAAGTAAACTCAAAGAAGCCAACTAGATAAATACAATACAATACAAAGAACATCAAACTCTTCATCATTTGGCAAGTTCTTACAGTTCTAACCAAGGATGAAGGAATATTTCTTCTGTTTCTTTTTCTATTCCATCACTGTCCAAGTACAAACCATTTTCCAGGTATTGTGAATGACAATATCAATTCGGGTTTCTCCAGTATCAATTCTTTTGTCCCATAGGGATTTTTATTCTCATTTTACAAATGGCAAAACTGGTATAACTTTACCCATTATCATAGTTTTAACATAAATTCAATAGATTTTTTCCTACTGCTGTGCCTTCCCAGTATGCTGACACACTTGGTTTTAAATACTGTAAAGCAAACCCTAACAGAAAAAGCAGACAGGGCCATTCATTCCTTGCTAAAGGAGAGTCAAAGAAAGAAGGAGGATATTCAAGTAAATCATGAATACCTCCAAAGGCTTCCCTTAGGGAGAGACAGGCGACAGAACATGAGGCAGAAACAGATGGATCCAGATTGCAAATAGGTTCCTATCCCACATTAAGTAGTGTGGATTTTCTACTGGGAGATATGTGATAGAGTAGAAAAACCAGAAAGGGTCTCTAGTTGAGGAAAGGCATGGTGGTAGTAAGGACAGCTGATTCTAAGGAACATTCTGCTGGGGGGGGGGCAAGAATGTATGGCAACAGTCAGTCTGAGGCCCAGCTTGGAAAATGCTGCTTCCAGTGAAATCACCCCCCCCACCCAGTATTCAATTTCAAAGCTGCAGGCTTTGCAGCATCTATCCTCCCAGCCTTGTCTTAAACACTGCATATGTTACTTTGACTTACAAACTACTAACAAGTTTTGTTTGGGCCTTTGGGGCCTCCTCATTTGTCTCCATTTTCTAAGCTGAAGGCTTTGTAGCTCCCCTGGGCCCAGCTTAGCCCAGATGGCTGGGGCAGGCAGAGAAAAATCAGGTAGGCTCCAAATACAAAGGGCCTTGATTAGCACGGTTCGCATTCCTCACATTGCACTGCAATTCACAGCGAAACCCTACAGGAGGGATTTATGAAAGGTTTGGGATGAGTCTGGGGCTGCTTTTTCTTTCTTCTTTTTTTTTTATAAGTGTGTTTCTGGGCTATAGCTATTTCCTCTGTCCTTGAGTTAAATAACAGCAGAGGGAAAGAGTTTACAGCAATGCAGAAAAGATGTTTTTATAGGGATTGGGGATCCAACATGAAAGACCACAGCAATAGCCACAAAAGAACAGGGAAATTAGGCTGCCCAGGGTAGGTCTGATAGGGGAAGTTTCAGCCAGCACAACTGCACAGAAGCCAGGTGAAACTACCTGCTTGATACTCAGGCCAGCTCTAGCCCTCAACGAATTTGCAATCAACATGCAGAGCTGATTTGGTTCTGGTCATATACACCCAGTAGAGCCCTAGTATAATCCTAAAGTGTAGACTTTCTCTATTAACCAAGGAAACTGAAGCATACAAATGAGTCACATGTATTTCATGGATAAAAGCCGTCAGCAAAACATTTGTGCAAAATCCACCCTCCTAAAGAACAGGATGTTCATTACAAAAACCTCCTAGGCTTACATCTTTACAAGTAACTTATATTTATTATTACTATTTTTGTCTCACAAAATAATGGTTTCATTATATTTTCACTTATGTATATCACTGTACTTTGCTGATATCTGCTCTCCACTACCTACCCTTGTACCCTCCAAAAACTGGTTCCTCGTCTACCTAAATAATGGCCCTATTTCCTGTTCACATAATATATACAAACACTATATTATAATTTATTATATATTTTTGAAATAGAGCTCAGGTGAGAAAATGTATATCTATACATACCTACATACATATCCCAATCTGGATTCATGTACATGAGCAAAAAGCAATTTCACTCCTGAAATCTCCATTGCAGAGAAAAAATGAGGAAAGGAAGCTTTTTGGTTTTTTTTCTCTCTCTCTCCATTTCTATCACTTCCCTTAAGGCACACAAACACACACAGGTATGCACAAGCATGCACATATACGAGAGGCCTAAAGACAGAAACAAAGATATGCAGAGGGAGACAGACAGAGACTGAGAAAGATTATTTGACCTTTTTTTAAAGTTAACAGCTTTATTGAAATATAATTTATATATCATGCAATTGTCATATCATAAAGATTCATTAATTTAAATGCAATGCAATGGCTGCTACTATATTTTCAGAGTGAAGCAATGGTGATCATCAACATCGCATTTTAGAACATTATTATGACCCAAAAAGGAACTTTTAGCACAGATAGCTCATCTCTAACCTGTTTCTATGTTCCTGTACTCAGTCCTAAGATGCCTTCACAAATCCTAGAATTAGAATATGGTCATTTATGCATCTCATCTCTCTCTCTCTCTCTCTCTCTCTCTCTCTC
>NC_045030.1:911994-921731 GCF_008632895.1 Mastomys coucha | reverse complement strand
TGGGTTTTATTTCTCAGGTGGTGTCAACATTGTTTTTCAAGACATCTTTTGTTTATTGGCCTGGAGCTCCCCCAGTAGGAGACTGGCTAGCTTGCAAGCCTCAGGAAGCCACTGGCTGCCTTTCAAGTAGGATCACAAGCACATACAGCATCCAGAGCTGTTCCTTGGTTCTGGAGATCAAACTGAGGGCCACATGTTTACACAGAAACTATACTATGTACCTAGCCCTAGTTTCTTTTACTTAGCATAATGTTTCCAAGCTTCATGCATATCATGGACCATAACAGTACTTCAATTCTCTTTATTGACAAATATTATGGTACATAACACATTTTGTTTATCTATTTATATCTTGATGAACATTTGAGTTACTTCAGTGTTTTGCTATTGTGGATAAACATCCATGTATAAATTTCTATATGGAAGTGTTTTCATTTCTTTTAGATGGTATCTAGGAAGATATGATGTACATCATAGGTCAATGTATGCTAAGAAAGAAGCAAAGGAGCTACCAATGTATTTTCCATGTTCTCCAACATGCCTATTCCATTTTATATTCTTATCAAAACTTATGACGATTAACAAACACTTAGCTTGTAGAAACTATGAAAAAGCCAACCATTTAAAGGCCCTTGAAATTGTCCTAATGACACACAGGAAGTTGAGAAATGGTTACCCAACTATATCTACTGAACTCGGGTAAGAATAGTAGGGGTCAATGGCACTTTTGACATGACTTGTTCCTAGGCCACCTCTTTTCCAATGTTATAGAAGCTCTATTGCAGATGAATATACAAACAGACAGGCTCCCTTTATCCTATAGAGTTTCACTGCGTCAGGGGAGCAGGTTGCTTCTGTTATAGAAATGTAGCTCTAGGATGCTACCATTAAAAGGATAGGTGTTGTTCCCCTCCCCACTTCCATTCATATGAATGCTTTGCTCCAGGAACTAATGAAATAGCAAACGCTCCAGAGGTCTAACAAAGACACAGCTAAATAGAGCCTCCTGGGCTCACCAACATCTGGAAGTCTGGAAGTCTGTGTACATGTGTGCTTATCTGGGAGCAATCTGACAGAGAAGGCAGGCAGCCTGTAAAATATTCTTCAACTACACATATCTAGCAGATTAAGGGTCTTAAACACAAACATGATAAAACATAGGTTGAACAATGAACTATTCTTATCCAGGATCTGCTCATGGGAATGTAGATCTTAAGAAAAATCACAATGGCCTGGTGGTAGTGGTAGTGACTCACACCTTTAATCCCACCACTCTGGAGTCAGAAGCCGGGTGATCTCTGTGAGTTCGAGGCCAGCCTGGTCTTCAGAGTGATTTCTAGGACAGCCAAGCTACACAGAGAAACTCCTGTCTCAAAAAATAAAAATAAATAACATTCAATCCTAGAAGCCCAGATATAAAGATAACATCTAACTAAATTAGGGGGGAGGGGAATCATTAAATACCCTAAACTGTGAAAACGAACTGCAAACTACACATAAGTTTGAGAATGAGGAGTCAAAGTCTAACAGGCTATGGGGAGTAGGCATGATGTTTGATGAATAAATGGTTCATGTGGGCCCAAGAGCAATCTCTATGAAGCTAGGCTAAAAGATATAAACAAATAAGCATGGACATCAGAAAATACACATTGTAGGAGAAGCAGACTTCATAAAATTAGTCCAAACATTATCATCATCATCATCATCATCATCATCAACAACAACAACAACAACAATAAAATCAGATGGCTAAATACATAACAAGTTACAGATATTTAAGAATAGCATGACTATTATCTAAAACTGGCCCATAATTTCAGTAATAGAACAAACATATAGTTAGTGCACACAAAGCTTTAAATTCAATCCCTAGAACCCCAAAACATTTTTTTTAAAAAATACTATGTATATCATTGATATAGAAGAGAATTCACATATTATTTTAAACGTAGAGGTTTATTTGCAATTATATAATGAAAGAAACAAAAAACTCTGAACCATACACAGGAAGACACAGACATTGAAAACAACCTTTAAAGAAGCCCAAATACTGGACTTGCCAAAGATAAGGAAGGTAACATATCTTCTTTTTTCCTCTGGCTGCTAGGAATCAAACTAGGGCCTTACCAGGCTAGGAAAGTGCTCAAACTGAGCTATACCTCAGCCCTAGCAGCTGTTATAGATATGTTAAAATCACTAAATCAATGCGTATTGAAGACTTAGTAAAATATAAGCAAAAATCAAGTAAAAAAAAAACAGCAATAAAGGGACAGAAATTATAAAGAGAACCATACAGAATTCTGGATTTGCAAAGTACAACTACCCAAATGAAGTAGTTATTTGATGGACTCAAGAATATATCTGAGCTGGTAGATGAATGAATGAATGAATTAGTTAATTAATATGGGCACACATTACCAGCAATTACACACATACACACTTTATATACATACATATACATATATATCACACATACACACTATATATAATACATATACATATATGTAATTGCTGGCAATGTGTGCCAGCACATATACATATATATATGTATATGTATGTATATATACATCAGAAAAAAACCAAAATTCTCATGCTTGATTCCCCCTCTTCTTTCATTTAGCTGCTGCTCTCCAGAGTACAATGCCCTTTCTCCCCTCTCTCCCAGAAGGTGGCTTTCTTCCTGGGAGGCCTACAACATTCTCATTTGCCCACAGCTGCGCATGCTTAGGATGAGTGGGTAAGTTCCGGGTAATTGAGTTCAGAAAGTGAGCACCCCTTGCCTTCCTCCTACCCTCCATGGAAGCAGACCAAACTTTGACCGTGGTTTACTTAGAATACCAGAGACCTAGTAGTCCTCTGAATAGCTCACAGCAGGAGAGGTGAAACCAAAGAGACCACTGACACCTCTCAACCTAACATTCAGTTCTTATAGTGAGAGTGTCATGAAAAGTGGAAAAATGCCATTTTTCTCATCAGAGTCCTGGCTCTGATACTTCTGACTGGCCATTAAAACAGAAAAATAGCTGCTGGTGGGTGTGGTTATAGACTCTTGTAATTGCAGGGCCCATGAGGTAGAAGGATTACTGCAAGTTTTAGGCCAGCCTAGGCTACGTATTGAGATTTTTATCTCATAAAAGTGAATAAATAATAGCTGGGATTAGTGACCCAAGCCTGTAATTCTATCTGCGCAAAGAACAGAGACAAAAAGTATCACAAGTTCAAAGCTAGCTTGGGCTACAGAGTGTGCACAAGGCAAGCCTAAGAAACTTACTGACCACACCCCCTTACACACACACATACACACACACACACTTCTTAAAACTTAAACAGGCTGGGGTTGGGAGCCCTTACTGTAATAGAATGCCTGGAACTCTGGGTTCAGGCTTCAGTATTGTGAAAAGCAAACAAGCAGGCAGGCAAACACAAAGTCTCCCTGCTACTAACCCCTTCCCAAAGCTGCCATCTTTATACTCGAGACAGCATCGATAAGACTAAAACTAAAAGCACACCAAAAATTGTGGAGGTTATAGTGTACGGAATTGATCTATTACATTACACGTGAGAGCAGGGGGCGGGAGAGTGTTGTGTAGTGAGAGAGCTGGGAGGAGCCTTCCTGGAGTCAGAAAAAAAAGCAGTGACACCCCCAAATTACTCCTTGGAAATAAGACAATCTGTTTAAACTGATAGACTTGAAATGCAAGGACAGTAGTATAAACAACAGGACAATTATCCACCAATTGTCCACCCAGCAATCAATTGGTGGGATTTGGGAGCTGGATGTGGCCAAGGAAAAAGCATAGAGAGCCAGACAAGTGTCCCCCAAAGTGGTTCAGAGCACAAACAATGCTGTGTTTCCTTGAGGTGTAGTATCAGGAATTTGAAACAGTATGTGTTAACAGTTGCTTTAAAATACTCCAGCTAGTCATTAATTAAGCAAAATAACAAGATTCAGAAGGGTCCAGCCGGCAAAGTGTTCTGACAAAATGTCTCAAGTGATAGAAAGAAACAACAACAAACTATATGACACATACACTAGGGAGGAAAGCAAGAAAAAGAAAAAGAATCCTGTGACAGTGACCAGATGTTAGATTTAGGAAAAAAAATATTTCAAAGTGACATCATATATTCACAAAACCTAAGGAAAGCTTGTTCGGCCAGTAAAAGGTATAGTTAGAATGTCACATGCAATAGAAAATATCAATAAAGAAATAAGAATTTTTAAATGGACATCCTCATATGTTGCCCATGGTAGAATTGAACTCATTGGCACAGGTGATCCTCTTGCCTCCATTTCCTGAATAGCTAAAAATATAAAGATATGCACCAGCATGCCAAGTGGAGGTTTTCACCATCATATATTAAGTATCCAAGTTTCATTTAGTATATAAAAAAGTAAATATAATCTAAGATCACTGTCAGATAAGAAACTCAAAACTCCTATTTGACTCTGAAACTATCCTTAATCCACTCAAATATATGACTGCCAACCTAAGGCAGTTCCTTCCACACCCCAAAGCCCTTCATAAAAGAGAATTCCAAAAGTATTGCTTTTCATCAATGTGGTTCAGAGTCCTCTGATTTGTATTTCACTTATGCAAACCCACACTGCCCCGCCAGAGGAATTAAGAGCACCATTTACTTAAATGTCCCTTCTTCAAAGAACACAGGTCTCAAGTATATTATTGAGAAAACCTGTGAACCAATTCAAAGTCAGCCCTACTTTCTGACTGTTTACATGACAGTGAAAAATGAAATGTGGATTATACCAAAAAAAAAAAAAACTATGATGAATCTCTTTGCATCTTGTAACATTTTAAGTTCTCGCAAAAAGCTATACCTGTAAATATAGGCCTCTAACTCGGTTGAGCTGTATTGTTTTTAATGACTTAAATGCTTTTACAAGGGTCACTTTACATAACTGAGACCATGCTACTACCATCCTCTGGGATAACTATTGTCTAAAGGCCTAAGAACGAAATAAATTGAAGAGCCATTTTTTACGAGCCATTTAAGAGCCATGAATTAAGTTTTGCTCAAGCCAGAAAGCATTCAGGTTCAAAGCAGTTACTAACTCTTCTCAGTAGAGGGCAGTGGTGGGCAGGGTAAGGTTAGCAGTAAGAATAACCAAGACAATAGCTTGTCTGCAGTGCTGTACCCACTAAGTGCTCAAATACAGGACTTTAAGCTTTACAGACAATATTACATGAATCCTGATAATTACCCATAAGAGAAAGATCATTAACACTGTAGCGTCCAAGAGATTAAATGAAGGGAACATAGAACCCTCCAATTCAATGGTATACTATTGTTTCCTAAGAACTATTAAATTGCAAAGTCCTCTAATTGGGAACTTATAAATATGAACTATAGAGGAGGCTCATGTAGGATAGAGTAGGACCCACATAAGATATAGGTGATCTTAAAATATCTGGGCTGCATAGAACAATGGTAAATGTTTAACATAGATAGCATGCAAAAGGTATAAACTTCGGAGCCAGTAACAAGTAGAAACTGCTCAGAAGTAGTTAATATTAAGAACTATACCATTTCCCATATGGGTAACAGTTGAAAGATCCAGAGAAAATCAAACCAGAACATCTGGTATTAAGGCCTTCATACACTTTTTGGAGAAAAGTGAATGTAGAAATATTAAGGGAAACCTAGCATTTGGCCTTAGCTATTCAAAGGGAGGCTATTTATTAATGCTGCTGCCCTTGGTTCTGTCCCAGAATTGAAGATGTGACCATATTGCCAAAGGCATCACACATTTCAGGCACACTACTTCTAAGAATGGAGCTGCAACTGACCTGTAAGTCTCCTCCTGATGACTTGCTCTTAGACTATCCAAAGATGCTATGGAAGCTTTCAAGGAAGAAACAACAATCAACTGCTCTACTAGTCACAACAATGGCCAGCAAGGCAAGCCATCTCCAATAGTTCAATGTTTTGGGGGTTACTAACAGCCCTCTAATAGGACTTAAGGCCCTCTTAACAGGAGGGAAACTGTTCCCAATCAGGGAAACCCAGCCAACTACCTGTAGCTGATGAGGTCATAGACCCTAAAAGGAGAATCTCCTGCTGCCATTTTCTTAAACCAGTATAATTTCAAATTATATTCTAAATACGTATCTATATGCCCACGGACAAGTGTAGCTCCCACCCCTCATCAAAGCAACTTCTTTTGCAGCAGATTAAGACCATCACAGAAATCCACAACTGGCCAAGATACAAAGAACAATTGAACTATATAGTGCCCATCCCCAACTGATACATCTAAAACACAGGAATCCTACACCTAAGGCTCAGGGAACAGCACAGAAGAGAGGATGGAAGATTATAAGGACCAAAAGACCAGATATTGTCTGCTGTGAGATAGTGTCTTCTATATATGTCAGAGAGTTGCACCCATGGACTCTTAACAATGTGGTCACCAAAACAAAATCAGTTGTCATGCCAAAGTAGACAGGGTAATGATACCACAAGACCCCACCCTAAAGGAAGACCTGCAGGCAGTTAATGACTTCTAAAAGAGGGAGAATCAGTCTTCTCTAGGGAAGACCCTCCTTGATAGGTTTTCTAGTCTCAAACCCAGCAGTCAGCCCTAAATACAACTAACACTAAATGGACTCAACAGGTTGTATATAATTACTGTTTACCTTGTATTTGTTTTATATATACGTATTCATGTGTACACATATATTATAACAATAGTAAATAAGGAAGAAGTCATGGAGTTGAAAAGGAGAGAGTGGTGTAGCAATGATGTAAATACAGAACTCATGAATGGGAGGAGCTCCAGTGGCACAATCGGTTTATGTGCAGTACTTGTGTAGAACTCATGTATGAAATTCTCAAAATTAACAATAAAATAAGTGTTTTTTTTTTTTTTTAAAAAAGGCATGAACAGTTTTGTGTGGTTGGAAAGGCCTGAAGCAACAAGAGGCAGATTAAGATGTGATCTTCTAAAACATAAATCTTAATAGAGAACAACTCAAAACTAGCAAGAATCACTTTGTGAGATTTAGCCACAAAAGTGAGCTCCAGGAATCTTATTTCCTCTTGGAAGCTCAGATTCTGAACTAACAGATTTCTACCTGATTGCAATCCTTCAGTCTTATCATATGGTGGTCTTAAAGATTTCCAAGGAAGAACGAGTATATTCTTAACAGTTAAGAGCTACAACATTCAAATCACTAGAACAACTCTCCTTAGAGGGATCTGTCTACAGGGCTCCTAAGAAATTCTAAGCAAAATTCTAAGGGCACCTGAATATGTGCACTGGACAAATTTGCCCTAAGGCTACGAATGTACCTTTTGCTCAAAGAAATAAAACCACATGGTCAAAAGTTTAGGCATGGGTACTATGTGTGATACCCAAGTTCAGTTCTTGGTGAAGGAAAAAGAGTCCCTTGTACATGCAGAGTATAATGATGATATAATCTAAGGATGGGGAATTATAAATATGCATAGGTAAATGATTCTTCTACTCCATCAGCATTCACTTCGCTGAGTATTTATATGTCAGGATCTGTCCTGGCCAATGTAGAAAGCAGACACAAATTGGGCATAACTTCCAATTTTAAAAGGTCACGATTTAGTAGAAACATGCCTATAGACTTTTTTCTTGGTATGATCAATTTAGAATAGAACCATATACAATAGGTTGTATGACTACAGAAAGATTAGGACTGAATGAGAAAAATGTTAAACAGTGCATATTCCATGTGAGCTGGATCTTGAAGAAGAGCTGAGCATTTTCCGTGTAGAAAGGGGGAGCAGACATTCTTGAAAGCAGTAGAGCATAAGCAAAGGCACAGAGATAGGATGATCTTGGTATGCACAAGGAAGGCAATTTAGTTTTATAGCTCATAGGGCATGATTGGTATTCTTACTGTAGGAAACTTTGAATTACTAATCCCCTGAACTGCTTTCCAGTGCTAACTCAAAACTTGGTTGTGCCCTTGCCATTGGAATGTTGGCAATTTGATGATCGCTATCGCAATTGTATCTTAAGAGTTATCAGAGATATAATAGCCTACAAATGAACAACAGAAAAACTTCCTGAGTGTACTGAATTGACTATAATGCACCAACACACATAAATAGACATCTCAGTACCTTAGCCTCCTTCTGGAAATAATTCCAGAAAAGTAATGCCTGGTATGGCAATCTTTGCTAGAATCTATACCCAGATCTTACGATCATAAGATCTTAATACCCAGAAACCAAAAGGAATGCTACACTTGCTAGGCTTCATAGTCAACAACCACTACCAAACACTACACACCCATGCTCCACTGGCTGCATAGTTATGCTGAAATTCAACAAAGTCTTAGAACATTATGAGATTTGGGTTTTGTTTGTTTGTTTGGTTGGTTGGTTGGTTGGTTTTTTGAAAATTCAACTATGTAGTTCTCAAGTGTAAACTTTATAGTTTATAATATCATGTTGTCCAAAGGTTGAGTATTTCTGGTGTATTTTTTTCCAGCAAGAAATATTTAAAGGACTCAAATTATATATCCTGACTTGGGGCATTACAGATTTTTCCACAAGAAGTAAACTTCCAGAATTAGGGTTTTAGCTCAGTGGTACAGTACAAGGCCACAGGTTCAGCCCCAGCACCAGAGAAATATGAAGATCATGGAGGAACTTATAAATATGAGTAGGATCCTTTTAAGAAGGTTCAAAGAGCTACTGTCTCATACCACTGCCTCTTCTAAAGCAATCAAAACTCTGAATTATTTCTAACATGGATCTTAATTGAGCTCGATTATTTTCAGGACTGTAAGGGAAGAAAGCTTATGTCTAATACTCATCCCTCATCCTTCTGAAGGATGTGAAGATGAAAAATGGTAGAACAACAGTACAACTCTTGGCATTTAATAAAAGCTCTCAAACACACCATGGTTGAACAATAGTCCTAAGATAGGCGACTAGAAGATTCCAGCCATTAAGATTTGTCAAACCATTAAGAAATCATTTGGTATGTTATAAAATTTCAAGACTTGCCTTCAATATGTCACTCAAGATTCTATAAAGACATACAAATGGAAGAATATAATTTAGTGTCAAGTTATACCTATCTGTTCATTTTGACAAGTCACCTGATTTAAGGTTTGTGAGGCAATGATTGGATTCTAGCTCTAATTGAAATCATGGAGTCACAATAAAGATAGTTTGCAATATGTATGAATCTATGTTGTACCACCACTTTGAATGACTGTGAAATCATTGTTCCTAGGCTGATATGATAAAAGACAAAAAAGAAAAAATCAGAACAATGGAATCTTTATCTTCGGAAGTATCACACATTCAGCCCTCAGCTATACATCCTGGGGAAACAACAGAGAACTAGTGTTTCTCCACCCACGGGTAGGAGTCAGCTCTAATTTGCCAAAGAGGTATCTACCAATCTCGTACAAGAATGTTAGCTAGGGAGTTAATGATAATCTTATACCCAGGATGAGCTCCAGCTCACTGTCAGATCTGGGTCCAGGATGTTTCCAGTGGGTTAAAAGAAGAGTTAACTATTGCTTTTAGCAATGGTGGACTATGCTGTTGGCAGCTTTCTGTCTACTCTTCTACCACTCAACGTAACAATCTCCAATGCGATCAGGGAAAAATGGTCTTACCTCAGAACTGTTTGTGATCACGTCTATACATGTTGTCTGGACAGCATAATCACTGCACTATAATTAACATAGTATTTTACTTTCTCTAGCTTTTTTTTTTTTTTT
>NC_045030.1:903756-911061 GCF_008632895.1 Mastomys coucha | reverse complement strand
AAAAAACAAAAAAAAACAAAAAAACAAAAACAAAAACAAAACAAAAAACAAAACAAACCAAAAAACCAAAACACAAAAACCCAAAAGACAAACAAACAAAAAAAGACTGATAAATAAAATGTTAGCACCTATGAATTTACCATACTAAACCAGGAACACATGGGCACATGAGTCTATGGGCTGAAGGTAGAGTTCAGTGAGGATACTCACCTCGTTTTGATCTCTAGAGCCAAAATAATATCAGAGAAACTAGTACATGAGTTTATCAAATATACCAGATTCTGAATAGATGATGCAATGCCTTTAAAATAAAAAAAAGGAGGCACTTAATACTGATATCCAGTGGCAAACAGAACCCAGTTATCAGCTTATTTATCGACACCATGCCAGCTGAGGTATGTTTTATGTATGAACAGATAAAATCCCTTAGCCCCTTGGCTCCTGAGGCCCTCTTGAAGAGCAGTTCCCCCTGACCCAACAAGACTGGAAGGCCCTTTGTGTTTTGAACCTGCCCTGTACTTTGGCAGCACTGTGTTAGAAGAGTTGTTTACATTCTTTATGTTAATACTTAATCCAACCACCTACGGAGACTCTTCTTTGCATTTCTATCCTTTCTTTTGCTTTCAGTGAGGCCTAGTTGAACCTTGTGATATGTTTAACCCATTTAAAACTAGTGTTAGCCAGATATCATAGAATAAATAGTGGCATGTGGTCTGTGGGTTCGCATTAGTAATTAAGACAGGAATCAAAGAACCTGTGTTTGCCAATGGTTACCGTTACCATTTGGAATTAACAGAGAATTAGAGCCAACAAACAAAATTGCCACAGCTTTTGAAAACTTAATTAAAATTCCAAGATATAAATGTGTCTGTCTCTGTTTCTGACTGGGATTGCTCACCTCACCAATCTTTGAGTGACTTCCTGCTCAGCTACCCTTCCCAGCTTCCCCTGGATTCACGTGATTCTTTGAGGCAGACTGAGACTGGTGGGAAATGAATTCTTTAAGAACCTTCTTGTCTAAAAGAGCAAAAGGGTAAATCTCACCCACAATCTAATTCTTAAAAATGTGCCTTTTTTCCTTCTTTCTAAAAATTATGTGTATAAATGTTTTGCCTGACTGTATGGGTGCATCTTTTCTCTGGCTTGTGTCTCTTTTGGAGCAGCAAGCCAGCCACCTGCCTTGACTTTGCAAAGATTAGCCCTTTACCAGATCGCAATGACTATCTCTGGCCAAGGGAATGGTTGGTATGGCTTATTGAGAAGGGTTTCCCCTGAAACACCATGATTCTCATGTCTTACCTTTCCTTTATACATGGAGAAGAAAAGAAAGCCTGCCTTCCCCAGGAGCCCTCATTTAAAAGCATATTTCTAAGTCATTAAAATGGAAAAACTACTGAAAGCCTAAGATAATTCTTAAAGTCTTTTATGTGAGAAAATACACTTAAATTACTGTCTTCCAAAGGAGAAAAACTGCTAACTCTGAATCCTACCTTATGGTAAACTACCTGTACAACAACAAAAAGTCTAACACAGAAACTGTCAGGTCAAATCAGGGCCTACAATCCTGTTCCATTATTTCTTCCAAGGGGACAAGCACAACAAAGAACCTTGTTAATTATTTCTGTACCCTCCCTCCCTTACATAGCTGAACCACAACAGTCATGATAATGCAGCTACATTCACTTTCTTAACAAATACAGTCATACATCCTCCATGCTGGAGAGGAGAGATGGAATTCCAGAGATATGGATTGTTCTAGAACAGAGGTTCTCAACCTTTCTAATGCTACAATCCTTTAACAGAGTTCCTCATATGGTGGCCCATAACCATAAAATTATTTTGTTGTTACTTTATAACTGTAATTTTATTACTCATGGATCATAATGGTATATACAGGATATGGTATATACAGGATATCTGATATCTCACACACACATAATTGTATATACAGGATATCTGATATCTCTCACACACACACACACACACACACACACAAACACACACACACACAGTGGGTCATGACCCACAGATTGAGAACCACTGTTCTAGAAGAAGAAACAACACAGTGGAGAAGGACAGAAAAGAGAGAGAAAAAAAGGAATTAATTCCCGGGAGAGGTGAGTTCTTCTTTGGTCTTTCCTGTGAATTGAAAGCCATAATTGACTAGCAGGTAGTTCTTTAACGACCCTGAAGCCCCTAGTTTAAATCAATTTCTGCTTTAGATTGTAGTCTGCAGAGGTTTGGGTCTTCTTTAGCTCAGAGAATGTTTGCAGGATGAAAATGATGCCCTGTTTTAAGAACACTACTCTACCACCAGGAATGAAAGGGACTTCACAGCTCTTGCATCTTGTTTCTCCAACACCTTATGATCTTTACATACTTGAATGTACAAAAGAACCAAAGAGATAATAAGGGACTTAACAGTCGTAAAAAGGAGTGGTGTATTCATCTGCAAGTTAAACCTTTGATACCTTCTGAGATTCCAAGCCTGAGATGCAGATATATGCTGCTTAGACTCCTGCAGAATGCTTTAAAGCCCATGTTTGCTTCTAAGTGGATCAGTTGCTTTGTTTTTGTTGTGCTGAGAATTAAACATACTAGGTAAGCACTCTACAACTGAGCTACATTCCAACTTGGATTTTATGGGGCTTTCACTTTTGATTTTCTTTCTTTCTTTCTTTCTTTTTTTTGCAAGACACTTTTGATTTTCAAAAGGGGTCTTTGCTGGCTGTGTTGCTCCTGAACTCGGGTTCAAGAGACCCTTATACTTCAGCCTCACATGTAGCAGAAGTTGTGCTTCTTTCAAAAAATATTTTTGAAAGGCAAGGCTGCACAATATGATCCTTACTCAATTGATAAAAAAGAGGCATTTTTGATAATGATTCAAGTGCTGAAAGCCAAATAAGAATTTTGAGAATTGGAGATGGTGGAGATCAGGTTATTCCCTAGTATAAGCTATTTCATATATAAAAGCTTTCAGGCTGTGTCTTCAAGTGAGTGATTCAATTTTGCAAAGCAACAGTTGACTGACTCCCTTTTGAATACAAATGTGGTGGCATATGGACTTTGTATCTCCTTTGTGCAAGACACCACCACCTGTTCAGCACAAAGGAAGAGGCATAGATTAGACTGATAAATAACTTATATATAAATAAACTTATATAAATAAGCATCATATATATGAATAACTTATTTATAAATTAAAGGGAACAAACTGAGAACTTATTGAAGTAGGTTGAGGCGATGGGTATACTCTCCCAGACAGTAAGACATTCCCTTCTGGATGAGGCCCACAAGAAAGACTGCCTATTTAGACTTTTAGCCTAGACAGTAATATTGGCTGGTGGGGACAAGAGCTGTTCATACAGGCAACCCATTTCCTCTGGTTAAAGATCCACTTGGAACTTTCTGAACCATCTTTTGAGGAAGACTTTGTTTTATACCAAGATGCTAGAATAAATAAACTCACAGATGCCCATGCCAACGATTTATATCTGAGACTCAGGGAATTTATTACACATGTAGTCCCTGGAAAGACAACAAGAGAAGTGATTTATTCAAACTTCAGCAGAGGGGAGTGAACACAAAAAGGTTGGGGACCCAAACCTGTGCTTGGTACATCCATGTGCTGGATGATCTTCACTGTCACCTTGATAAGACTTAGAATTACCATAGGGACATGTGTGTGTGTGTGTGTGTGTGTGTGTGTGTCTGTCTGTCTGTCTGTCTGTCTCTGTCTGTCTGTCTGTCTATCTCTCTGTCTGTCTGTCTGTCTGTCTCTGTCTCTGTCTGTCTGTCTGTCTGTCTGTCTCTGTCTGTCTGTCTGTCTCTGTCTGTCTGTCTGTCTGTCTCTGTCTGTCTGTCTTTGTTTCTGCTTCCAGAAAGGCTGATCACAGCAAGGCCAACTCACCTTGAATGTGTGCAGTACTATCCTATGGGTTAGAGTTCCAAACATAATAAAAAATTAATAGAAAATGACCTTTTTAGCACAAGAACTTTTCTCTCTGTATCCTGACTACAGATACAATATAACTAGCTGCTCCATGACTTCCAGGCCATGATGGACCATAACCTAAAACAATGAGCCAAAATAAAGCATTCCTTCCTTCAGTTGCTTTTGTCTGGTATTTTGTTGTATCAGCTAGAAAACTAGCTAATACAGTTCAGTTCACCAGGGAGGCCTGTTACTTTGACAAAACTGTGGAACATTTCCAATGAATTAAGACTTGGCTTCTTAGCATGACTGATCTGGGGAATACCCTAACTGACGAAGTATGAAGGACTTTATATGTGGGTCAGAGGGATCCATCCCAACTCAAGTGGTCTAGTTACTGTCTTTCCTCTTAGAAATCATTGTTTCCTCAGACTCCCGATTACACTGAATCCCCGGAAATTAAATAAAATTGATCCTGACAACCAAAATAGGTAAACAGTTTACCAAAACACCATCTGGTCACAATATATGCTTGAATGATAGAGGGGTTTGGCCAAAAAAATGAAAGGATCTATACGTGGTCCTATTTGTTATACTCTTAAGAGGAAACAGAGGATCTGGGAGGAAGCTAGGACACATGCAAATCCATTGGCTGTCTGCCTGGAGTCTGCCACACTAGGACTGAATTATAAAACCCTTAGAGGGATCCATAGACATAGGCTGATAGTAGAGCACCTCTTTGTAGGGATGAAAAATTGTATTAAGAAACCTGCTAACTATGGTAAAACCAGAGAGGTTAGTCAGGAAGGAGAGACAAATCTTGCCCTATTTCTCACTGGGCTACTGAAGAAGGCCTTTGAAATATTAAGGTTGCCTCAGCTGCTCCAGTCTACCATTTATCTTTTCAACAGAAAAAGATAAATAACTTAAGTAAGCATAACAGAGCTTTATCTCTTGACACTTTTTACTTCCATCCTGGGCCTGTCTGTTGATATAAGGCACCTACCTTATATTTACTATGGCATATATTATCATTTAATGCAATTCTGTCCAATGCTCATGAGAATTACTTTAATGTCTCTCTCTGTCACCCTGTGTCTAAAACAGTATGTGACAGAACTCAGCATATCCCTAGAATTCCTGAAAATGACTGTAGCAAAATCTGAGGCCAGTTAATTTTTCAGTTTGTCACTCATTGCATGTTACAAATTTTATTTGTGTATGTATGCATGAAAATGGGTATGCATGTGACATGGTACTTGTGTAGAGGTCAGAGGACAACTTAGAGAGTCAAATCTCTCTCTCCATTGCAGTTCCAGGGGTTGAACTCAGGTCTTTAGACTTGTGGGGCAAGCACTTGTACCTGCTGAACCATCACTTTGGCCCTAAGATTTCTACTCCTGGCATACCTAGTTTATAAAATGTGTCTGAATATGAACTTTTCGAGGTGATTTTTAGCTTGAAATGATGGCATTATGATATAGGACCTAGGGCTAGAGAGATGGCTCAGTGGTTAAGAGCACTGACTGTTCTTCCAAAGGTCCTGAGTTCAATTCCCAGCAACCACATGGTGGCTCACAATCATCTGCAATGGGATCTGATGCCCTCTTCTGGTGTGTCTGAAGACAGCTACAGTGTATTACATATAATAATAAATAAATCTTTTAAAAATTATATAAAAAAAGATATAGGACCTATATTATTTATTGTCTGCTCTTTGTTCTCCTGTCCCGAGCTTCTGTGGCACTAAAGAAAAAAATTATCATTTCAAAATGAAGCTGCTTCCACCACCAATTGAGCATCCTTAAAGGAATCTTAAAGTTTACTTATGTGGAAAGGTAACCAAAGGAAGTAGATGCACACAAATGAAAAAAGAGATGCCAGACTTTAATCATGCCTTTAGTGAAAAAGGTAAACACAAAATGTCCAGGGACTAACATATTTTGCTTGTGTTTCAGATATAGTTTCTTATACTTTAATTCAAATTTCGTAATTTAATTAAGAAAGGAATGCTTGGAAACAGCCTGAGTTGTTTGGGGATTTCCAGGGCATCCCTTTGGCCAACAGCTCAATTAGATGTAACCCAATCATGGTAACAGAAGTTTTATTTGGTGACAAGTTGGGACTCTGCCTCTCCCATTATTTGGTGATTTCATATATATAGTAAGAAGTTTCTATGCTATTAGGTTTCCCTATTACTCCTCAAATGCCCCTTTTTGCTACATTTCACCTTATTATTTCTCTCAAATACCTTTCCTTTTCCCTCCCCATTCGATTCTCCTGTTCCAGCTGCTCTACCCATTCATAATTGTCTATTCTATTTCCCTTTCCTAATGAGATCTCTATGTTTCTTACTCTATTCCTACCCTCTGTGGTTCTACAGATTATAATCTACAGATTATAGCTGGTTATTATGAATAGAGCAGCAATGATTTAGCAAGTGTCTCTGGAGTATGATGAAGCATCCTTTGGGTATGTGCTCAAGATTGGCATAGCTGAATCTTAAGGTAGATCAGATTTATCTTTCTGAGGAACTCCGATATTGGTTTCTATAGTGGCTCTACAATTTTTTACTTCCACCAGCAATGGACAAGTATTTCCCCTTACTTATTCCACAGGCTTGCCAGCATTAGTTGTCACTTGTTTTATTAATCTTAACCATTCTGACAGGTATAAGATGAAATTTCAGAGTCGCTAGATTTGCATTTCCCTGATGGCTAAGGATGTTGAATGTTTAAGTGTTTCTTAGCCATTTTAATTTCCCCTATTGAGAGTTTTCTGTTTAGATCTGTACCCCATTTTTATAATTGGGATATTTGTTTTCTTGATGTCAGTTTTTATGTGCGTGTGGGTTTTACATATTTTTCATATTAGCCATCCATATCCATATTTTCATATTGGATGTGTAGTTGGTTAAAAAAAATCTTTTTGAATTCTGTAGGTTTCCACTTTGTACAAATGATGGTGTCCTTTGTTGTTCTCAAGTTTTGCAGGTTCATGAGGTCCCATTATTAACTGTTAATTGCCTGAGCTATTGGTGTTCTGTTTAGAAAGGCTGTTTCTGTACCAATGAGTTCAAGGCTATTCCCCACTTTCTCTTTTGTCAGTTGAGGCCTTTGATTCATTTGGAGTTAAGTACTGTGCAGTGTTTTAAGTATGAATCTATTTGCATTCTTCTACATGCAGCCATCTAGTTAGACCAGCACTAACTATCCACTACTATGCTATTTTTATTACTGTGCCTCTGTAGTACAACTTCAAATTGGAGCTGGTGATAACTCTAGCATTCCTCTTACTATTCAGGATTGTTTTCGCTATTCTGGTTTTTTTTTTGTTGTTGTTGTTGTGGTGGTGGTGGTGGGTTTTTTTTT
>NC_045030.1:901925-903163 GCF_008632895.1 Mastomys coucha | reverse complement strand
CAACTGAAGTTCCCTTCTGTGATAACTCCAGCCTGTGTCAAGTTGACACACAAAACTAGCCAGTACAGCAACTAAACATGTTGACTTCTTTTTCCCTACAATTTGTATCTCCTTGATCTCTTTTAATTGTTTTATTGCTTTAGCTAAAACTTCAAGGACCACATTAAACAGGTATGGAAAAAGTGGACAACCTTTTCTTTTTCCTGATTTTAGAGGAATTGCTTTGAGACTCTCTCCATTAATGTGAATTTGGTCTATGAGCTTGCTGTTCACTGCCAATATTATGCTGAAGTATGTCCCCTGCATCCCTAACCGCTCAAGGAATTTTATCATAAAGACATTGGATTTTGTCAAAGACCTTCTCTGTATCTTATGGGATGATCATGTGGAATTTGTCTTTCAGTTTGTTTATATGGCAGATTTCATATGTAAGATAAACTTTCCCTACATCTCTGGAACAAAGCCTACTTGATTGCAGTGAATGATCTTTTTGATGTGTTCTTGGATTCATTTTGTTAGGATTTTATTGAAAATTTTTGCATCTATGTTCATAAGGTAAATTGGTCTGTAAATGGGTCGTTATTTAGTCTGTATCTAGTTTTGATATCAGAGTAACTGGGTCCTCCTAGCTTGAACTGGGCAATGTTCTTCTGCCTCTATTTTGTAGAATAATTTGAGGAGTATTAGGATTAACGCTTCTTTGAAAGCCTGGTAGAATTCTGTGCTAAAGCTATGCCTTTGCCCTTTTTTGGTTGGGAGGCTTTTCATAACTGCTTCTATTTTACTAGGAGAGGTAGGTCTGTTCAAATTGCTTATCTGATCTTGATCTAACTTTGGTAAGAGGGATATATTAAGAAAATTATTAATTTCATTTTGATTTTCCAATTTGGTTCTTAAAGTATGTTCTTATTATTTTCTGGACTTCCTAGGTGTCGGTTGTTATGCCCCTCCTCTTTGTTTTTTAATTTTGTTAAATTGGATATTCTTTCCCTGCCTTTTTGATAATTTGCATAAGGGTTAATCAATTTTAGTGATTTTTCTCAAAGAACTAACTCTTTGTTTCATGAATCTTAATATTGATTTTTTTGTTGTTTCTATTTTATTGACTTCAACCCTGAATTTGATTATTTCTTGTCATCTACTCCTTTTGGGTGTGACTTCTGTTTGTTCTACAGCTTTAAATTGTGCTGTGAAGTTGCTTGTATGAAACCTCTTTAGTTTGTTTTTTTTTTTTTTTT
>NC_045030.1:897839-901340 GCF_008632895.1 Mastomys coucha | reverse complement strand
AATGTAGGCACTTAATGCTATGAACCTGACACTTAGAGCTACCCTCATTATGTTTCAAGTTTGGGTGTGTTGTGTATTCATTCTCATTTGATTCTAGACAGTCCTTAGTTTTTCTTGACCCATTTTTTTTTTAGTCATTCAGTTTCTTTTGAGCTTGTAAGCTTTCTGTTGTTCCTGTTGTTAATATCCAGCCTTGATCCTTGGTGGTCAGATAGGATACAGGGTGTTATTTCAATTTCCTTGTATCTGTTAAGACTTGCTTTTTGTCACAGTATGTTGTCAGTTTTGGAGAAAGTTCTATGAGGTGCAGAGAAGAAGGTGTATTCTTTTGTGGTTGGGTGAAATAGTTGCTTACCACAAACTGATACCAAGACCCCACGGCTGAAGACAATACCTACACAACACATTGAATATGAAAAAGTCAAGCTGGTACCTACATAGAGCTACTACCTCCTACCATCTTTAATACAAGAAGGTACTCTGCATGCTATCAGAAGAGAAACATAACACCAAGCCAGCCACAAACCCTTTGATCTACAATGATGTCCTGTCTGCAAGATACGCTAGGGCAATCATGGCACAAAGTTTGAGGGAGGAACCAACCAACATCTGATTTGACTCATAGCCCACTCCATGAGATGGAACCTGTATTCCACACTGACCAAGAACCAGAGACTAAGATATTCAATTGACCTAGGATAAAACCAAAGAATACTGATCTAAAAAATATTTTTTAAAAATGTAGAAATAAAGGAGCTCCTAATGATATTCCGCTATACTGATGGATCAGTGCCTTGTTTAGCCATCATCAGAGAGGCTTCCTCCTGTAGCAGACAAGAATGGCTACAGAGATCCACAGTCATACATTATAGGCAGAGAGAGTCCTTGGAACACACAGTTCTAAATAGGATGCCTCTAACAAATCCCTCCCTTCAGCACTCAGAGAACCCCTTGGAAGAGGAGGCAGAAAGCATTAACAGCCAGAAAGTGAGAAGGGATTCAGTGGCTGAGGAACCACAGACAAGTCTACAGAGTCCATGGGAACTATGGAACAAATTTTAAAAGGCCTTATAGGAGAATGCTTTTTAAGAAATTGACTCACAAAAATGGAAGGAGAGATGGCAGAGCAGAACCTCATGCTTGGTGGAGAATGGGGAAGCTAGAGACAAGGTGTGGAAGGGTATGTAGCAGAACCATCGCTGGCTGCCTACAGACTGCAATCACAAAATGGCACCAGTTGAGCCTGGGGATGGCTGACATTGAAGGCAGGGAGGTATGTGGTAGCCTAGGGGCTCTTCGGGAACCTACCCCTGAAGCCCTGCCTAGACACAGCACTT
This sequence comes from Mastomys coucha, assembly GCF_008632895.1. Classification (NCBI taxonomy): domain Eukaryota; kingdom Metazoa; phylum Chordata; class Mammalia; order Rodentia; family Muridae; genus Mastomys; species Mastomys coucha. Next base: position 900,003 of record NC_045030.1, on the reverse strand, counting down.
CCCTGACTGGGCAACAACAACGTATATGAGATGAGTCTTATCGATGGGCCACTATTCATGGTACTGCTGAAACAAGAAACCTTGAACCAGGCCACTGGGCACTGGGAGTTTGACCATGTTCCAGTGAGCATATGGGCAACACAAATTGGTATATTATCTTTTTCTTCTTTTGGGGGAGAGGAGGTCACAATGATGAGGTTGGACCTGGAAGGACTGGGAAGTGAATGTGATTGGGGTGTATTATGTGAAATTCTAAAATAATCAATGAAACTATTATGTTGAGGGGAAAAGCCAGAAGAGATGGAGGATACCAGAACAAGGCCCTCTGAAACAGCTGAGCAGAGATCATATGAACTCAGAGACTGAAGCAGCATTCACAGGACCTACATGGGTCCGCACCAGGTCTTCTGAATATATATTATGGCTTCAATTTTAGTGTTTCTATGGGACTCCTGAAGGGGAAACATGTGGGTCTCAGGTTCTTGTGCCTTCTCTTGAGCACAAGGAAGAAAAGGAGAATGAGAGAGAGCAGGAGAAAAAGAAGAGGAGGAAAGAGAAGATGGAAGAACAGGAGGAGGAAAAGGAGAAGATACTGGTGGTGGTACCTATACACCTATATTATGTAATTTGACATAATAATGATTTTTTTCTTTTTTCCCCTAGGATACTTTATCTTATCTGTCAATATGCTGCAGGCATTAGAAGGAAATTGCAAAAGCAGGCAATGGGCCCCCAGAGAGTCCAAATTAGGTTTTGACTCTGGCTTTAAGGGTTATGAACAACGGAGATAAACTAGAGACAGTCTAAAAGGCCCAGAGGAAATTAATATAAACATAAGAGCAATTCTAGTTGGTAGCTTTAGCTCTGCAAAACAATACATTTCCCCAGGCAATTCCCTCATCCCACTAGTTTAAAGAAACTCCAGGCAGAAGAACACTCTAAAGAGGCAATGCTTTCAACAACTGTGAAAAACCAGTGTACTGGAAAGGAAATAGCCTCAGTATGTTCTAAAACCTCCAGAGCTTCACTCCCTCTGCAAAAAGGGAAGATTGCTCACCATCTAGAGGGAAGAAAGTACTTCATTCAGCTCCCATGGTGACTACCCTTAAAAGAGTGAAGCTGCAATAGATTTCTTAGGGAAAATCCCCACTCAAGTATCTACAGACAACCTTTAAACTGCCTCAGATAGCTCTTGACATGGCATGTAAAACAGTTAATTTTTCTTTTTAATACTAGAGTTCCATTCTCTGGCTTAATCAATAACCCAAGTGCGTTTAGTAAATTAATACTGTAGCAAGAAATGTAGGAAATGTTGAAAATTCAAAGAAGTTGTTGATAGCCCCAGAATTTAAAACTGCCTTTTATTTACATGCCCTAATAATAAGGTATAGAACTGAAAACCCTCACCTAAAAGTCAAAGGCCATTTCTATACCTGTACCTTATTTTTCCAGCTACTCTGAGTCATGCAACTAGGAGGATTATGTTAAGCTACAGATGTTATGCAAATGCTTTTAATAAGATGAAACAATAAAAATGTCTAGTGGATTCAAGAAAAATACAGGATTCTGATGCTCCAAATGGATCAAAGAAAAATTATTAATGGGCTTTGTAACTCATGGTACCTGGTAAAGAAGACGTTAATGGGTGCTCTGACACACCCAGGATCAGAGGTGAGGAGGAACCAACATCTGTCCCAACACTGGGAGTAACTGGGACCAGTGGGACCAGGCACACAGGAACTCCGCCAGCCCAGTGACTCGAGTTCCTTCTGGTCTGTCTGGGTTGGTGTCCTGAGCAGACCTTGGGCGCAAGCTCTGCAGCCAGTCCCACAACACCCAGAGAAAGCCCTACTCGCAGGTGATCTAACAAGCCCAGGATCACAGGATCCAAGAATCATAGGAACACAGAGACAGCTTGACTCTGTGGAGTTCTGACAGAAGAAAAGATTACAGGAAGGACAGGCTCCAGTCAGATTTAGGAAGGGCAGGTAGCACTAGAGACACTAGAGATAACCTGATGGTGGGCAGCAAGCATAAGAAAATAAACAACACAACCGAGGTCACTTGGCATCATCAGAACCCAATTCTCCCACCATTGCAAGTCCTGGACACACCATTACACCGGAAAAGCAAGATTCAGATATAAAAAAAAAAAAAACTTCTC
>NC_045030.1:895428-896179 GCF_008632895.1 Mastomys coucha | reverse complement strand
AATATGAGGAATTAGAAATTTGTTGATTGTCATTCAATGGTCTCTCTAATTTGGTAATTGGAGAAATACGTCCAACATTGTACAATCTATATACACTTTCAGCTTGTTTGTTTGTGATAGTGTCTTGTTGTGTACAACATAAGGGTCTTGAAATCTTGCTTCTCCTATCTCAGCCTCTCTATTAGTAAAATTGTTTATTTCATGTTTTTACACTATACTATGATTTTCAGAACAGCTTATATATTTCAAAAGTATTTATATACACAAAAGAAACATAAAGATTCATTAGGGAGGTTGCCATAAGAGAACAACAAAGAATGAGACAGAATGCTTTGCTTGACATTTGTAACTCTTGTATCAAGTTTGAAGAAGAGGACTTTATAAGTTACTCTTTCTCTGAGATGAATGCTTTTTCAAATTATCACCGCTAATGAACCAAATTCTTACCCTCACCTAATGTCTGTGCCACCCTCCAAGCAGAACCATTGTTTACTGAAACACTTAGTGAATGATTTTATGGATAGAGCATCTTAATACCTACACCATTTCTTAAATGAATGGAACCTGTTGTCTGTGGGCTGAGATGAAGTCACTCACTCAAGTCAAATAGCTTTGACCATAGCAGGAAGTCTATATCCAAAAATCGAGCCTACAATTCATTTCTTGGTGCAGTAGAATTATCCACTCTCAGCTTAGCTAAGATGGAGGTAAAATCCTTTGGTGATGTGAGAGTCATTGAAATACAGCCTTA
>NC_045030.1:887663-895249 GCF_008632895.1 Mastomys coucha | reverse complement strand
AACAATGTTTATAATACTTATTTTTATTGTTATAATATTTTGTAAATTTTATGGAATATAACAAAAAACATATTGTGGGTATTGAAGGGGGGTCTCTGGGAGGAGTGGGGGTACAAAAGGGAATCAAGAATGTGATTTAATTCTATTTACTTAAAATATGTTTTTAAATGTTAACAAATTCAGATAAATTGAAATCATTTAACTTTTCTCATCATAATGCAATAAAAGTTTAAAAAAAAAAGAAAAATATTATGTTACACTTAAAAAAAAAAAAGAAGACGTTAACAGTTTTAGTTAGCTGTGCCTTTGGGGTCAAGGGTCTATAAAGTCTATACTCCAAAAGTTGGTAAAGGCCAGACTGTTATTTTTATAACTATGTAAGAGGAGGCACTAAGCCACTACCTTTCATTAACTTTTTCAAGTAAAAGATCGAGGATTAGATTATAATCAAATGTTTCCCTGTCAAGGATATAAATGTTATCTTCTGATATTGATGACACCTGCTTGGGGTAGATGAAGGCTTGCCTCACCTGCAGTAGAAGAAGTAAAGACTTTATTCTCTAAACCAAAAAACGTCTTCTTCACATTCTTGAGTATCTTGAAGGCAAGAACTCCTGCAATTGTGTTCTATTAAGGCTTAAAAATTCTCTTCAAATAAGAGAAAAGGGTATCTTAACTTCTTGAAGTGCAGCGCCTTATTTATAGGTCTATCAGAAGCTATAATCTTGAAGTTTTAGGTTTTTTCCTCATTTTTCTCTTAATGTGTCAGCATGATATTATATCTAATATGTCTATTGTATGATATTGTATTAAAACATTATTATCCTTTAAGTCTATTCCACCACTCTATTCCTTCTTAGAAAAATTCTTTTCTATTTGGTCACATTCTTTCTGTATAAGCATCACTTTATTTTTTTATGTTTGCTTGTTTTACAGCACAAGAGATCTTATTCCTATACAATTGGCATGCAGAATACATAAGAGTTTATGGCTCCTCTCAGGTAGGGAATATATCCCACTACAGGATAGTAGTTTAACATGATGGATCATCATTCAGCTTGCCCAAAAGGTTTCTGGGCTCCAGTTCTCAGTGGAGAATTGATGTTACAGAAAGAAATAGAGAAATAGAAAATACCTTGTTCAGAATTAGGACACAAAAAAATAAGGTAGCAATGAGAAAGGCTGCATACAAACAATCCAGCCCAGTGAAAACTAGCTGGCACTACTGGTGCAGGTGCACAGGCACTATGATTGTCCAAAGATAACCTCTAGCTCATTAAAGTACCACAGCACACATTCCTGCATGCAGATGCTAGATGCTGATACATACAACACCTAAGTTGTATGTAGAACTATACATAACTGAACAAGAGTGGAAAGAAAGCCCACACTGTTCAAATAAGCCAAAATTCCACACTATGCAAATGGGCTTAAAAATACCTCACTAGGGGAAGCCTCCAACTCTCTGTAGGGTGGTACCAACTGAGTCACTAATCTCCTTTTGCTCTTCTCTACATGTTACATGGAAAGTGCATCTTTTCCTAACACTGTCTTGTCTGTTCCACCGAGGTATCACGGATCACACTTGAAATCCTAGAGTCTGGAGGTAACAAGTTCAAGATCAAGAATTAGAAGTTCAAGATCAGCCTTAGCTATAAACCAAGGCCTGATCCAGCTTCATATACATACAATGCAGACTCCAAAACAGTTCAAGGACATTTTCAGAGACAGCAAAGAAGTGTTTTGTGGAACTGAGACTATGCAACTGTCTCCTGCTGAAGGGTTCCCACTAGCTAACTTATCAATTATGATTTAGTAGTGCCATGCTAGGAACTTGAAACTGCCCATGATAGGAACATATGCACTATCGAAATCATAAGTGCAATAATGTTTAACTTGTGGTTCTGGACAGCTGATTTACCAGCACAGCATTAGCTGAAACCTCAAGAGATATGGACAACTCAGAGACAAAGAAAAGGCCATTATACATGCATCATCTCTAAACAAAGATTGAGTTGAGTTAACACAACTATGAAATACAGCTACTCAAAATTTCTTCAGAGATTTTGTTGCACATTATGTCTTATTGTTCCACACATATAAAGATCAATATCATAAGATATAAGTATCACTATAGGCAAATCCACAGTAAGTGTTTTATACATCATCTGTTAGATGTATAAATGAGCTCAGGAGAAATTATTTGCTACTTCATCAAGGAAACGGAAGCAGAATTTTGAGAAATAAAGGCTGGATTTAAAAATAAAATGAGCATCAGCAGAAACAGATTTTGAAGAGAAGGGAGAAGGTAAGTTACAACACCAGGGAAGGTCTCAAAAGGTCAACATGTGCAAGATAGGGAGAAGGAAAAGTGGACCTCAGAATCTAAAGGACAGGCTCCAGAGGGTAGGGAGTGACACATGGGAGTTACTAACAAAAACGACAAGGTCTTGGAAAGGTAGCAGAAATAACAAATGTGAGAGTTACACTTTAACTGGTAAGTAATTTTAAGATGTAATTCATCATGTTGGTAGTAATAGTCTTCATAAGATAACTACAATTACTAATTTCTTAAACCACCACATTTTAGAACCTCTTTTGACATATAATTATATTGATCAGTCTTACCAGGTTATACAACTGAACACATTTTAAAGCTTTTTCCAGAACTACCATCACCAAAATTTCATTTTAGAACGTGTACATCATCCTTAAGAGAAGGAAAAAAAAGGAAAAATAAAATCATTCCCTATTCCCAGTGTCTAGTCCCAGGTAACCACTAATAACTTTCTCCAAAATAGTGTTTTGTAAATAGTTCATGTAAGTGAAACGATATAACATATGACCTTGTATGTAATGAATTTTTAACCAAGTTTAGTATTTTTTTAGGTTCACTCACATAGTACTATATAATAATGTATCATTGCTCTTTATTCCTGAATACCATTTTGCTGTGTGGATATAACACATTTTACTTACCATTCAACTGTAGATGGTTAATAAATATTTAACATGATATTATTTCAGATTAGTGTCAATCTTATGTGGATGCATGTGTGCATGCCTTTGTATGTATGTATGTATGTGTGTATTGATATGTTTTAGTTTTTCTTAGGAGTGAAAATTCTGGATCATCCTTCATATGCTATGAGAGTTATCCTTTCTTCTTTATGAAAAATTACCAGATATAAATAACTTGAACAAAGAAATGTTTATTTTGTGTAAAGAGTTCAAAGGCTTCAGACCACAGCCCTTGGTTCTGTTGATTTTGTGTCTATCATGAGTTGAACATTGTGACAGCAGAAGGACGTGCCTCATGGTGGGCAGGTATCAGACAGAGAGAATCAGACCTGAGACTGCATACGGCCTTCAAAACTATGCCATTAATGACCTAGGTCTTCCAGTTATACCCTACCTCCTAAAGTTCTCACGCAAATAGCACCACAGCTGGGAACCAAACATTCAACACATAAGTCTAAGCATGGATTTCATATTCAAACAGTAGCAACCTACTCTTGGCTCCCAAAAGCATATGGCCATCCCATAATGAAAAATTCACCTAGACCATCTCCAAGCACCAACAATATCTGAACAGTTTCAATACTGTTCAAAACTCCAAGTTCAAAGTCTCTACTGAGACACAAGGCAAACACTTAGCTGTAAGCCCCTATAAAAGCAGAAAGAAAGTTATTCATTTGCAACATAGAATCTCACAGGGTAAACCAGTCCCATTCCAAAATGGAGGACTATGAGATCAGGGCAATTACAAGACCAAAACTCAGCAAGGCAAGCATTAAATCCTTTAGTTACAAGTCAACATCTGGAACATGTGGTGTTGTGATCTAAGTTCCAATGAGGCTGGGTGGCCTAGGCTACAGTTTTGCTTGCTGCGGTACACATGGCCTCTCTTCTTAGCTGCCTCTGCTCATTGCTAGCACCCTTTCTCAGTAGATGTTCCCTGTCCTTGGCATCTCCAACTTCCTTGAGTCTCCACTAGAGCTTAGGTGTCTTCACCCTCACAACTTAATGCACTGACCTTTCAGAAGTGTTCTGCAGGGATCCAGACTGTACCTCATATTTATTGCCTAGCCTTCCAATCAGTCCTTTGAAATCTGGGTAGAAGGCCTTATGCATATCTAAAAAGGTACCACATGCATGGCATCAAGTTCTGCTAACAGATGAAGAGAGGTAAACACACTTGGATAACGGTTGTAGTAGCTACTGAGTGCTTGTATGGTTGACCATGGGTTAACAATTTCTGTAGGTGGCTCTTCATAATCAGGGAATCCAGGAGCTCTTTTCTCAAAGAAGTCTTTCAAATTAATCAAAACTCTTGCATTATTTAGTCTAGGATGGGGAGTAGAGTCTTGATAATTCTTGGAATAACATAGAAGCATATTTTCTATTGTCCAAATGAAAATAATTGGCTTTTCTACAACTGATCTAATCTCCATCACCACAACCTTATTAGCAATTTTAAACCACTTCCTTTTCTGTCCAAACTCTGTATTTCAATTATTTTCCTAATTGAGACTCACACAAAGTCTCAAGACAAGGACAAAATGTGGACAAATTACTTTGCCAGAGTAAAACATGAGGCTTTTATCCCAAATCCTAATTGTGTTATAGTTCCCATTTGAAACTACATGAGCACGGTCCTCATTGTCAACACTCCTCTTAGCACTCCGATCATCTGAGTTCCCACTAGAGTACACATTAGGCTCTACTTACAGCATAGTAGTCTTCCCCTAGTCTGTTCCTCCAAACACTGCCAAATTTCTTTCACAGATTAGCAAGAACTCCACTCCTCATATCAAATTTGTGTTAAGGTTTTTTGTTTGTTTGGTTTTGTGGTTGAATTTGATAGAATACCTGCCATACCAAATTATAGGAGGGAAACATTTATTGTGGCGTTCAGTTTTGAAGGTGACAGGCCACAATTTTTGGTGTCATTCATTCTAGGCTAGGACAATGGGAAACAAGAACACCATAGAGACTGTAACATGTAATAGAAGATACTTACATGGTGGCAAACAGTAAGCAGGCCAAGAGAAAGAAGTTGAGTACTGGGTATAAACCTTCAAAGGCTGGTCCCAATGATCTACTTTCACTATTTCGCCCAGACCTCCAAAATTTCCTCTACCTTAAGAAATAGAATCACCAGCTGAGAAGCAAAGATTCAAGGCTTGGAGAGAGAGATTTCAGAGTCAAACTATAGCATTGTAACTTTGTGTTTAACATTCTGAAGAGCTGTCAACTCTCTTCCAAGGAAACATACCATTTCATTCTATCTCCACCAGCAATGTATGAACGCATTTTAATTCTAATACTCTACCATTATCAAAATACCCAGCTTTAGCTTTTTTTCATTATAACAACTTTAAATATGTGAAAAATGTGGTTATAGTGGTTCAGACTACACTTCCTTAATGACTAATGTTGCTGAGCAGCTAGCTATTCATGTGCATATTGGATATTAGTGTATGCTCTTTGAAGAAATGCCTATTCAAATTCATACCCTGCCTCTGAAAGCATGATTTCACTTAGGATGTGAGAGGTCTTTATATTTTTGTCACTACTATCTTTCACTGGTATGTTTCCTTACCATACTCACTCTGTCTGGCTAATCTGAAAAGTCCTTTAGAACAGGGACTGTGTTTTGTGCAAAGTTATCCTGAGGTCCCAGTAAAAGTCCCAGTAGAAAATTCATTGCATGGGTATTTTTCTCTCTGAATGAATGAAATTTTGCTACCAGAATACTTTATAAATGTCATGTCCTCCTTGAATTTTTTACTTGTCTCATTTGGGTAAAATATCACAGTTTACTATATTCCCACAGCTTCTGCATGCTAACATTTGTATGTGTGTATGTACATATGTGTGTCATGTGTATGCACATGTGTGTAGGTGTGCATATGTGTGTGTGTACATGTGCATATGGTAGGAGGTGTACCAGGAATCAAATCTACAACTTTATGCATACTAAGCAAGTACTCTACCTCTGAGCTGCACCTCCAGTTCCTGCTCCTAACCTTTCAAATGGTACCTGTCATAATTTTCTCTGTACATTATTATAGTTACATAAATATATACTTTATTACAGCCATTACTGTGCTTCTCCTGGGAGAAAGATGGAAAGGAAGAGAGAAGGGGGAAGGAGGGAGGGAGAGAAGGAGAGACAGGAAGCAGAGACAGTCACAGACATGGAGAGCATAGACTCTGCTTCATTTAAGGAGAAAAAAACTGTTGTGGTACAATGCTAAGCACACAGAAGGAGTTCAAGCAGTATTTGCCAAATTGAATTGCTAAAACATTTGGATATTAGTATGGAGATTTTACTTTAGATCCATACCTCATACCATATACTTAAATAAATTCCAGATGGGCCCAGGAATTAAACACAAAAAAGAAAAAATCACCCTGGGGGAATAGGGAAGACAGAATCACATATTTGTCCCATCTGTGGTGGAGTGGTAAATTTTTGAATATTGAAAAATGAAAGAAGCATCACAGGCAGGATGGATGTATTTGAATACATAAATGTAAAAGAGAATACTTTTTCATAGTGAAAGATGATAAAGCACACAGAAAAATGAAAACAATAAAATTGAAAAAATGTGCAACAAATATAAATGATAAAATTGGCTGCCCAAAATATAAGGAATGGATAAAAATATACAAGATCAATGTCCAGACTTCCTTGAAAAGTGATGAAAGAAAATGACAGAACAAAGAGACAGTAAATTGTGACATTTAAAATGAAAAGCCTTGTTAAATAAATTTAAAAAGGAACAAATGGACAGTATACTTACTAACCTATCAAACTAGCAAAGATGTTAAAATGATAACACTCAGTGTGCCAGGGTTCTGTGCAAACAGACACTCTGATACAGTATAGCATTTGGAAATACAGTTTGGCAACAATATAACAGCAACAGTAAAGCAGCTCTACCTTTCAAGCCAGTTAATACATTTCTTGTAAGAAATTGCAGAAAGCAATAACTTTCAACAAAAGAAATACAATTTTTATGGCAACTGTTCACAATACTATGGTTTATATGTATAAAAATTTTTAAATAATGTAAAATGCCCAGTATTAGTAAAATGCCTTAGCAAAACCTGGCAGGCATATTAATATCACAATCTTGAATTTTAGCAAGGAAAGCTCTTTGCCTCTTCTACATTATCTGTCTTCACTTTTGTGGTATACTCATACTAGTTGTCTATACTCAGTTTTGACTGTGCCTATTTCTAGAATATACTACCTTCCTAAACCTCCCCAACCTGCTACTCCTAATTCTAATTCCTTGATTTGATTCTGCTATAAATAAAAAAGTAACAGAGTCCCAGGAAAATGAGGTTCAGTGGCACATACCTACAGTCCCAGCTAACAGGGAGTCTGAAGTGGGAGGATAGCGTAAGCCCAGTAGTTCAAGGCCAGCCTTGGCAACAGTCAAGCCTTATCTCAAAAATGCAAACACTAGAAAGAAGGTTGAGGAGCGAGGAGATAGGATAGATAAGAGGGAGGGAGACAGGAAAAGAAAAATGAAATGAAAAAAAAGGAAGGAAGGAGGGTGGAAAGAAAA
>NC_045030.1:882150-887553 GCF_008632895.1 Mastomys coucha | reverse complement strand
AAAAAAAAAAAAAAAAAAAAAAGCTATTAATGTGGACCAAGCTGTGCTAGAAGCTTCAAGATAAGTGAGGAATTACTGAAAATGATTTGCTTGAATTGTAGGCTCTTAGCAAAAGTGTTTGCTTTTCATGAACATGAAGCATTTTAATAAAATTTTTCTAGTTCATAATACAAATATTTTCATATGGAAACACCTCTAGTCAGGAAAGACAGCATTAGCCTCTATAAATTAATAACATTAAGAAAAGATGTGGCCATGGTAGGAGTAAAGAAGAGCCTAGGAACAACAGACCACAATAAATCAATTTATTATATTCTGCTCATTTGTCTTTGTTATAAACTAAAATACATTTAAATGGATGTCTGCTTTACTTATTAAAACTCATTATTGCATCAAAATAATGCACTTGACTTTCATAAATATATAAACTTCACGCCATCTTACTGATTCTCTTTGGGGACCCAATCTCAAGCTTATATTTATAAAACAAACTCTTAGTTCAATTAGAGTTGCTTCAAGACTGAAATCAAAGCAGAACATAGACTCTCCCATAATCACCTTACAGCAATTTTTGTGAAAGAGTGGAACACCAGCAATACCACAAAAAAGTGTGTGTACACATTAAAGTAAGTGTACATATGAAAGGCAATGGGAAACAAATAGAAGACCTTTCATTCTTGGTGGGAATGTAAAAGAATGATATATTCATTTTGAATAGTACAACCAGCAAAACTCAAACATTTGGAAGAAATTTAAGCTGTGAAAACTTGGCCTTGATGGCAAGGAGATTAAAAAAATAATAATAAAAACAACCACAGATTCTCCTCCTGGGATCTGCTCCCTAGATAGGATGGGGTGTTGAAATTGCTATTTGCTGTTGGAAACAAGAATCTTAAGAGCTTTAAAAGAATGAGCAGAATAAGAGTGATGCTTGAATTTGGTCATTCTGTGAATGCATTTATTTCTTCTATAGAACAGCATTGCTCATGAATCCCAAGCTCTTTTCCTCTACCTATGAGCATGAGCCGTTTAGTGCTTTGATCAGCAACAGTTTCTGGACTGTTAACTCAACTTTAACTGTGCAGTGATTCCCATGTGCTAAGCATCTGAAATAAACATGCAGTGCAGGTTGATGGGCAGGAAAGGAAAGAGCTCACAGATCCTTAGCAGCCAAACCATTTTCAGAATCCAAATCTGCTGAGGTCTGGCACCAACAGTCTGGTAAACATTTGTATGAATTAGGTTGGCAGGTTGATAGATTTCTCATTAAAAAGTTAGGTTTCTTGAACTCTCCAGAAAGTGGAAGAGAATATTTGGACAGCAAGCATACCAGCGACAGGGCAGGGGAGTGAGACCTGAGGATGTTGGTTCAGCCATTTCCTGAGCAGATCAGAAGGGAATGCTTTCAATTACTGTCACACAATGGGCCAGATGAACCCTAGTCTGTTCTTCCAAAACAAAGGAAAAAGGAGGGAGGAGAAGAGGGAAAGAGGAGAGTGCAGGAAAAGAAAACTAAGGGAGAGACAGAGGGGGGAGGATAAAGATGGGAGGGGAAGAAAGAGAAGAAGAGAAAAGGAGAAAATAGAAGGAACAGTGGCCCTGGGAAATGATGAAAGAAAGAAGGAAAACTCACTTTAATTAAGTCAAAGCAAGGATTAACAATTGTAATAACTATAAAGGTTACTTTTGCATAAAATGAAAATAGAAAAGGTCAGTTCAGGAAATGTTAACACACTAGCTCAGTCACTCACAGTTCATAGGCCTGAGTCATCTGGTTTTGCAGGCCCACAGAATCTAGCCTTGTTGCTTGGGCTTTTATGAGGCATATCTGTCCTGGTGGCAGCTCGCAGACTGGCAGGGCTACAACTGGCATGGCCTCGGGTCATAAACTAATTATGGCACAATCATTCACTTGTTCTAGCCACTCTGCAATTACTTCCTGAGTGAGGAGGGCAGTTCTGAACACAAAACCTCCCCTCCAGAGCCTTCCTTCCTGGGGTGTTACTTGGGACTTTGCAGGGCCATCAACAAACTTAACAAGCCTGGCTGCTGCTCCTCCTGCTTTAATGTTCCCCTCGCCAGTCATTGTGTCTCTGTGCTCTATGGATTCAGGATGGAAATCTTGAGAATAAAGTTCTTTCAACAAGCTTAGAGTCTAGAAGAATTGGAGAAGATAATCATTCAAAATCTTTCTCCCTTAGTCGGTTATCCAGTATCAGGAGATCAGTCCTAAAATCATATACATATATGTAACATTAAACAAAATGAGGAGGTTGTACTTATTCATCTAAGGATATATTTGTTTTTCTGTGTGTGTGTGTATGTGTGTGTGTAGAATAACAATTTTTAATAAGACCATGAATTTAAAAGACAGAGAGAGAGAGAGAGAGAGAGAGAGAGAAAGAGAAAGAGAAAGAGAAAGAGAGAGAGAAGGGATGCATGAGAGAAGTTGGAGGGAGGTAAGGGAAGTGGGGAGGGATGAATTAATTACAATTTTAAAAATTAATTACCATATATTTTTTAAAGTTTTTTTTCCTTGCTTGACTTAAGTTCATTTGCACACCTCAAACCCCAACATTTTGTAATTAGAAAGTCCTTTTAGAATCTGGACACTGAATTACTTTTCTGAATGTACCCCTCATACTTTGAGGGACAAGAAGAGGGTGATGAAGACATTCTCTTCCACAGTTAGTGCAATTTCCTGTTATTTTTTCCTTCTACCAATGGAAGATGAGCTTCCTGCTCTCAGGGCTCACAATTCAATGAAAGCTTTATGGAACCCTGACTATCTAAACAGGGGCTTAATTACTATCTTCCAGCATGACACCTCCCTGCCCCAAGGTCTGCCCCACTGCACTCCAAGCAAACCTCCTAACAAAGTGCACACAAAATACATGCCTTTTTACACACATATACCCATAGACCATAGTCAACGACTTTTAGATAGCCCCAGGAAGTCAAGAATGTGTACCTAGATATGCATGCAAACACATGAAAAGGAATGCACGTTAGTTTACTTACAAACAGAAGAGAAGGTAAGTACACTGTAGAAGCCTGGTGAAATTTCACAGGCCAGTGAGCTGGAGAATTGAGTAAAGAGGAGAGGAAAATAAGTCTGAAATCCCCACAGAGCAAAAGGCAGGCAGCATATATGTAGCTATTGGCCAGTGACAGGTAATCTGCTAGGACTGCAGAGAATGGATTCAGAGAGAACTCAGGAAACTGTTTAAAGATCAACAGGCTCCATCAGTATAGTATGCCGCTGGTGATTTGACAGTAATCCAGTCGAAGTCCCAGAGTAAATTACTTCCATGCTTATTATTGCTTATGGAGAACATCATCCAATTTAGACTTAGACATTTAAACACTCCTACTCCCTGACACAAATCAGAGAAAACATTCCTGCCAGGAGTACCCTTTGTAAGGTGGAGCCTTGCCAAGCACACAGGCATCTGCACCCCTCTGTGGTCACATATTCTGCCTATTTGCCTCATATAGGCACCATAGTCTGTTTGCATTCCCACACCTGGCCCCACCTTCCAGCAGAGGCCAAGAGCATCATTCCTGGACCAGTGCCCAGCCTTTGAAGTCAGAGAGAATGTAGCCAGTTAAATGAGGAGATCCAGATTCAAGACTTCTCAGCATACACTTCCCTTCCTCTGCCATTCTTACAAAAAGTTAAAATCAAGAGCTACTCTGGCTGCTAAAAAAATAGAGAGAGAAAAAAAAGAAAAGAAAACCAGAAGCTAGAAGAGTGGGTGGGAGAGTTAAGTCTCTGTAGGCTGTCCAGAGACTTAAAGATTGTCAGGTTCCCTAGAAATGTGAGAATCTTTATTGAAGGTGTGGCCAAGGAATTCTTAAATAGGACACTAACCCACAAGCTTCCCTTAAAATGTCTTTCTCAGTTGGGAAGGGTGGTGAAAGTCTGCAATCCCAGTACTTGGGATGTGGAAGCAGGAGGACTAGGATCAGGAATTCATGATTGTACATAGCTATACAGTGAGTTTAAGGCTCACCTGGGCTACCTGAGACCCTATCTCAGAATAAAACATACACACACAAAATAATAGTGCAACACTGTTCCCACTAGTACACACAGAGAAAAAGTAGCCACAGAGAGAAAGTAGCCAGCCCTACAGGTTTAACTTGCCCCATTTCTGGCCCTACCACCTAGCAGTGGCCACTTGCAGCTTAGCACAACTCAGGCCTCTAAGGAGCTCTGGGGACCCTGTACTTCAGTTTCCCTAGAATTTGACGTTGCCTGAAAACAAGTTTGAGCATTGGCATGGAAGCAGCCATATTTAAAAGCAACTGTTTCTCACTGCTCAGCCATCCATGAATTAACATTAGAAATCACACGGCTTTATTTTGGTCAGAGTCACAACCAAGGCAAGAAGACAGAACATCAACTACCCATGGTAACAACAGTTGAAGGAAAACCATTTTATAGTAAGACCAATTGTGAAACTAGAACAAAAGCAACTGTTTCTCTTTAACAAGTGTTTCTTCGGTTTGACAGGTTGGTGCCAAATGCATGTTTTTAACTATATGCATTTCATTAGAATTGGAGCAATTAAGCTTTTGACTTTTTTCTAGTAAAACAACCCAGTAAGTATGTGAATATGTATGTATACAAATGGTAATTTAAGCACTGTTTATAGTAACCAAACATTAGATGTATGTTAAATGCCAATTAGAGCATTTATAATGTGATACTGTGAACTCCTTGAAATGATTACATAGAATTAGACAGAAAGTTATTCTGTAATATACTGTTAAATGTAACATCATGAACTATAAAACAATGTACTTCACATTATCTTGTTAATATATGTATAAGCATGTAGGAGTAAAGTGTGCAATAGATACATACTACTAAATATGGTTGTAAGGAATAGAAGTGTGGCTGACTTTCTTTAAACTTTCATGAATTATCTAAGTTAATATCAAAACAACAAACATTATTTCTCTCAATGATATTTAAAAATAAAGCTAGATTCATTTTGAAAGGAAGCAGAGATATACAGGCACAACAGTAAGTGTAGCCAACATTTACTAATTATTAATTACTATTATTTTAAGTATGCTTATATTTTGATTGCATTACAACATTGTTAGGTAAATAAGGCTTCTCTTTTCTTCCTCTATCCATCCATTCTCTCACTTAGTACCCATCAAGTGTCAGGAAATGCTCTGCACAAGGTAAGTAAGGCCCACTCTCTGCCTCCATACACTCTGGAATCTGGTCTCCAGCAGTGTAGTGTAATAGGCCTGCTCTCCTGTAATGCTGACCTGAGAGCAAAGTCTGGAATAAAATGTGTCTGGTGACCACAGGTTCACTGCAAGAAACATGGTGATTGAAAATACACGGCCAAATTCTTCCTTCCTACACTTTATAAGCTA
>NC_045030.1:877666-880744 GCF_008632895.1 Mastomys coucha | reverse complement strand
AAAAAAAAAAAAAAAAAAAAAAAAAGAAAGGTCAAAGGTAATGAGCTTGAAGCTGATCTAAGGAAAAGGAGTTAACCTAGAAGTAGCATTATCAAAGCTAAGCATGAGGAAATGAAGCTCTTCCAAACAAATGGACAAGAAGGCACATTTATATATAATACAATTTGTAGAAGAGAGTGTCTTTTGGCCTGATAGAGGCCTTCAAGATGCACAGTGTCCACATGAAGATCAGCTGTCTCCTTGGATGGCCAGTCCCAGAACTTAAAACCACATTCTTGGATAGGATGCGTGTGGTGCTAGAGGTCTGGGTCCCTGTCACTAACTACAAACTTTACATAGAAGCAAACATTTTGACCTCCTTACAGTCTCAGAATGCTGTCAACTAACAATGTTCTTGTTGACATGTCTGAAAGGTGATGAATTTCACCTGAATCTCAGAAAAGGTCATCTTAGGACTTGAGAGCAGAACTTTGGATAACAGAAAAGACCAGAGGCCATGTAGAATAACCCCCATTCCCCATAACCCAAAGGAGGTTGTGGAAGTACTTCCCCACAAGGTCTGTAGCTGTTGTGTTGGTATTTCCTACTTGGAACATTCTTTCCTGCAGAGAGGCTTCTTTCAGGCTCAGGAAATGAAATCTAAAAGTCCCAGGAAGCTCAGTGTTATATAAGCAGTAATAATTGCAGGGGAAAGGAGAGTCTTCTACAGGCCAAGCTGTGTGGGCCAATCTTGTAGGAAGCACACAGATGGTGGTTTTTGTGAGTTGGTACCCATGTTCACGTGGGCTTTCCCATGCTGCAGCAGCCTTTGAATCCTCCATGCTCCCAAAAGGGACTCTGATAAACTTACTCAGCAGTTCACTAAGCTATACATGGGTAGAGTAGCTCATTCAGTCTGTCTGGTACCCTATCTGGGTTGAATACACATATGTTGATGTCTTCCCAGAAAAAGTCATACAACCATTTACCTGCCCAGATTCTTTCATATTTCTGCCCATTTTCCAGACCTGCCATGTGGCCAAAAAGATTTCCAAACAAATTTGGAAGATTTTTAATTCAAAAAGATTCCATTTTTCTTCTATTTTTTACTACTTAAAACAGTTTTCAACTTTAAATATATTTGATCATACTGGTCCCTTCCCCCAAGTCCTTCCAGATCCTCTCCCCCTCCCTACCTGCCCAACTTTAACTTCTTTCTCAAATATCAGAAAACAAATACAATAATAAATTCTCACCAAATCAAGAAAACAAAATAAAACAACACCCAAAAAGAAAACAAAATATTCTAAACTACAACCAAGTATAAATACACAAACAACTGTGGAGTTCATTATACATTGCTCCACTATTCCTGAACATGAGGCCTGTCCTGGAGTGCTTGATCTATCCAGTGTCATTCCATTGGAGGAAACTGATTTCCCCTCTCAGAGCAGGTATAAATGACAGTTCTGTTGTTAGCCTTTACCATAGTGGCTCAGTATTCATTCAATTATTTGTTTATCCATCCATCCATTCATTCTTTAGAAAACAACAAAGTAGTCGGGCGATGGTGGCACACGCCTTTAATCCCAGCACTTGGGAGGCAGAGGCAGGTGGATTTCTGAGTTCGAGGCCAGCCTGGTCTACAGAGTGAGTTCGGGACAGCCAGGTCTATACAGAGAAACCCTGTCTTGAAAAAAAACAAAAAAACAAAAAACAAAAAACAAAAAAAAAGAAACAACAAAATATAATAAGATGAAACAAAAAATTTCACATTGAAGTTGGACAAGACAACAAAAAGAAGGCATAAGAATCAGAGACCCACTCACTCACACACTCAGAAATCCCATAACAACACTAAAGTAGAAGCGATAATACAAGCATAGAGGACTTGATGAAGACCCATGCAAGCCCTGTACTTGCTGCTTCAGTCTCTGGGTTCATATGAGCTTTGCTCATGTTGACTTAGTTGGCTTAGTTCTCCTGGTGTCCTCCATCCTCTCTGGATCTTACACTTTTTGCCTCTACTTCCATGGGGTTCCCTGAGCTAATATTCTAGGCACATAGTTCAAGAATAGAGTCCATGCCTAATATACATGAAGCCCTAGGTCCTATCCCCAGAAACAAACAAAAAAAACTGATAGTCAACACAGAAGAATAAGTGTGAGTTTAATTAAAAAAAAAAAAAGCAGGTATTTTAGAAAGTGATAACCAGTAAACAGGACTGCTGGAACAAGAACTCCAAAGCTCAGAGAAATGTTGAGCTTTGTCACAAAAAAGTCTCCAAGTCTACCGCAGCTTACCAAAGAGGTGGGGACAGTTTTAGAGGCTAGCAAACAAAAAGAGATAGATGCCAAGCTCAGGAGCCAAAGTAAAAGAAAGTTAGGAGGACTAGAATGTCTAGAGAGGAAAATTCTGCTTGTTTTTGCTTACTTATTGAGAAAGCAGCAGCTGGCTTGGATAACAAGGCAAAGAAACTGTTAGGAACAAGGTCTCAGAGTAAGAGATAAGAGGAGCCTGGTCCCTTGCTCAGGTAGGAGAAGCACTGCAGGGTGTGGTAGGGGAAAGGGAGGCAGAAATCCCAGTCAGAGAAGAAAGGCAAGTCACATTTTCCTCTCAATCATGGGCCAAATAGAAACAGACTGAATTATTTCCCCTGATTGTCTGTCCAATAATTCTGAAACCTAAGTGTAACAACCATCTGATGAGAAAGGAGACAGAGACACAGAAAGGTGCTTACAGAAGTTGCTCAAGGGTGCCTGGGTAGGAAGGAGAACTTTGTGCCCTTGAGCCCAGGTGAAATGGCTTCAAAGTTTGTTATCTTTAACTCCCACTGCTCAACAATATGCATACTATAAGAAGCAGACCCTGAACACTGGATATGGAAAGGAAAGGAAAGCAAGGTGGATCAGTGCCAGAGAAACATATCTTTCTAATGGTAGAGCCAGTCAGAATTGAATTTTTAGACTTAATTATGTTTCTACCTATTTTATACTAAATATACCTTTCCCATATGTATTTATATTATATATACATAAGTATGACTATTATGTATTTAATAAAAGGTAAGTTTATGTGTGTATAAACATATAACTAAAT
>NC_045030.1:862050-877656 GCF_008632895.1 Mastomys coucha | reverse complement strand
TAATATAAATATTATATATATGTAATCTAGCTATATATAATTATATACATATAACTTACCTTTTATTCAAATATATAATCATATTCATAACACTGCTATGTAGTTCTTACTGAACATGACTATATGTTAGGTTTAGCACTAAGTATTTAGTGGCTGGGATCATTTGTGCAAATCAGAATGTCTCCATATAATCCATACTATTATGTTCAATTAACAGGTAACTATGAATCCCAAGGTCCCATGAGAAATTAATGACAGGATTTTACTTGAACTCTCTCTACCCTCTCTACCTATACAAATAACCACAGAAAAGATTGATTAGCAAAAAAGACACAATAACCTCCTCCATTATATCAGCGATATATCCATTTTCCCCACAGACTAGCCAGGGTTTTGGTTCAACCTTTTCCTTAATTTCCCCATGTTTCTGGTCTCTTTCCCTAAAGAACCAATAAACGTTTTACATGCAGTACCTGGGTTTTTTCTTTTTTCTTTCTTCTTTTCTTGCATTGTACCTCTACCCTGATTGAGAGCCCAATGGACAGTCACATCTTTTATTGAGTAGTCAGGCTAAGATCAATGTTGACACTGCAATGCAGATGAATGTTCCAAGAGGTGACTGCCTGAACTAGGAGGCCCACTGAGAGTTCATTTGCTAATCCAGGCACGAGATGCTTGGGTACCCTCCTTAAGTCCTTAGCTGCCCTGATCCTTTACTGAAGCCTTAAATCAGACAGTTGTAAATAACTAAAAAGACTTTTTAAAAACTTGTTAAGGTGTCAGATAAATTATCCAATGCTTGGATAGGATATATATTTAAAGATGTTCTCCACATTTTTATTCTGATATCAAAACAAAAAAATTAAGGAAACACAAATGACTGATTTCATGGAACTAGTAAATTAAAGTATGATGCATCTACATGATGGGCTATTAAAAAAGTTTTAAAAGAATGGCAAGGAGAATTGCTTTTCCAGTCTTTTGGGGGGCAGGTTGTTTAGTGGTCTGGTTTTTGCTTTTTGCTTTTTGTTTTTGTTTTTGTTTTTGTTTTTGAAACAGGGTTTCTCTATATCACCCTGGCTGTCCTGGAACTCTCTCTTTTGACCAGGTTGAACTCACAGAGATCTACCTGTCTGTACTTCCCAATTACTGGAATTAAAGCGCCACCTCCCATAAACAGGATAACTGGAGGGAAGGATAAATACATATCCTCCTTAAACCATATTAAAGATAATATGCCTGTGTAGTATAATGTCAAATATAAGTTACTTTTGTGTCAAATATTTTACTATGTTCATGAGAAAACACTACAAAGGTCAAAATGAACAGTTCTACCAGCTTATCCCATGCCTTGTCACTTGCAGTTAGGCTGGGCTTTCCTCAGCAGCTGACATTTGTAAAGCAGGGGTGGGCAAAAGTAACCACCAACCTCCCAGATTTGCTATGCAGATGAAACAAAATGATGCACAGGGAAAGTGCCCTCAGCCACTAGTGTGCCCTTCACCTCAGGGCTATTGAGGGACGTGGAAGTGCTGCATTTTTTGGTGGTTTGTGGTAACTGACCTATCTTCCAGCCAGGCCTCACTGCCCATTTCCACTGGCACAGTCACATTCCAGGTCTTGACCCTCTCATTGCCCAGATTCCTTAAGAGTCTTGGAACCACATCTCCTTTTGGTTTTGCTGCTTATGCTCACCCTCCACCCAGCACCAAGAACCACCTTTCTGATCATATTAACGTGTTACACAGACTCCCACAGAGGATTCTGAATTGCTAGCATTCCAATTTCTAACTGATTTTTCTATGAAATTGTCCAGCATTAATTCTGGACTGTGTACAATCAAATCACAAACTTTCAATATGTTAATTTTAAACAGAAAGTACTGTACTATATGGGACATCCTCCATGGCATGTGGCCCCTGCATACTCAAAGAATCATCTCTGAGTACCACTAACTTCATCTAGAAAAGTTAGACTACATGGCTCCATCTAGACTTAATCAAGGTCTACATTTGAATATTCCTCCCCTAGATGGGCTGAATGCACAGCAAAGTTTCAGAAGCAATGATCTAGAGGGCCCTAAAGTTGGCAGATTCATTCTTTCTAGGTTGTCCTTATGGTTCTCATGTATGTTTCTCTCTTAGACAGAATATCATTCAAAGGATCTTTCTCTTTTTCTATTCCAAATGCTACCATGAAGAAGGTACTCACTAAGTGTTAAACAACTAAGAATACTTTCAAAGACCATATTTAAAAGTAGCCTTAGCTCCCTTGATCAGAAAGCCATCTTCTTAGAAATATCTGAACCCTGACACCCAAGTGGAGGAAGAAGTGAACAGGCAGGCTGAAGCTAAATAGAGGATGAGGAAGAGGTCCAGGGAAACTAGATTACTAGTTTGTGCATCCATTGGAACCAAAACAACAGAAATAGAGATTATCTGTGACTGAAGACACCAGGAAAATTGTGGAAGTTCATGTTACTGTTTAGAATTTGTCTCCCAATAAATATAGAACTTCTGTCACTATCTAAGCACCAAGACAATGTCTAAGAGATACACCTTGCATGTGTCCAAAATAATCCCAACTGGACCCTTTCCTTGTATGTGTGGCATTCTAGAATAATTGTGATCTTGTTGTGACTAAATGTAACACATAAAATACTTTCTTCTGTCTCAGCTGAAGAATTAATTATAAAAATAAATAAAATGGCATAAACTGATTTAATTTCAACATAGTCATTAGAACTAAGGAACCTGGAAGTTTCCAGCCCAAGATCAAACGTCATTTTCTAACACTTTCCAACTGTGTGACCTTAGGCATGTACCTTAATCAGTATATACCTTAAGTTTTTCATCTGTGAAGTGGAGGTATTATTTATATCCACTTCAAAAAGCTGTTGCAAGTTAAATATATAAAGAGATGGGAAATTGTTTCAACAAATCTGGCAAACATATTTAAAATGTAGGGCATTAATGATCATGTCAGAACTGTGTTTATGATACACTGGGTACTAAAAAGTTAACATACAGTAGTCTCACTGAATTCCCACAGTCCCTCAGAAAAATTTACAGTAGTCTTTGTTTTGTCAAGGGGAGGGTGTTTTAAGACTATCTTACACTATTTCCTGGGTTGGCTTGGAATTCACTACATATCTCAAGACAGCCTCAAACTCTTAACAATCTTGCTATGCCAGCCTTCCCAATACTGAGATTACAGAAGCAAGACACCACACCCAGGATGGTGGTACCCTTATTTGTCTGGTGTTTGTTTGTTCACCAGGACATCACACATTCTAAGCAGCTGCTTTACCACATACCTGCCCATGTAGCCTACCCTTATTTTTACAGAAGGAAAAATACAGTGCACTTTAATTCAAATGTGAAGAGCTTCAAGGTCTATGTTGTTAACATTTCGAAGCAATGGGTTTTATCAGTAATAGAGGAAAAATAGTTGATGGTTTATAGACAATATAGAATCAGGTGAAAGCTAATGACTTCGAATTATTTGGAGTGCTTAGGTTTTGGAACTCAAGATTTAGCTTTATAAGAGCTCGTAAACACACTAATAAAGATAATCAAAATAGTATCATAGATATTGTATTCAATGACCCAGATATAATTTGAACAGTTTGTGGAAAGCAAAGTAATAGTAATCAGTTGGTCACCTGGGATTTTCTCCTTAAGTACTCCAGACCAGAGAGGGGTACTGGAAACTTTGGATCCCCAGCTATCTAGACTGTCCCTGACCAGGAAATAGGCACAGATATTTCTGTGATGGAACCAGTGAGTCTGGAACACACAGGAAGGAGGAGGAGAGTCTCGTACAATGTGTCTCCAACCCTCAAATACAGGAAGCTGCTATCTTTGGTTCTTCCTTCCTGTTTTAGCAGAGTTACCCAGCCACCATTGCCAATCACCACCAGTTAGGGCAAATCTCTGTTCTTAACAGGAGCCACAGTGTGTGGGGTTGGTAATGGTTCAGATTAGGATTCAAGTTATGAGTGCAGTATATCTTCCCTGTCTGCTGTGAATTAAAAACTTGACCAGGTGATGAGGTCAGAGACCATGTATACTTTGTATTTCAATTCTACATCCGAGAAGAACTGAACAACGGCCTCAAATAGTCAATCTGCCAACCAACACCAAAAGGAAGCTCAGAAATATAATTCTCATGTGTGACTAGTGTCCAATAATATTTAAATGCATATGCAGCTTGGGAGAAAATAAGTTAGGAGAAACTCAGGACCCTGTGTGTACAGGAACACTGGGACAATTTAATAGTAATGCAACTAGGGTGTTTCTTGTCCTCTCATACTAAATTTTCAAATGGAACTCATACATGGACACAAGCCTCTCCCTTATCTCTACCCTACCTCCATCTACCAAGCTATTTTGAGATTCGTTGGTAAATTCCTTTCTTTTCTATGGTGGCAGCTGATATTTAACTTTATTACCAAATTAAGCTGCAAAATTACTTTCATTATACATCTTCCAAGTCACAATAAAATAATAACAAGCCTAACACAGAAGTATGAACTGCTATAAGCTGCTTATTTTCATTTTGCATAGCAAAAATACATATTTTTTGTTCTATACATGCTATGGTTTGAATGCCCACTCCCAATTCATATGTTGGGAATTTAGCCCCCCAATTAATATCTCATGGCATCTGAAGATGAAGCTTCTAGGAGGTACTTTAGATAGAAGAGGTCATGACCCTAGGGGTCCCCTAAGGTGAGCTTAGTGGCTTTCTGAAGAGGAGGTCTGAGCTTCCCTTTTCACATTCTCTCTCATGGTGTGAATCTGAAATAACCCCCCACACACACAGGCTCACTGTTCAAGGATTGACCCTATAGGTGCTGGTTGTGGTATTTAAGGAGGTTCTAAAAAAAAAAATTAAGAGATGGGGCCTAGCTCAAGAGAGTAGATAACTAGTGCCCAGGATTCCTGTCTCTCTGTGTCTCCCTCCCTGCACCCTGTCCCTTTTATCACCCTCTGACTTTTACAGAGTAAACAGGTTTCCGTTATTCTTGTTTTGCTTGTTGTTGTTGCTGTTCTTGTTTCTTATAATGATATACTACCTAAAATCAGGCTCAGAACTCTGGAAAGCAACAATCATTCTTCTTTTTCAGTTGTTCTCGAGTTCTTTGTAGTAGTAACAATGGGAAAAATAAAAACCTAGCATGTATGATTCTCTCCACTGCAGCAAGAAAGCCATCACCAGATGTACCCTGTGTATCCTGGACTCCCCAGATTCCACATCTATGAAAAAGAAAGAAAGCTCTTTGCTCTATAAATTATTCATTCCTACATAAGATGCAGAAATAACACACACTAAGACAATTCAGATCTGGACCCCTCTGCAGGTCAGGGATGGCCAGGGGGAAGACTGGCACACAATCCTCTAAATATTCACATATTTCTAGTGAGGATGCTTACTAAGAGAAGCAGAGATGAGAGTGCAGTGGATGAGGGGTAGCAGGATTCTTCTATAACCCTAGATCCTTACAATTATGTGCTGAGAGACAAACAAGAGCCTGCCCAAATACTCTAGCTACAGTGTCAGTGGCTCAGTAGGCACAAATATGAGGTAATAACAGTCTATGTTTAGATAGGGTCAGGATCATTATGGGTTCTAAGCTATCAGTTCTAAACAGGAAAGAGATTTGGAAATCATCCTACGCTGTCTCCTAAAGGGGAAAAAAAAAGCACCAAATGCTATTTGAACTAAAACAATTATTTGACTTTTACAACAAATGACTTGACTCTAGTCAAGTCAGAAGTTGTAAAAGCCAGGGGAAATGGATGCTATTTTCCCTCTCTCCCTTACTTTACCCTGTCCTCAAGTCATTCATCGTTGGCTCATTGTAGTTCTGATAACTATATCCCAGGGATGATAACAATGAGCTGAATAAGCTCAAAGAAAATGTCTACAATGGTAAATTTATAATGAATCCAATCAATATCAATTTCATTGAATTAGTAAACTTAGAGAATATATCTAAGATAGAGAAAAGCTTAACTATATTAATATATTTCCCTTTTTAAAATTTAGATAAATTGATTGCTGACAGAAAAAATAATAGGGCTGACTTTTTTAAAATAGCAAGACTCATAAAATGAAGAGTTGGGATATATACACACACACACACACACACACACACACACACACACACACATATATATATATTCTGCCAAGTCATTTTCTTCTAGGAAAAATGTATGTACTATCTCATTTAACCATCACAAGGCCTATAAATTTGTACTACCCAGATCTTCATACTACTGCTGAGGAACTTGGTGTCTAAGACAAGTTAAACAGTATCAACAAGTGTACATGAACAGATATGTAAATTTTAAAACATTGACACACCCATAAGTGTACACACACATACAATAGACTAAATAGTATTTGTCCTGTAAGAAAGATGGTGCAGTGGGTACAGGCAGTTGCTGAGAAGCTTGACTACTTAAATTTAATCCACTATCCACAGAGTAGAAGGAGGGAGCAAATTGTCCTCTCACATCCACACATGCTGTGGCACATACCCTCTCCCACAAAAATAAACTGTAAGCAGAAATATAACAAGGGCATTGAAGGATGGTTAAGCAATTAAGAACATTTGTTCTTCCAGAGGACTTCCATTCAGTTTCCAGTATACATGTAAGAACTAACAATCATTGGTAACTTCAGTTCCAGGGGACCCAACACCCTCTTCTGGCCTCTACAGGTACCAGGCATGCAAGTATTGCACAGACAAATATGTAAGCAAAACACCCATATACATAAGTTTTTTCATCAAAAAGGTTTTAAAAAGGAATTACATAGCATGGCAACATGGAGAAACATTGAAGACATTAATAAATCAGCCAAAGTGACTTCACTTCCATGAGATATTGAAATAGTAAAATATACAGAAATGAAGAATTGGAAGGTGGCTGTTAGGGGCTAGGAACAATTAATCAACTGGCATAAAATCTCAGTTATACAAGAAGGGTATTTTCTACAAATCAGTTTTAGATTTCATTGTACTTACAGATAACAATACTATATTGTATACTTAAATATCATGCTAAGTGTTCCCAGAAAATGAAATGAAATGAGAAGCTACATGCCATCAAGTCATACATGGATGGCTAAATGAGGCCTAGATATAGATTAGAAAGGAAGTAAATTTATCTTTGGACATGATATGGACAATTTATGTTAAACAATACTCCAAGGAATCTATGAAAGTCATACCAGGACTAATAGATGAAATAAGTAAGATTAAGTTGAATATATTTCTACATAGTAGAAATAAGCCATAAGTGAAAATTTAAATATAGGTCACTGATAATAGCATCAAATAGGCTATTATTTAGGGAGAGAGTTAACAAAATATGTCTAAGACCAGTAGGAAAAAAAAACTACAAAACATGGCTGCGATTAACAACACAGAATCTAAGCAAATGTAAAGCTATCATATCATTAGACATGGAGAATCAAGATCATTAAGATGGTAATTCTCTCTCAACTTGATCTACTGACAGAACACAACCATAATCATAATACCAACAGTCTTTTAAAATAAAGATCAAAAGACTGATTCTTAGGTTTATATGGAAAATCAAACAACTGAGAGTAAACAAAACACCTTTAAAGACAACACTGGAGTACTTGATTTCATGATAGTACAGTATCACTATGAAGATAAACATTAAGTTATTAATATGTAACATTTTCAAAATAAAACCTCGTTTGGGACTGCTACCAATGAAAATAAATGGAGATGAGTTAATCACTTTAAGAAATTACTACTAAAATTACTAGATGCAGGGCACAAATAACTGGACACAATGACACACACCTATAATTTCAATACTGAGGAGGCATAGACAGGAAAATTGAGAGTTAGAGACCTGCCTGGGCAAAATAGTAAGACCTTGTCTCAGAAATCTAGGAGCCAGGGATGTAGCTCAGTGGTAGGGTACTCATCTAGCATGTGTGAGACCCAGTGCTCAGTCCCCAACGTCAAAAACAAAACAAAGCAACATACAAAACTTATATCCCCCAAACTTAAGATGAAATTATATAACTTATAGAATCAAATACAGGGGTACAAAAATGTTCAGCTGTACAGTAGCATGCTCAGGATGCTCAGGGCTCTAGGTTTTGACTGCACTGTTAGAAAGGAGAAAAATATATCAAAAATTCCAGATTATACAAGTACAGAAGAAAACTTTGGAATCTCATAGATATCTGAATTACAAGAATAGTTTCATAGGAATTATGAAATTTCATGAAATCATATATTCATTTGCAAATATTTTATTGTATATTACCTATTCCTCAATAAAGGCATAAAATACAAAATCAAATTGCTTTCTCAATGCCCCTTATACAATAATACTGAATATGCTAGTAAAATTGAAAATACTTCTAACATTCACCCAATAGAGATCAATATACAGAATAGTATCAAGAAGACAATAGAATAGGAAGCCCTTAACTTTCTCATCCTAATCTTCACCCCAACTCAACAGCAAAACAGCAGCAAACTCCTTCACAAGAAATCCAAGGAAGGAATCACAAGATGGCTCAGTGGGCAGGGGCTCTTGCCACCAAGTCTGAGAATGTGAGTTTAATCCCAGACATCTGCATGGCAAAAGGAATGAACGACTCCATGAGTCCTCCTGACCTCCCCGCCTGCACATGTGGGAATGCACACACACTTATACCACACACCAAACAAACAAACATAAAGAAAAAAGCCATAACTAATTGAGCCACTCCTGGACCGAGTGGCTATGAATAAGTGGCTAAGGTAAATAGGAGAACAAGCACCTCAGAGCTGGTAGAGAATCTGAAACATCCTGTCATAATCATTACCTATTGCACTGTATTATATATTTGATAGAAAAGTCCCCAGTTTATACTATCTCCCCTGAGAAGAGAAAGTGTGTGTATCTAACACTCCAACTTTTCCCAGGAGCTGTTTTAAAGAACAGCTTAGCTTTATATTACGGTGCTGGTGGGAATGGGCACTGTAGCTACTTTGTGATCAGTGAGATTAGAGACAGTAGTTAAGGATAGTCATCTCGAGCATTCTCCTCAGAGAGTACAGGAGCCAACCGATGAAAAACTCTAGCTCTCAGCTTCTCCCTGAAGGAAAGAATGTGACCACCTGCCCAATGCCCCAACTTCTTTAGGAGACAGATGAAATCTACTATTGACTCTACTACTCTTCTAAGGCATCTTGTAGTTCAGTGATAATATTCTTTGGCCCTAAGTCTTGCCTGTCTGAAGAGCTAAAAGAACCTGGAATACTCTAACTACCAAGTTCCTAGATTACAGTTTATGCTGGCAATTGCCATAGTGCTACGAACAGGCGTAACACAGAGCAAACAGGAAAAACAAAACAAAACAAAAATTGTAGTTTCTCTTTTAGCTGGAAAAGAGCTGAATGCTGCCTATTGAGGCAGTTTATCCAGAGGTTGTCCTAGAACACTAGCCTCTATCTCATTATGCCAGGCTGCTAACTGGACTTGGTGTATGCATAAATCCTTGGAGACACTAACAGCAAAGAATACAGATTAGATTAACACGAATGCTTGCAAGCCATCAGAATCTAAAATTTGAGCTAATTGATGCACAAGGACTACATTACAAGAAGTAATTGTCTGATGAGCAGAGAGTAACACAAAAATTCTAGGAACATAAATTTGAAACAAAATAACAAAACTAATCTCCAGAAATAAAC
Organism: Mastomys coucha; assembly: GCF_008632895.1. NCBI lineage: Eukaryota > Metazoa > Chordata > Mammalia > Rodentia > Muridae > Mastomys > Mastomys coucha. Next base: position 867,914 of record NC_045030.1, on the reverse strand, counting down.
CAAATGAGGTAGGGATATTTGATTTATCTGACAGCATCAAAATAACAAGCAAAAATATACAGGAAGTGGTCAGGATACATATTCAAAGTAAAATTTTCAACAAAGAAATAGGAAAAATAAGCAGAAATATTGGGGTTGAAAAATGGTAGCTAAAGTGGGAGATTCACTAGAAAAGTTCAACAATAGACTAGATCAATCAGAAGAAATAATTATCACACTCAAATTATCCCATCTGAATCCACCAGGGAAGCGAAAGAATGAAAGAAAAAGCAAAGAGAGATTAAGGCACTCATGGGACACCATAAATGAGACCAATATATGCATTAAGGAGTTCCATGAGGAGAAGATGGAAAAGTTTCCCCAAACATATTAAAAACTAATGACTCACAACTTCCCAAATGTAGAAAAAGAAATTCATATCTAGAGTGTCAATGAAGGGCAGATAGAATAAATGTGAAGAAATCCTTACCAAGACACATTTTCATTATTATCCAAAGAAAATAAAGAGAGAATTTTGAAAGTAATGAAAGAAAAACAGCTTGTCTTACACATGGCAACTTCCATTAGATCATCAGTTGATTTCAGAAGAAAGACTTTACAGGTCAAAAAAGAATGTGCCATACAGATTCAAAGTATGACATGATAAAAAAAAAAACCTGCCAAATAAGAATACTGTACCTGGTAACTACTAACATACTAACATACTAACAAGGAAATACAGAAAAAGGAAAGTAAGTCCATCTAATTTGTGTTGATGTCAAGAATAAAATATTTAAAGACAAAATATAAATAAGCAAATGAAATGTATGGTAGGCGGTTGTGGTACATGCCTTTAGTCCCAGCACTGAGGAAAGAAAGACAGGCAGATCTTTGACTTTAAGGCTAGCCTGGTTTACAGAGTGAGTTCCAGTACAGTCAAAGTTACATAGAAAAAACAATTGCCTTTGAAAAACCAAAATAAAATAAAAGTGAGATTTATACCCTAAAGAATATAAAAATATTGATAAGAGAAGCTACAAGTAAATAGTAAAAGCATTCTATGGTAAAACATTGCATGCTAATACATAGAAGACTTAATGCTCTCAAAATGCTTATACTGCCTACTCTAGTGTGTTTTTGATAACCGTGATAACCATCACAACTAAAAGCAACTTAGGGTCGAAGGGTTTATTTTATTTCAGCTTACATTCTGTAGTCCCAATCACCATCTATGATCAAAGGAACTCAGGCCAGGAACCTGGAGTCAGGAACTAAAGCCAAGGCCATGGAGGGATACTGCTTAGTGGCTTCCATGCTTGCTTAGCTTGCTTTATTATACAAACTAGGACCAAAAGCTTAGGAGTGACAATGACCTACAGTGAGGGGCACTCTCTCACATAAATAATCAATGAAGAAAATGCCCTACAGGCTTGCCCACAGGGCAATGTGAGGGAGCCATTTTCTCAGTTGAAGTTCTCTAACCTGTGTCAAGTTGAAAAAGAAAACTAATCAACACTAACAAAGCAAGGGCCTTCAATCTGTTAAACTTTCAGTAGCATATTTTATAGAAATAGATAAAATCCATAACGACTTGCCTAGGATCCTGAATACAAAAAAAAAAAAAAATCTTAAAAAAGAAAAAAATGCACAATTTTGTAGGGCACTATTCAAATAGTCAAATTACAGAATTTATACTAGGTGGCCATAAGCAGATAAATGGATTAAGAAAATGTGGTACATATACATGATATACTGTTATTCAGCCATAAATAAAAACAAATTCATATAATCTGCAGGAAAATAGATGAAAGTGGAGTTAGATTAAATAAAACATGATATACCTGAATGAAAATGTTATAAAACCCATCACTGTGTACAATGAGTATATGCTAATAATATAAAAGATGAAAGAAAAAAAAAAACTGGAAACAGACATACCTTGGCTTCAAGTTACACCACAAAACAGTAGTTCCAATGCAATGGCAGCAGCATAAAAACAGACATGTGGAGCAATGAACCAATATAGAAGCCCAGACATAAACCCCCATTTCTGGTTCACAGCAATGAACTAATTTAGAAGCCCAGAAACAAAATCTTGTTCTTTGACAATGGTATCAAGAAGACACATTGAAGAAATGAAAGTCCCCTTTCTTGAGTGGGACATGAAAAACTATAAATCTTCTGCATAACAAAAGAAACAGAACAAAAGGGCAGTGAACAGAATGCCAACACTTTCTCTGTTATGGAATTGATAACCAAAATATACACGGAACTTAACGACAAATACCTTGATTTGAAATGACCCAAACTTGGATGCAGAGTAAAAGTAAAATTCCAGGCCAGTGTGAACAATTACCAAGATCTTTTCTCATTAAAAAAAAACATGGGCTATAAGCTAGAGAAATGATTCAGCAGTTAGGAGCACTGACTGCTCTTCCAGAGGTCCTGAGTTCAATTTCTAGTAATGACCATCTGTAATGAGATCTGATGCTCTCTTCTGATGTGTCTGAAGACAGTGACACTGTCTTCACACACATAAAATAAATACATCTTTTTTAAAAATGGGCTAGCTGGGGCTGGTGAGATGGCTCATCAGGTAAGAGCACCGACTGCTCTTCCGAAGGTCCTGAGTTCAAATCCCAGCAACCACAAGGTGGCTCACAACCATCTGTAATGAGATCTGACACTGTCTTCTGGTGTGTCTGAAGACAGCTACACTGTACTTACATATAACAACAAATAAATCTTTAAAAAAAATTTTTTTTAAATGGGCTAGCTGGGCAGTGGTAGCACACACTTTTAATTCCAGCACTCATGAGACAGAGGCAGGAGGATCTCTGTGAGTTCAAGGCCAGCCTGGTCTATAGAGGATTTTCCAGGATTGCCAGGGCTACACAGAGAAACTCTGTCCCCACCCCAACCCCACCAAAAAAAAAAAAAAAAAACCAAAGAGGCTAATATGAGTAGACATTTCTCAAAAGAAGGTATACAAGAATATGAAAACATGGAGGAGATGACTAATCAGTTTAAAAAGTAGAAAATAAGCACTGGTAAGAAAATAGAGAAACCAGACACTTGTACACGGTTAGAGAGAATACAAAGCGGAACACAGCATGATGGTATATCACAGACCAGACTAAATATGATCTAGAAATCCACCTTTCAGGTATTAATTTAGAAGAAGTTAAACCAAGACCTTGAAAGAGATATTTGCTTTCCCATGTTCACTACAGCACTTTTCATGATAAACCAGATGTGGAAACAATGTAAATGTTCATCAATGTATACATAGGTAAGGAGAATTCTATACACTACACAATGGAATGTTTTTCTGAAAGAAATTGATCTAGATGATTATGGAATACCTTAAGCTAAATGAAATAATAACGCAGTCATGGAAGAGGAAATGCTATGTGATTTCATTTACACAGGTATCTAAAATAGCCAAAGTTAGAGAAATGGTATATAATGGTGGATGCCAGGGATGGGGATGGAAATGAGAAACTTTGCTTCCATGAGTACAATACTATAGCTAGATACAATGAATACCTTTTTGGAGAACCACTATACATGATGCCTGTTGTTTCTATATTTTCCACTTAAATTTGTTCATAGTATACCTCTTAAGTGTTCTCATTGCAGTAAAAAGTTAGATGGATGTAAAAATTTAACAAGACATATTAATATTGCCATGGTTTGGATCTTAAGTGTCCCCCAAAGGCCTATGTGCTAAAGAATTATTCCCTGGTTTGGTGCTATTAGAAGGTGGTGAAAACTTTAAGAGGTAGGGTCTGGTGTGAGGTCCTTATACCATTGATGGGATGCCAAAAAAAGGGTTATGGGACTCTGGTCTCTTTTACTTTCTTTCATTCTTCTCACCCACTTCCCTCTCTCCTTCTTATACATTCAAACAAAACACACACATACACACACACATATCCTGGCCATGTGATGAATGGATTTGATACACCAAGAGCTACTTCTTTGGTGTGTCACCTATGGGTTAAGGCAACAGAACCAACGAATCATGGATTAAACCAATAAAACTGTGACCAAAATAAATATTTGCTCTCTGTAATCTCATTTTCTCACATATTTCTTATGAAAGCTGATTACCACAAATATACTTTCTGAAATGGAAAATGTAAAAAGTAAAGGCGGATTTCTGAGTTTGAGGCCAGCCTGGTCTACAGAGTGAGTTCCAGGACAGCCAGGGTTATACAGAGAAACCCAATCTCGATAAAACTAAAGGAAAAAAAAGTAAAGATTAAAAACCATCAGTGTCCTTATTTTGTATTCAAAAGGATTGTAAGCAGAAGGCACAATCCAGTCTTGAAGAGGCAACCACACATAACGACTCCCAGACCCCTTTAATACAGAATATTGTTAGTTAAAAACATACTGAGTCATAAAGGCTGCATACTAATATATACGTCAGTAACTAGTATCACCTGTTTAGAGAAATGAATTCAGGTGCCAGCTGAATGAAAATAAAGAAGGTTACTAGCTTTGGCTGTCTTAGTGAAATTAAAACAGGTTACCTGATCCTAAGCCTTTCAATAGTTAAAAAGTAATCTTTGTGCTTTTCAGCTCCAGACAGTACAGGAAAAACTAAAATGTGTGGTTCCCATATGGTTTGGTAATAATCACAACCATTCCCTTAAAGAGTCTGATGAAATATGTAAAGGGAGAAGAAAAGGGGGCCCTGTGAAAATTGCACAGGGTATGGGGGGGGCAGTAAGGTTGACAAAACCATGGATCCAGAGAGAGAAATCAAGAGGATAATTTTACTCTGCTGGACCGAACTAGACACCCTTACATACATTACTTATACTGATGTAAAATACCAGCCCCAACACATCAACAGCAATTGTTAAGGACCCACTAGTGATTTATGGTTAATACTTAGTGAAGTGGAGTGCTGCAACTGGAACTACTTAAATATTTCTTGACGTCTGAAATGCAATTAAACTGGTACATCCAGGGAATTAACAGTAGCATCATGGTCCTTTTATAGAAGGATATGGTACCAATTGAATTGGCCTGTCTGTCTATCTGGGGAGTAAAGCATGTTTTTGACTAGCACAGATAAGCATATCTCATTCAACCCAAGAGACTGGTCAACTTCACATAGAGGCTATTTACAAAATACACAGGGGAAGCCATAGTCACTATAAAATTATGCATGTGTGGGAGAGAAGCATGGAAATGAGGAAGACAAGGGATGAAGAGTAGGAGAGGAAAAAGAAAATGTTCTGTAGGATACAGAATTTTAAAGGTTTTTTTGCATAAAAAAGTTTACTTCTCCAAAAGATACCACCACACCACTCTACACATTTCTATATCTGTCAGTTTGCCTATCTGTCTCTATCTCTGTCACTCTAGTCTGTAGTTTGAATAAAGAAACATCTATACTATCAAAACCACAGAATTTTTATCAGTTTCTATAAAGAGTAGTAATAAATGTTAAGAGCAAGGGAGAGAAAAGATCAGAGTGCAGATAAAAATGCAATAAAACATTTCCTTTTTCCATTGTTCTTCATTTAGCTCTGGGTATATAGGCCATGGGTTCCACCTCTGGCACCATAAAAAACAATATTGTTTATTAAATACAAAATGGATTGAAAAAGTACACGGTGAGCATCTGAAGAAAAGTAAAGAAAGCAGAGTTAGTGGAAGGAAGAATCAAATGATGGACTCACATTAGATTGAATTTTCTTAGGCAGGTGGGATTAGGAATGTGTTTGAGGCACCAACTTCTGTATTGGTCAGGGTTCTCTAGAGTCATAGAACTTATGATAGTCTCTATATAGTAAGGGAATTTATTGATGACTTACAGTCTATAGTCCAACTCCCAACAAAGGTCAGCAGCAGCTGTGAATGGA
>NC_045030.1:859761-861022 GCF_008632895.1 Mastomys coucha | reverse complement strand
AAACATCCAATAAAAAAAAAAAAACAATGACTGTGGGAAATACTAATTAAGTACTGTGGAGGCAGACCAATAGGCATCGTTTGCAATAGAAGATGTATAAAAACTATAGCTACATGACAATCCAAAGGCCTAGCTTGTTGTAGAGTGCTTCTTGTTAGTGGGAGTATGCAAAAGGAACACAGCCAAGCAAAACTGGAATGCCAAAAACGCTCAGACAGGGGTCAGTGTGGCTGGCCCTTCCTCTAAGACTTTTCTATGGGAGTTGATTTAGGTACCAATTCTAGGAAGAATGTAATTCCAGCAAGCAGTAAAGAGAAAGAAAAGGTGTGGCAGCAGAGGGAGGCTGAGGTACACTATTTCAACAATTTCTGAAGGACACGTCAAAGGCATGAAGAACTTCAGAGATCAACCACTGAGTTCAGCTTCCCTGTACAGGAAAGGGTTACTGCATGTCTCAAATACAGGAAATGACCTATAGGATACATTTAAAGGGGTGAGCCTGGAAGCAAGGGAAGCTAGCCTGCAGTCCAAAAATCCAGACATACAGTAACAAGGGCTTGCAGGAGGGTAGGAGGAGTGAGAACTGGCTATTTTGAAGGAAGAAAGACCTGACAGGATGTGATAATTAACCTGATACAGGGATGAGTAAGTGGTGACTCCAAGATTTCAATCTAACCGAGTAGGAGGTGAAGAGGCCAAGGACTACAGCACTTCTGCAGAAGACAATAACAAGTTCCACTTTAGACATTTTAATGTTTATAGGGAGGAAAGAAAAGAAATAATATCCAAGCAAACATTGCCCACCAGACAACTGAAAAGGGATTTGGGAGTTATGAGATTTCTTCACTGAGTGATTCTAAAAGTACAAACTGTAATTAATGGTAACTTTAGGATGGACATGGTTGGGGTGGGAGAGGCAGAGAAACAGAGACAGCATGTAGGGGCTAAACTCTGATTCTTGATTCATACAGAGTAATGTGAAAACAATGAAAAGGTGGAGAAACAAGGCCATTCAGTGCCACAGAAACTATGCTGGCAACAGGATTTGGGGGACAATCAAGTCAATATAGTATAATGGAAACAATACGAATGGTAAAAGACTTTAAGGGTTGGTTAAACAATTACAGATAATAGCTGTTTTAAATGAAGGGTAGCTCCCTGTATACTGATAATGAAAAATGTCCAGGATGTACAGAAAAAAGGCACAGAAGGCTGTTTCAATATATTCCCTTTTGTGGAAGAAGTAAAAGAATATATGTGC
>NC_045030.1:853553-859423 GCF_008632895.1 Mastomys coucha | reverse complement strand
AAAAAAAAAAAAAGAATAAAGTCCGGGAAAATGTCAGTAAAGTTGGTCTTCACGTAGACATCAGTTAGTCACACTGGAAAGGAATAAGGAAGACACGAGCAAGAAGAAAATGGAAGCACTGAACACACACATATGTATATGAGCTCACACAGGGGACACAGGGAATTGAGACCCTCTGTAGCAGTTGCCTCTGGGAAGAAAACATAGGTGGTTTAGGGACAGGGATGAAGTAAGATGTGTCTGTTTATACATTGTTAATTTTGGTCCCTGAACATTTATCACACCTCTAGTATAAGAATTTAAACTGTCCCAGTAAGAAGACTGGGAAGGAAGAAGGAAGCAAAGGAAGGAAGGAGGCTACCCATCATTTTAAATTTGTTGGCAAAGGTAGAAAAATTAAAAAAAGAAAAATGAAAGAAGAAAAAAATACCCTGAGGGCGTAAGAACGCCAAACCCAGTGTTGTTTACTCACTCACTCCCTTCCCACTTTGAGAAATACCAGGAGCACTGGGAAGAACTGGAACTCACACAGAGAAAAAAATCAAAATTTGAATACTGAGCCAATTACTGACTGGATGAATTTTGGCAAGGTAATGAAACCTTTCTGCCCCCATGTCTATGAAAAAGGACATTACTAAGTATCTTCCATGCATTGTACCTCCCCCCCCCACACACACACTCTAATTTGTGTCTTAAATGAGCTTCTCAGGAAAGCTTTAAATGACTTGTCTGTGAAACTCAACTTTGTCTGATGTTACAACGCAAACAACACAGTCTCACCATAGTGAGCAGTGGGATCAGAAAGATAATATGAAGTATAAAAATGGGGTCTCTAAAACGAAACTGGAAGGTATCATAAGACAAGCATGTGATTTGCAGTTGGTAAAAGGTGAGTTCAGATTCTAGAACAATGCTTTGCCTCTCTGGACCTCACTTTTTTCATCCGTGAAATAGGACCACTATGACTTAATTCATGGCAGTGATGATATTATAATGAATATGCATGCATAATCTCAAGAATACAAAAGATACTTACTTAACGGAAACTTTGATCATCCCCACCCCAGAGTTAAGGCTCCAGAGCACATAAAAACTGCAATGCCAATTTCCTTTTGTGCATTTCTATTCCCTTGCCCTTTCAAACCAGCCTTCAATACATAAAAGCACATCAGCTAGCCCTTTGATTTTTCAAGCACCTATGAGGTCACCCAAAGAATTCTCTCCTGCCCTTTGAACCTTTAATTCCTTCTTAAATGATTTACTGGCTGGCTGGCCTCTAAATGACCATGCTAACAGCAGTGTCCTTCCTATCTGAGGCTCTGTCCATTTGATAACTAAGGTGCCCCCAGATGGGGTTTACCATTCTCACACCCTTAAGAGATACACTTCCTTGAAAATTTAGAAGTAAGGAGCATGGTAACATTATCCAAATCTCCCCCAATGTATGCAACTATCCGATCATTTCCTAGTTAAGAATGACTCTAGTTATTCATACTTCCTTCATACTTACAAGAGATTCTGATAAGGATATATGCTTCTTGGGGTCCCTTGACAGACCAGCTCTGAAAGTCCGCGCCTGTAAAACACGCTGAGCAGCAGCAGACTGGTCAGTAGCAAACTAAGCACTCCTGGTGTTACTGTGCTGTCCCTGGCTATTTAAACACTGATGCTTAACCTGTCCCCTTAGTGCCCTAAGATAACCTGACCGTCATACACACAAGCACCAATGACATTAAACCTCATTAGTCAGTTCCTTTTTTCCTTTCTTGGTGTTCTCAGCTTTGAGTGAAACAGTGAGAAAAGGAATGTCATGGTCAAATAACGAAGACACTTAAGGCATTATGTATAAATACCAGACAGTGACTCACAACCAAGGCCAGTGAAATAGAACACGTTTGGGCTTGTTTAAGTAAAGATAACAAAACACACGCACGCACACACACACATACACACACACACACACATACACACACATATGCACACTGATATAAAGTCTTCAAATCTCAGCTAGTACTGAAGTGCTTAAATCAAGTACACAAATTACTATACCCACTCTGAACACAACAGAGTAATAGGTATTCTGTCTATTGTGTTACAAGTCTCACAACAATATTTCCCAACATTTTAATGAATGCTATAATCTTCTCTACCTAGTGCCAACTTGGGGAACACAGCTTACATATGCAGCAAGCCAGGCAGCCTAGAGATACCCTCATCCCCCACTACTGTCACCCCTCTTCACATCTCAGGTTGCACTGGAGGGGTCCTTCTTAACTTCCTCTACCATCATTATATTCACGTGTTCCCTCCATTTGTAGCTAACATGTGGATTTGAGGTTCACCACAGTCTCTAGGGGAAGTTGGTCATTTCCACTTGGAGCCATCTGGGATGATGTCCTAGAGAGCTGGTGCTTGCAGTGGTTGGACCCCACAGAGGAACACAGAGAAGAGAGGAAGTAGAGGATTACAGGGTAAAGGATGGCTACGGGAGGAGATATCAGGATAGAGATGTCAAAGGGCAGAGTTTACCAGTGAGGAGCTTAAGAACAGAGATGATACCATTCTCCCTGAAAAACTGGAATCTAACAGAAATAAAAAGTAAGACTAGAGTCAGAGGGAAAATGGTCTGTAATACCCAGCAAAAGTAGTGTGAGCTTCATTCTACTGGTAGCAGAGAACTATTAAATAATTGCAAGAGGATGAGGATGGTCAAGGGCCAAAAAGCATTTGAGGAGGCAAATATACTATTGTAGATGTTCTCCAGAAGGAGGCTCCATTCTGCTAGCCCAGTTTTCGAGATCTTTCAAGGTTGCCTTTTCCCACCTGAGCTCACCATCTCCAAGCTCATTACCATGCCTCTCTTGAGTTGGGAATGATACCAAAAATACTTTTTACTCGGGTTAGGACTCCTAGATTTTGTCCTGAGGTTGGCTCTGTGAATTGGCAGGGTGGGGTGGGAGAAGCTTCTGTTAAACTCCCCGTTTAGAGGAAAGGAAGGATGAGGTAGCGTTTCTTCTTCTCCAGTAGTACCAGTTGACTTGGTTGCTAAAATCTCAGCCTCCTCTAAGCTGCAAACGGAACAGGAAGAAAAAGATGGAGTGAAGAGAAAGAGAAACAGGCAAAAGAAAGAGGAAAAGAAGATGCAGCATAGGGCAAAACTTGATTATCAGAGGCCTGTTCCAAATCACCATCACTTACAGGCTTAAAGTAGAGTTTAGCCTTAAATTAGGACTCCAACCTAGGGTATGGGAGATAGAAGCACCTTACCTTCGTCTTTGCAGTGGAAATTAACTCTCTCTGGTTCTGTCCTTCATTCCTTTGGTTTTTATTAGGGGCTGGAAAGGGAAAGTCTGTAACTCAAACCCTATTGCAGCTGAACAGGGCTGAGAGCCAAATCCTTCCTTTAAGCAGATCCAGTATGGACAGAGCCTAAGCAGGTTTCAGAATACTGCACATTTCTCCAGCCAAGGGCATGGAGAAAAGGCGAAAATTACATATTGAGCCCTTTCCATCCAGAAGAGGAAAGTTACCCTCCCATCCCAGCTCACACAGCAGAGCAGTCAGCAAGCTAGCTCTTGTAAGAGCCTAGCACTCAAGCAAGCTTTGCCACAAAAAAGTCTCCCCAGCAGCTAGCTAGGTATTTGAATGGATTTCAAATATAAATTACAAGTTATTTTACCTGGTCAGAGAAAGGAGGCAAATTAAAGAACCTACATGCCCATTAACCTTATAGCAAACAGTGTCATTACATCTACAAAGAGTTGGGAATGGGTTTAGACCAATTTCCATAGTACAAGCATCTTTACAAAGTTCTGAATTTAGTTTCATACGGTGAAGAAAAGCAGATGATGTTGCACAAGAGTAATAATGAGCTAGAAAATTGAATTCATGAAGGACAGGAAGCAGAAGTATAAAATTAAAGAATATCAGTGCTATATAGTTAATCACTCCAAACTTGTAAAAGTTTCAATGATAAAACGTTTTTCCAGCCAGATTTGCAGCAAAAGAGGTTGAGAAATGAATTCCCATCTCTTTATTTTAGGGTGGTAAAAATACCACCTAGGCAATGAAATCCCACACAGAAGTTGAACAATACTTATAAAGGTCATATTGAAGAACATTAACTATTCTAAAAACATAAACAATGACATTCACAGATTAGTAATAGCTCACTCCAGGCAGAAGGAGAATGCTTCTAACAATCAAAATGGAACAGAAACTTGAAACTCCGGTGGTTTGAGGTTTGCCTCACCAGGCCACCACATTTTGTTTTACATATACAGAAAACAATCCTTAAACATCTTGGCAAAGTCAACTGATATTTTTTAAAAGCCTCAATCCACTTTATTATGTCCATCTGAGGTTTGGATTTTTTTGTTTGTTTGTTTGCTTTTTCCTACCATCTTACTGAATGTTCTATTTATATAAAAAAGAATTCCAGCTAGCAACACCTCTACTGACTAGGCATCCTGCAGATCACAGACACTAATAAGACAAAGCTAGGAATACTCATTAAATCACAAAGCAGGCCAGTTTCCTATGTCTTTGGGGCATAGGATTGTCTGGCAATTAACTGATTTACAAAACAATCAATAGATTAGAAAATTGTGTGTTGACAATAGTATTCCTAACAGAATGACTTGCTACTTCACTTTACTGAACCCCTAAGTAAACAAATATAAACAAATCCCGTTCTCCTTGTACCCATCTGCCTACTAGGCTCCCTAGCTTGATTGCCCCATAAACAGTATCAGAAGATCCAAAACTAAAATACGAACTGCTTCCCCTTTCCAATCCCCATCTTCTACATTTGAAATAGAGGCATCACGTCCAATACCTATTAACTTCTGCTTCATTCTTTCACTGGTATACAATATCACTAACCCGTGGTCACCTAACAACATCTAACACACTGTCAGCACATTGCCATATCTTTTCAAACCATCTCTTCCTATCTATTGCTCACTTTAGGTCTCTCCTCAGGCAAGCAGTTGTGTGACTGGTAGTATACTGGATGCCTGGTTTAAATACATCAATTCTGCCTGCATCTTTAAGGCATTCATCCAACTAGAACAAACGTTCTTCTACCACCACCCAAGATTACCTAAGTACCCGGCAGGTCCAACTTCAATTTTTACTTTTCCCACACAGCTCCCAATACTGATCCATGAACAAATTTTATTAGATTTTATTCTATGGTCCTAGCACCCAAAGCTTTTTGTTCCCTGGATATACAGTAAATAGTTATGTCCAGGAAACACTACATAAATAAACTTCAATAAACTTGTCATCTCTTTGAGAATCCAAAGATCAGGTTTACTCTGGTGATCATCTCTTGAATTCTGTAGTTCAGGGCTAGGCACTCTGCAAAGTGCTCAACAAATCTGTGTTGATTGATTGATCTGTAGACTGGTTGACTGGTTGACTGGTTGATTGACTTACTGACTGATTGATTGATAGATTGAAGTCTTAATTGAGAGGTTTTAGGACAACCAAGCAAGGTTTAACACAGCCTTTTAAAGCTCCAGCTATTTAGACATTAAGGCAGAAATCATTTCTTGTCTTTCTACCTCTGGCAGCTGTACACTAAAACTGTCCTGTCATTTCATGCACATTTGGCAACCTCAAACATTTTATTATGTTTAGAATTCCTTGACAAGAACTTCAGTTTAAAAAGGATACCTAGGAAATACTCTATTTCTTTCTTCAATCACACATATCTCTGATATTTATATGAAGTAGAGGATAAAGGGAATCACCACCTCTAGTGGAACAACCATACAAGTTCTTTTTATTGTACTTTTGAGACTATAATTTAATTATTTTCCTCCCTTCAGCCCTTCAATATACAGCTCCCTGCTCTCAAATCC
>NC_045030.1:851445-852903 GCF_008632895.1 Mastomys coucha | reverse complement strand
ACACACACACACACACACACAAATTTAAAACACAAACCTTCCCTTGGCCCTAACCGCTAAGGTACAATTGCTGACATTACCAGTTTCTTCATTAAATTTCATTTCTCATTCCTCTTCTTTCTCCCACCCAATTCTCCTTATTTTTAAGGTGTCTAAGGGTGGCATTGTAAAAAAAGAAAATGAGACTTGGAATAAGCCAGAAGTTTGAATGCCAGAGGTTTAGCTCAGTGCTAGAGTTTTTCCTATCATATACAAAGGCCTGAGTTCTATCCACAGCACTGCAAAAACAATCAAAACAAATGACTAAAATTAAAATAATATTGTGGTGGCACTATGAACTGAAACTACACCTCTGCCCCCCAAATTAAGTTTAAATGCCAGCTTTCCTACTTAGCATAGAATTTCAAATCTGTCACTTAACTTCTCTTGGGTCTCAATCCCTTCATTTGCATAACTGAGACATGGATATCCACCTCAAAGACCTGCTATAAATATTAAAGGCAAACACATGCAAAATATTTGCCCGACAGCAGCTTTTCAAGGTTTGTAATCCCCCTCTTGTGTAGGCTCTGACCACCTTTTGCATCCAACAGATTGCTGAATTCCAGCCCAAACTATAGGTCCTCCACTCTGTAAATACCTGGAAGTATCCAGATCCTTGCCTGATCCATGCTTCAGCCTATGGTCTTGACCTTTCTTAATTAACAATTTAAATTAAGAAAGCTCCGAGTCACAGTCAATTTCTCCAAAGAGCATGAGTCAGGTCTGACACACACTTACTGCTTTGTAGTCAAAACATCAACACTCATACTTTCAATTAGAGAGAAAGGCCATTAAAAGCTACTTGCCTGTGGAAGTTTGGGGAGGGGGGACTTTTGCTTAAACACACACAAATAGAAATGGAAAACAGTAAGACAGCCCAACAAAGACAAGGCTTTAGCTTGTGGTGGTATCACAAGCAAAGATGAGGCTGTAGCCATGAGTATCTAACCCTTTTCCTGAATGACCAGTCAAACCAGCTTTGCTTCCAGTTCTACCTCCAACCCCCTCTTCTCAAAAGAAAGATCAGTTTCTGATAGACCGTGAAAGGCAATAAATACAGGAGAACTGTTCAAAACTTTCCTCCTGGGGGCTTACAGGAAGAGAAAACCAAAACAGCTAGAAATCTGTTGGGTGGCATTAGGAGGAGGGCCAGAAGACACCTCAAACACTCTGTTCTTCAGTCAGTCGGCTTAACCCTTGGTCCTGTCAAATGACTTCTACCTCCCACATTCTTTGAGAGGTAACATTAAAAGACTTGAGTGAAAGTTAACAGACCATGCCCTTCTCTGAGAACACACCAGGAAATAGCCACTTCTGTAAAGATAGGAAGCAGGAGTGTGGAGAAACGTGGTGTTCTGTAAAAGCTGCCTGCTGTCAGTCATCCTTCACATTGCCACAGCCAGAACAAGAAAGGAC
>NC_045030.1:849520-851435 GCF_008632895.1 Mastomys coucha | reverse complement strand
AGGAACATGCCAAGATTACTCAGGGAATTTCCAAGTAATGGAAGGTGACAAAAGACTTGTCCTTAACTCAGAGAGGACAGAAAAAGATGAGGTATGAAAAATCTTCCCTGTGTTTCTACTTTAATCTACTGAACGATTTCAAACTTACTGTCCTCAATTAGCCTCCCTCATCACCTACCAGAGCACGCCTGAGCCGTGACAGCCAAAGCTGCTATAGGAAAGTAGAAGTACTCACTGTAACCAAAAGGGGAAAATGGGTTTTGGATATTGGGCAGGGCAGCCAATGAACAAAGAAACAAAGAGCCAATGGCACTTGAGTGAGAGTCCAAGATAGAGGCCTTAAACAACCAGTGCTTGTGGGTGCAGGCTGGAAATTGAGGACAGGACATGAAATAAAGACAGACAGATAGATGAATAAAAAATGGGTCTCTTCCTCTGAGGAAGTACTCATTCTGTCCCAGAGCACAGGCACAGACTTAGACTGGAAGAGGAGGGTGTGGAGGTGAAGAGCCATGGGAGGGGTTAGAAATTACTTTGAGAGCTCAAGTCATTTTGATCCTTGCCACTTCGGTGCCCCAGCAGGATGGCTCTGCCCAAATAAACATGCCAGTGTGGTGTAAGGAAGAAACAGATCATCTCTTGCAAAACTAATATACACGACAATGTTTCCACTTGCCTATTTACACCGAAGGTGGCTAAGGGGCATGAGGAGACAAAGTTTACTTCACCCTGGTCCTTGGAACAGAATCTTTAACTAGGAGAAATTATATTCCAATTTACTCATCAACAACCTAATTAAAGAATGTCAGTAATAAATATTTTAGGGAGCACCAGGAAACAAAATATTTGGTTTTATAGATGCTAAGTGAAAGTGATTTCATTATCAACATACTCAGAAAAAAAAAAAAGGTTGCAAGATAACTCACAGGTAAACCTACAGTTCAGTATCCAGGAAAATATAACACACATCTGGTCCCAGTACTGTGGGTATGAGCACATTAAGCACTGATGGCAATAGAAATCCCAGTCACCCAGACCTGTGTACTAGAACTCTCTCGAGTACTTTTTCATCACTTACAGATGAATTGTTTTCCAAGAATACTTTGTGTAAGTAAGGATCCTGGAGCTCTGAATACCATTTCTTACAAACAAACATCACACAGTATGGTTATGTTGAATAATTTCATTGCTCATACACTATGGATTAAACTGGCCTCTCTAGAATTGTTCTGAGTGAGCCGAACAACTATTAATTGTCAAGTGTCAGCATGGACATGTTCTCTAGATCTCAATTTCCCTTCCCTTAGAACCCTCAGGTTCCAATAATGAAAATTAAGCCCTGCTCCAATCTTCTCCTTGGTCTAGACTTTAAGAGTAAAGAAAAGCATTTTCCAGATCCAGTGATGAGTGGGGAAATATGAGGAGATAGATTTTTAAAAGTCTGTGAATAAAAACTTCCAGGAGTGACTTCTGTGGCTATTCCAACCCTAAACAGAAGCACCCAGAACCCAGACCCTAGAAACCCAGAGTTGCAGGAACCGCTGTAGTCAGTGCCATAAATACATACACATATACACATGCACACTCACACACACATAAAAGTGTGTGTGTGTGTGTGTGTGTGTGTGTGTGTGTTAAAGACTACTTACATATCACATATGGCATATGGTTGGTATTTTCAATTTTGGAGTTGATTACTTTTCCTGAAGAAAAGTTCAGAGGTAAAAAAAAAATGGAATTTTGATTTTGACAACATTTATTAAATAGCACTTCCTACTCTGTTAACTTAACAATGTCTTTGTTTAGACATATACACTCCATGAAGGCAAGTCCTAAGCCCTCTTTCTTTTTATTTTTTATTTTTTATTTTATTTTATTTTTTTATTTTAGATATTTTCTTTATTTACATGCGAAT
>NC_045030.1:841736-847397 GCF_008632895.1 Mastomys coucha | reverse complement strand
CACACACACACACACACACGCAAACACACATACACACACTTTTTGTCATATGACTTTCCTCTGTGCTTATTTAAAGACCTTTGACAAGTATGGATTACCAGCAGCACAGTACTTCCTCCAACTAACAGACATGGACCCAGAGCCTTCTTATGACATTGCTACCAGAAAAACATAGCCATCTTTGGCTATATCTTCTTTTGAAAATACTTATTTTATGAGTGTGTATGAGCATGCACATGAACACATGTGCATACAGGAACCGGAAGAGGTCAAACAAAGGGCAACAGATCAGGACCTGTTATATGTTTTTGCTGCCGTGTGGATAATGGTAATCAAACCAAGGTCATCTGTAAGAGCTGTAAGCCTCTTTCTTTAACTGCTGAGCCACCCCCTTCAGATATATATATTTTTAAAAGAATGGTCTGTAGCTAGATACAATTCTCAGCACAAAAAAAAAAAGGTTTCACTTAATTTCCATAACTTTCTCCAGAAGATGGCTATATTGTGTGTGGATTCCTTCACTTAAGAGAGTCCCAAGGAATAGGGATATAGCTCAGTAGTGGAACACTTGTCTACCATGCACAATGTCCTAGGTTTGATCTGGAGCACCAGAAATTTGAAGAGGGGAGGGGAGGGAACAATGGACAAGATGGAGTGAATCCAGAGTGAAAGAAGTAACCTCATAAGAGTTGAAAAAGCACATGAAATTTCTTTTTGAAAGTATAGAGGGAGAGTCTGAATTGCAAAGCCCATAAGGAAAACTTGAGGAAGCACATCACATTTTTTTTCAATTTCTCAAGGGTTTTTCAAAAGCAGAGGAAGCACCATTGTTCTTTGTGCTCCAAGGGCTTAGCCCCATGGATAAGAGGCAAAGAAAAATGTTTGCAACTCAAAATAGATAAAAACTGTCCACAGATTAAACCTTACAACAGTGACATAGGCAGGCTTAAATATACACATGATCCCCCACGACCAGTGAAGAATATAATCAGAGACCCTCCACAGCAGGTTCCTTAAATGATCTTAAACTAGGTGACTTCCAAAGACTCTGAGATTGTTTCTAGGTCTAGACCAGCCATACAGCAGCCCTTAGTTAAACCTGCCCTTTGGCACAGGGGGCAGTGGGCACTGAGAGCACACCTTCCTGTAATCTCTGCTGTTCTCCATTAACTTCTCCCAGATGGGTCAGCACATTTTCCTCTGGTTTGGAAGAAGCCTAACCATAAACATAATCGTGTTCTCTCATGATAATTACCCCATAACTAGTAGTCTCTGTCCGAAACTGTCTTTTTCTCTTTAAAGAAATTCCTGGGGAGTGTTCTGGGAGAAGCAAGGGAGAACTGTTTTAACTGTTTAAAGAACAATGCTCAAGTGTCTTCTAGCTGGAGTTAAAAGTATTGTATTGAAGAGGGAAAACCCCTACAACAGGCATGAACCTTTTTCATTCACAGGACAAACATGGTTATCAGCAGGGTACTAGATATATAAGACAGACCTAAAATCCTATGTATGCAAATTACTTATGACAAGGCTTTGGGAGACATACTATACAGTCTTTTTGTTCTACCCCTGTCTTATAACCTTAGATAGATTCCTATTCCATGCTGTGTCCTTTCTGGAAGAAGGCAGAAGCCATGAAATTAAAGAAGGTGTCTTTGTGGATGCTAGTGGAAAAGATCAGGGAGGGATTCATATAAGTAATCAGGCTGCATTCATCCCCTATCAACATACCCTATAAAAATACCTTTGGGACTGCAAGCCCTTGACTTGGGCAGGGGCTGGGGCTGGGGCTGAGGCTGGGGCTGGGACTGAAGCTGGAGCTAGGTCTGACCTATAACATAGCTGGAAAGATTTGAAAAGTATATCACTGCTCACATAACTTCTGCATCCAACAAGAACTCAAATGTCACAGCCAAATTTACTTCCAGTCACAAGAAAACATCAATCTGATCATTCGGCCCAGTTTCAACTGCTTCTTTTTGTTCATCTAGAACTAAGATCGGAGGAAGAGAGGGCACTGGAGCTGACAAAGAACTTAAAGGGCAGGCCCTGCCTTTCTATAAGACCAAGGATAGCAAAGGGTTTACCAAATCTCCTCACATCCTCTTTGATAATGAAGATGGGACAGGTATGCCTACTGTCACTTTGTAAATAGTGACATATCTAACATGGGTAAAAATGACAGAGGGATATTTGTGTACATTCCATAGGCTTTTTCCTTTAGACTGTGCTCCTACTCCACCCTGCTTTGTTAGAGAATAGTAACTAGCTCCCACTTGCCTCATTGTGCCAAATTGAGACACCTACCAAAAACGCCAGAAAAAAAAAAGTAAATCTGTGTGTGAGCAGTCTTATGGCCTGTCCTTTTTACCCTAGTTATCCCCCTCCTTTCCCTGCATCCTGACCACTGGTCCCTGATCCTTTTTTTTCCATATGCTCATTTAACTTCAAGACACATTTTTAAGAACTAGACATTAACACAGGAACCTTAGGCTGCAGTTCCGTTTTTCCATCCTTCTGTCTCTTCCATGCCCCTATACCCCCACACACTGCTTTAGTGTCTGGGGCCTCCAAGAGGTCCTATATGATACAGATTCATTGGTGCCACAACTTTGAAAAAGTTCCCTTATCCTCTACCCCCAAAGAATCATTTTATTCAGGGAGTCAACTCCATGAATGACTGTCTGTACTGTAGACAAGAACAATACACTCAAACAGACACATCTAATTTGAAGAAAACCCCATTTCATTCAGACAATACCTGCCCTAGCATGAGAAGCTAGCCAAAGAAACAAATAATTTTAAGATGGTGGGACCATTCCCTCATGGTCATCTTCTCTCAGTAATACTACCATAACATATGGAAAAATTGCAAGCTACTCCCTAAAACTTGTGATAATCAACAGGATGGACTTTAACATATTGTCCTTTTTTGCCACTTGATCATCAACACTTAGCTATACAACTCTGGATAAATCAGGCAGCTCAATTCTACATATCCCGGAAACCATATTAGCTAGTTCCACTGACAATTTTCCCAACCTGACCTTACAGGCTGGTCTTACAGGTCTGTCCATGACAAAAGAAAAGTTAGCTTTCCTCTTCCATGCCTTCTCCTCCTACTGCTCACCTTTTCTCAAATGTCTCCATCTCCCTGTCTATACCTTTGCCAAGCAGGTATACAGCACATCAACCTGAACTCAAACTACCTTTGTATTTCCCTAGAAGCAAAGGAGGTTTGCTGCCATTTTGTTGCCATTTTGCATCATGACTCTGTCTTTCACAAGCCCAAGTTATACAGTTACCAAAACAGCCCCCACCCCCTCCCCTGCCCCGCCTGCTTGAGCCCCGACTTCATTAGTGTACACCTAAAACACAGTGGCCATGGATGATTTCTTGGCATGGAAAGCATTACTGGACTTAGAGGCTGAGCAGACTACTATAACCCTAAAAGTTATTAGTTAGTGCTCCCTCACAACTTGTAGTACTACCAGAAGAATCAAAATATTCTCTAGGCCACAGAAAATAAAGAGGCTGAGAGCCCACCCTTGATTCACTTCACAACAGATTGAAGCAAGTTTCTCCATCAACTTCTCTGTAACCTTCCCTGACTGTCTCACAGTGTGGCTGGGATAGGGTGACAGAGTAAGGGGTGAGAAGCCAACTGTGCACAGTAGCATAGGATGCAACCAAAACAGCCATCACCCTTACTCACTATATAGCAGTTTTGGGGAAAAAAATGTCAGGGTTATGGAGATGGAGTCACTACCAAACTATCATAGTACCATTTAAAAACTGCCCACTTCAAATGCATTTTAGATCCATGGATGCCTAGGCCCAGGAAAGGCAAGGGATATTCCTAGGATTCCAGAAGACAGAATGACAAGGCAAGAGTTAGAATACAGAGATACAAAGGGTTGTTTGTTTGTTTTACATTTACCAGTTCAATTCAATTTCTAATCCATCCCCACCAGTGGATACAGACTTAAAAACCTACGTGTGTGTGTGTTGGGGGGGAAGCTATATTGTTCTGAAGCATAAAAAGAAATACACTAAGGTAGAAAAATGAAATATTCCAAATAATATTTTGTGAAGGAGGAGGAGGAGGCTGCAAGCATTACACCAAAAAAATAAATAAATAAATAAATAAAGTAAAATAACTTTAAGTGATGTCCTGACCAACCCAGTTATACTTGGCTTTTACTCCTGCATATCCATGCATGCAAAAATGAACCTTCATATAATAGGGCCCAAGTGTACATTCAGCAGAGAGGGAATCATTAATAGGCACCCTGCCTCTCCACACGAGGTACCTCCTTAGCAGTGTGGCCAAAAACCCCTCATATATCCTCAAATAATCCCCCAGCCAGACCACAAGTTGCTGGCTGTCCCATACTGAGTAATACCCCCTGCCATGCTCCTATGGCCTCACAAAATAACTCAGGACCACAGCAACAAGCACTCTGAGAGGTAGGTGCCTGGCAGGTTGGGTCAGCCTGGACAAAGCTGAAGAAATGACCTCTCCAGGGTCTAGACAAACTGGAAATTCTGTGGGCCACCTGAGGAGGAAAAGAAAGGGGGAGGGGGGCTGCCAGACGAGGGCTGCATAGCCTATTGTGACCTTGGTGGAAAGAGAGGGGAAGAATTTGATTAGAAGAAATTCTTCAAGGCTAAGATTCCCCTCTCCAAAGGGGCTGTTTAATAGGGTGTTGTTGTCGTTGTTTTTGTTGTTTGTTTGTTTGTTTAAAAAGTGGCTTGCTCCAGAGAATATAACAGGAAGGGTGTTAAAAAGGCAGGATGTGAGGGTAGATCACAGAACCATCTATCTCGATCTGGTTATACTGGTTGAAGATCTCCGAGTTTGGGGAGGCTAAAGATCCTCTTGAAGTCCCTGCCAATCCCCTCAAAATGTTGCCTCAATACACCTAGACAGTCAGAGCTGACTGGTTCCCACATTAGCAACACCTTAAAGACAAGTTAGCTAGCAAGCCATTCCAATGCATGGAGAAAGTAACATAGATTGTTATGCGGGGGGAGGGGAGGGGGAGAGGGAGTAACTCTAAGAGCCTAGCTGCTATGTTAACATGGGCAACAAAAAGAATCCCTATAGCTACATTTGCTACTTTTAAAAGCTCGATCTCTCCACCCCCTCCAGAATCTCCATCTACAATCTCAACTGCCTTCCCCATGCATTGGAATGGCTCGCTAGCTAACTGAGCTTGTGAAGAGAAACAAGAAAAGTGGGTTAAAGTTCATGAAGTCCCTCCACCTGGCAATCCTGAGCTCCAAGGTGAGCAGTCTTACAAGTCACTCTTCCCAGTAACAGCTCCAACTGTCCCCCATCCTCCACCCTTTCTTTCACTGGAGACGTCTGGGTTTGGAGGTTCCAGAACTCTTGGGAGTGCTTCTCTCCCCTGGCCTCTAGCTGCAACTTGGTTCCAGCTGATCACAGGCTCTTAAATCAAAGCAACCCTAGTGGCCGCTTCAGCACAGCTGTGCTCCATGGCACAAAAGTTCCCTCCACACTTCGCAGCGTGCAAGAAATCTCGCTGGCGCGGGGCAGGACTCGGGAGGGAGGGAAAGGCCGAGGGGGAACCGGCAGCAGCAACGCCCCAGCTCTGAACCGGAGTGTGTGCGTCCGGCTGTGGGAAGAGAGGCTGC
>NC_045030.1:836401-840960 GCF_008632895.1 Mastomys coucha | reverse complement strand
AGAGGGGGAGAGGGAGGGGGAAGGAGAAGGGGGGGGTAAAAAGAAAAGAAGGAAAGAGAGGCGGAGGGATGGTGCTTAATGGACAAGAAAACGGAGCAATGGGGAGGGGCAGGCACTGGGACCTCGCCTATAGGATCGCTGAGGAGTGGGAGCAAGGCGAGGCCTCACATCAATTGTTACATTGTTTCATTCAAGTAGGCCCCCTCTTTGGTCCTCCTCTTTACTGAGGAGCTACCCGCCCCTCCTTCAGCCCGAGCGAACCGAGGTGAAAGTCAGTGTGCATGGGCCCTCGTGGCTGAGGGCACTTTTCTGATTGGAGCCTTCATGTCTCCCTGACTGCCTTTTTCTTCTGAAGGTGCTGAGACCCAAGTCCTGGGGTGTGGGGGAAGGGGATGGTTACAAGGCTGCTAACCTGTGGACCTTGCCTACAGGGGGGAAAAGTGATATACACCCAGGACCAGCAAATACAGTGGGGTTGTCCATGTAGACTGCTTCATGTACACACTAGTTGTGTGAAGTCATCATAAACATTGCCTAGGAGCATAGTTTAAATAAAGGAAAACTGAGGATGTCTCCTGCCCTGGCTCAGCCACAAGCTAGCTCCCTACTGGTGTCTGTGGGAGTACTGTGATTATGTGTGTTCCAGTCATTGTCATCTGGGAGTCCTGACATTGCCTTGCACTTGCTGCAGGGAGATGGCCAACCCAGGGATCCCAAAGTTAGGACTAACTGAAAACAAAGATACTCAAAAGAACATACATTGATAAGCTGGTGGATTAAAAAACATGCCTTTTGGATGAATCCACTTACACACGGGGTCTGAAACTTATCCAATCCTCTGTTCTTGGTTGAGCCTATTTCTCTGGTTTTTAGAATAGGCCTAACAGCTACAGAAACAGTCTTTAAGAGATAAATGTGTTACTTCATCATATGCTGAGTTCTCAGCTTTGACCTAAGAAGTTTATCTCCCCTCTCAGGAGGTGTTTTCTCTGCAGCCACAAGTGGGAAGTGACTTTTTAAAGGGCTTCACACTAGCAGGGAAAGTGTTGACAAGTCCAGGCTGAATCAACAGGACATTCTTACTCTGTCTTGCTTTTGAGTGTCCTTTCCCATGCCTATGTACTTTCTTCCTCATGACAGTAAACACTATCTGGTCCCTTCCTTCCGTGGAAAGCTTTCCACAATTCAGATGTTCACTCTCTGCCCCCACTTCCTCACGGTGTCTTAAGCATCCTACTGCTGTCCTATACCCCAGCATGCCAAAGTAATTTTTCATAATGGTCATTTAGATATTTATAATTTGCCATATGTCCTTAGAGATGATCCTACATAAGAAGCCATGAGCAAACATTTACACAAACCTAAGAAAAACCATGATCATGTCACTAGAAATCAGAAAATGCCATCTCAATTTGCTGTTTCCTTTTTTGAATTTATTTTTGGCACTAAGGATAGAACCTAGGGCCTTGTTCATGACAAGCAAGTGTTCTATCTTGAGATATATCCCCTCACCCCCATTTGGGATTAACTTCTTTTTAATACTAGAGAGTAAAATAACTTGATGTGTGTATGTGTGTGCATGCATATGAGTACAGTGCTAAGTAGTGAAACCAGTGCCTCTTAAGAGTGCTAGACAATCACTCTTATCACTGAATGACATCCACAGCCCCAACTTGTTGGTTTTTAAGTTGTGGATTGACTGAAGCTGTAATGTGTTTGCTCTATCTCACTTTAAAACTAAGCAACAGTTCTGACCGTATCTTACTGCAACTCAGCAGTTAGCATGTTATAATCTGTAAAGTTCAGTTTGCAGGATGAATGATCACTGCCAAAGAACCATCAGAATTTTGGTGTCTTAAGACCTGGAAGGTACTTGTAAGCAGAAGACATACTTCTGAGCCCTGACCTTGCCACTAATTAGAGAGGTGGCCTTGAACAAGTCACTGAGCTAAGCCTTTGCCGTCTTATTTTCTTCATCTGTAAACTTTTGCTAACAAGTTTTGACTTTCCTGCCTCTGAGACCTATTGAGAGACTAAGATGAAATAATACATATGAAAACACTTTAGAAAAGAAAAAAGTAAAACTCCTCTTGACCTTAATATGAAACAAGGCACTGAGCTAGCCTTGAACCAAACTATTTGCCTTCCAAGGCATACTCCACAGGACTGTTGGGATCTTCGTCTTTTCCTTTTCAACATTAAAGGGGGAAATTAATTACTTCATTGTTTGCATAAATAACACAGAAATAGTAGACATCTTGTATATATAATGGAGATATCATCTTTCAGCTTTGCTGAAAAAAATCTCTCCTTCCCTTTTTATCCTTTAAAAAAATAGACTCTCACTGTAAGTGTTCAGTTTTCCCATTAGCTAGCAATGTGGTATTAACCAAGTCAGCTTTCTTTTCTGTAAAATTGTAAGAGTTGAGCTACTTGATTTCTCGGATTGCTCTGTAATTTACAAACATGCATACATGCACATATACATGCATACGTGAGCAAAGCCTTGATAACAGAAATGAATCAAATGAGAACACAGCAACAGAAAACAGGCATCATGTATTCTTGCACCCCCACTGGAAGTATAACACAGATGATGAATTCACTCAATGTTAAATTGCCTATGGACAAAAAAGTGGCAACTCTAATATACAGGTAGACAGAGAGGAGTGATGACTGGGAGTAACACATTTGGCAACTTGGAATAGATAATCTCACCCAGAGAAATCAAAATTAAAAAGAAAAGGAGGAGTTATGTGGAATCTTATATTATGCTAATAATTAAAAATATTACACTAGGGGTGGAAAGACATGGCTCAGAGCTAAGAGTGCTGGCCACTCTTGCAGAGGATCCAAGTTTGGTTCCCAGCACCCATCTCTGAAAGATCATAACTTTGTAACTCTACCTCCAGGGAGATCCCAAATCTCAGGCTGTCATGGCCACCTGCAGTCACATGCACACACAATCTTATCTTTAAAATAATAAAATATTTACAGTATTATGATAATAACTAGAAGTCAAGAAGGATAACAAATGGAACAGTTAGAAGAGACCAGGCTAGGTGTTTCTATCTCCTTTTACCTGCACAAACCTATACAGGATCAAGTCTGACAGCATTCCAGCATGGGGGGTGGGAGGAGATCAAGCCTCTTCCCCTAACTGAGGAACGATTCATTGGTAATGGCTACCAGGGAAAGTAGAGTCAGTTTCCTCTAAGGGGATGATGGCCCCCTGGCAAGCTGACCATGCTCCAGTGGATGGCCCCACACTTGTGAGTACATAGACAGCACAAATTGAATGTAATGGGTTATTAAAGAAGACACAGAACTGAGTTGGGAATGTATCATTAGGGAGAGGTGGGAATAAAATGCTCAAAATGCATCACAGGGTTTAGTAATTTAAATATATAATAAAATAACTGTTTTATTATTTATTATAAAAATAATTTAAATATATATTTACTCTTTTCTTCACTAAAACGTTATTCTTCAGTTTGCCTTTGGAGAAGGAAGAAGACTAGTGTTCCTGTGAACTAGTTAAAAACTTCCAAGCATCAGTCTCTATTGTCCTTCTGAACCAAGCATTTTCAAGAGCCTGAAGTGACTTATGTACTTTCTACCTCAAACCTACATAGAGAGCTGGAGATGTGCCTCAGTAGTGATAGAGCACCAGGCATCCATCATAGGAGGGCCTGGGTTCTACTGGGTAAAGTCAAAAGTGGGGGGGAGAAGGAAGACAGGCAAAGAGGTTAAAGAAGCTCCCTGGAATAATGTTCTTAATCATCTGTATATTGTAATTTTCTCTTTTGCAGGGGAAGGGGTAATCAGTATCCTCCATTTTACTCTCATAGTGTTTCCATTGGGCAGGACTGTTGATGAACACAATTTGCATGTTCTCTCTCTTTTCATTCAATAGGAGTATTTATACATACACATAGCCAAATAGAGCCATTAAGAAACTAATAATGACAACCTTTCCTATTTTCCCAAACACATTTTAAGAGTTATAAATTGATATTTTTATCTTTTTCCTCTGTCTATCAATTGGTTCTTAACTTGGGAGTAGAAGGAAAAGAATTTTATATTCACTACTACCCCCTAAATATGTCTACCCAACCCTTATCTATACATTCTGGATGTCTGTCTTCTATGTGACAATTCCATATTGTCTTCTGAGCTTCTGTATGCATCTGTTTCTGAATGCACCTCTGATTGCTTATGTTCATGTCTATGCAACAGGCATCCTGAGTAGCCCAGCATCCATGTGGTTTTTAAAGGGATTGAGCTAGGCATGTGTATTGAAATGTCCCTTGAAGTTAGATGTGAGGATAATTTTAAATTTCATAACATCCTTGAGAAAAACTATGCCAGAATAATCACTATTTGATAGATGAAACCAAAGATAGACTAGGTTCGCTGCCTTTTTAATTATCTCCCAAATACTATGAAAAAATTTCTAGTGTTTGTGGCCACACTTGTTTCTTAGGCAAGAGGGAACATGGATGACATTTTTTTGGTTTTTGGTTTTTGGGTTTTTTTTTTTTTTTTTTTTTTTTTTT
>NC_045030.1:823811-836367 GCF_008632895.1 Mastomys coucha | reverse complement strand
TTTAGCAAAACAAATCTTATCAAAAATAAAATCAAAAGGTGTTTTGTAAATTGTTTTTTTTAGTTCTGAAACTAGAACCCAGAGCCTCATACATACTAAGGAAGTATCTATCACTGTACTAAACTCTCAGCCCAAAAGATGTTCATTTTTAGTTTCACTAGTAAGATCTATTGCACTTGTATTGTAGTTGGATTTTAGGGCCTTTTCGATCTTTCTTCATTTACCTTAGCCTGACTCTCCTGGCTGTTTCTCATGGAGAGAGATCTAGGGCGATGATAATTATCAGTGGAAAGGAAAGAAAATAGTTTGACGTTGCAGATATTATTCATATGCAGGTTATGAAATAGCAAGCTCCTCCTTTTTAATTATTTATAAGCTAAGAATGTAAGGCAGTTGGGGGTGGGGAAGCGTAGCAAAGGACAACTCTAAGTAGACTATCCTACTATCCTACTAAAGAGTGTTTATCTAATTCCTAGGGAATTTTGCCTAGGGCTAGAGAAAGATTTATGGCTGAGATTTATTACCTCTTAATTAAACTAATTCTGTATACTAATTTAACATTATATATAAAATGCTATAGCCTAGACACCATTTTAGTTACATAAATCCTTGTTAGAATGTAACTGCTAAAGAAATATGACCTCTGTGTTTCTTTGGATAATGTTGTAAAGAGTACTTACATTGCTTAAGTGTGCCTGTTAGATAGTGCCATTCTTTTATACATTGAGAAAAACAATGCTTGGTATTGAGTTTAAAAGTATAGATTCTTTGGGCCTGTCCCTGGACCTTCTTTTCCTCAGGCTCCTCTCCATTTCCATCCCTGTAATTCTTTCAGACAGGAACAATTATGGGTCAGAGTTGTGACTGTAGGATGGCAACCCCATCCCTCACTTGATGCCCTGTCTTCCTGCTGGAGGTGGGCTCTATAAGTTCCCTCTCCCTACTGCCCCAAAGTGGGATCCAGCTCAAGGGGAGGTCCCAAGGCCTGACATTACTACTGTGGCTATAGAGCACTCACAAAAAGGGACCTAGCATGAATGTGCTCTGAAAGACCCAACAAGCAGCTAAAAGAGTCAGATGCAGATATTTGCACCCCTCTTGAATTAGGGAAGGCTGAATGAAACTGAGGAGAAGGGTGATCCTGTAGGAGGACCAGCAGTCTTAATTAATCTGGACCCCCAAGATTTCTCAAACACAGGATCACCAAACAGACAGCATACACCAGCTCATATGAGGCCCCCCAACACACATGCAGTAGAGGACTTCCTGGTCTGTGTTCATTCAGAGATGATGCACCTAACCCTCAAGAGACTGGAGGCCCCAGGGAGTTTAGAAGTCAGGTAGAGTGGGGGCTGGGGGCAGCCACGTGTAGAAAGGGGGTGGGGAGGAATTGTGGGATGTGGAGGGTGGATGGGGGGCAGTGAATGGAATATAGAGTAAAAAATAAATTAATTTAATAAAAAATGTTGGAACCAAAAAAATAAAAAGCATAGATTCTGAGTCTCCTCCTCTTAAGCTGAGCAATCTGTTCCCTGTGTCTCTGTGTCTCTCTATGTGTGTCTCTGTCTCGCTGTCTCTATCTGCCTCTCTCTCTCTCTCTCTCTCTCTCTCTCTCTCTCCTATTGATTTGCATGTGTTCTAAGCCTACTAGTATCATTTCAATTTGAATTTGGGGAATTCAGGCATTTAGTCCTGGTTCAGCTGAGCTCTGATAAAGGTTCACCTTTGCTCTAGAGCAGCTTCAGCCAGTGCCTGACTCCTTCCTCATACCAAGGATGTCAAAGTTACATGAACCGTTCAGATCTTATACGTAGGCTGTAAGGCGAGCTCTTCTTGGTGTTCAGCTCATAGGCAACCTTTTGCTTGATGCGGGTGCTGACCAATCTGTTCTGTTCCTCAAATGCTGTTTTCAGGGAGTCATTATTGAGTCATTCATAAAATAAAATCTGAGTGCCTGCTAACCTTTTTCTGTTGATTCCTCCAAATATGGAAAGAAAAGAAAACCACACATGTGCCAAAAAGTCAGCACTTTTCTTTTCAAAAAATTTCCATTATTTTGCCTTCCTATTGGGGTACAGAAGGTAGAACGAGTTATCAAGCATGTAAACAAAATTAAGCCCCTAGTGTGTTTTTGGTGAAGCTCTGGAAAAGTACATAGCTGACAGCCAAAAGAAATATATATATGAGGCTTGGCAGATTGCTTGGTGAGTAAGGGTGTTTGCTGCTCCAATGCTCCTGCACACACACACACACACACACACACACACACACACACACACACACACACAGATGCATGGTTTGAAGCCATCTTGGGTGACATTATGTGATCCTACCTCAAAATAAGTAAATATATACATTAAACTCATAATAAAGAAGTAAAAAATTAGACATAGGTTACATAAATTATAGATAGATATGTGGGTAAAGTATGGGAAGCATATGCATTTGTTTCACGTGTCATTATCTCCTAAGTAAATATAGAAATACTCTCTTCTTTGTAGTTACTTATTTTGCTCTAAGTAGAAATGAATCTACCTATGAAATATTTACTTGAAAAAAATAATTATTCTAATTTATTTTTTTAACATTTCAAGATAGGGTTTTTCTGTGTAGCCCAGGCTGTTCTGGAACTTACTCTGTAGACCAGGCTGGGCTTGAACTCAGAGATCTACCTGCCTCTGCCTCCCAAGTGCTGAGATTGAAGACATACACCAGCACTGCCTGGCAAAATAATTATTCTGTTATCTCAAATTCATAATGACCCAGCCCAACTAGGAAAGAATAAACAGTTGCTTTGTCTAGGAATGATTAGATAGGTTTCTGGGAAAGATTCTAGGTTTTTGTTTTTTTGTTTTCAAATATTTCTTTTGGGGCATGTGATCACATGCCTAGGTGTGTTCACATACAGTATTCAGCCTTATAGATGCGGGAACAAACCCACACATGAGATTTAAAGTCCAAGGATACCTAGTCATTTTTCTGAGGACCTGACAGCTCAAGTTACTAAAGATAAAGGTCCTTAATCTCGGGACAGTTTCATTTTTTTCCTTTTTTTTTTTTTGTTTTTTGTTTTTTGTTTTGTTTTGTTTTGTGGTTTTTTAGTATAGAATAGAGTTTATTCAGGACATAGGGAGGGGTGCTAAAAGGGTAGCAGAGGCAGAGAAAGGCAGAGAGAAGGAGAGAATGGAGAATTGGAGGCCGGCCATGGCCACATGGAGAGGAGGAGGAAGGGAATGGGAACAAGGGGTCAAGAGGCAAGAGAGCAAGAGCATAAGAGGCTAAGAGAGCTCGAGACAATTTCTTATTTTTTATTTTTATTTTTTGGTTTTTCGAGGCAGGGTTTCTCTGTATAGCCCTGGATGTCCTGGAACTCACTCTGTAGACCAGGCTGGCCTCGAACTCAGAAATCTGCCTGCCTCTGCCTCCCAAGTGCTGGGATCAAAAGTGTGCACCACCACTGCCTGGTGTACAAATTTTAACATACAGTATAACTTCATTATATTTCCCCTTCTCCCACAACTCCACCGAGATCCTCCCCACCTGCTGTCTCTGTCTCCTCCCCCTCCTTGAAATACCCTTTCCTTTGTTTAACTTTTACCACCTCTTTGTTGTTGTTTTTTCCAAAACATGAGTTTCTCTGTGTAGCCTTGGCCCTATATAGATCAGGTTGGTCTTGAATTCAGAGATCAACCTGCCTCTGCCTCTCAAGTGCTGGGATTAAATGTGTTGTATCATCATGCCTGGCCCAAAATTTTAATACTTACTTCAGGCCTCATTTTTTCAAGGATTTCTTCTTCAGCTAATCAACACACACACAGAGAGAGACACACAGAGACACACACTCTCACACATGCACACACATGCGTGTGTGAGTGGTTTTATATGAATTAGAGTTATGTTGCTTACCTGGGACAGAAATATAACACAAACACATTTAGGTCAAAAGATACTAATGTTTTGATACTAATCATAAGGTACAGGGCTACGTTTATCATAGCTAAATCCAGGTGCCCCAATGATGTCATTAGAAATCAGTTTTTCATCTCTTGGCTCTGATATCCTCTGTTGATTCAGTTCTCAGGCAGGTTCTCTCCTAACTTGATTGCCAAGATACTGAGCACCAAGAACTTTAGATTTATATCTTACCACTTAGCAACCTCAATGGAAACATAGACCTATTTTCTCAAATAGTCCCAGTGAAATGTCCAAAAATGAATTATCACTGAAACCAAATATAATGGCCAGAGAAACAGAATCCTTTGACCACAACTAGGTAATGTACTCATCTAGATGGAACAGGACTGTTTCACCAGAAAAAGGCATGCTGGGAAGCAAAAGTGCTATCTATATATTTGTACTTTTATATTCTCTCATGTTCCAACTCCTGCCAGTCACCCTATTCAGACTACTTCATCTAGTGTGTGTGTGTAAAATGTTTCTTCCACAACATTATTAGACCTTAGGCCTATTTATCTCTGTATTGCTAGAGATAGTGTAGTGATTTGGCTTCTAGAAAATGTTTTCAATCAATAAAGGATACATGAATGGCTCTGTTGTGCATTTCTAGCAGATGATTAAATTATATGGAGCCACATTGAAGGCCAAGTCCAGGGAAAGAGTTTAATTTGAAATTTAGACAAATTAATAACAAAACATCAATTTACTTGGTTAAATGTATAATTGTTAATTGGGTTGCATGGTAAATAGACATAGTGAACAGTTCATCCAACATTCCAACAATTATGTAATAAATGCTTTCTATGTGTCAGGGCTTTGCTGGATACCAGCATTAGCCTCCAGCTATTAATTACACCATTCCTATTAATGGAGCTAGTATAGTATTGTTATATGTGTAGGCTTTAGGGCCCTGGAATAAAATCTCAGCATCTCGCAGTCACTAGATTGATGCCTATCAGCTGATAACTTAACCACTGTACCTACATTCTTCTTCTAACAAATGGGAATAGTACTTAGCTTAGAGGAGGTTATAAGAATTAAGTACAAGGATGATATGAAACACTGAGAATAATGCCTAGAATACTAAGTGATTCGTAAATGTTAACTCTTGTGATTATTAAATACTAGCATCTTCCTGCCTAAATGTTCCAGTTATACTTGACCTAAAACAAGGAACTTAAATATTTCTGGCCTTTGAGAAAATGAAAAGAGGCAAAAAGGAGAGGTGAGGGTGCTTACTACAGCTCTGGAAGGTCATAATTTGACACAGAACATAGGATATTGGCTTGTTTACTGGCAAATGATCAAGCCCTACAGCCAGGGGTATAGGTCTGTAATGTAACTTTGTAAAGGCCCTCATTTCATCGTGAGCACTGCCAGTGAACTGGTGATCAAGAATTATGAATACAGAAATACAAGAAGTGCTCTTCCTACAGCCAAGAGCTGGTTAAGGGATAATTTTCTTAAATCTTGCCATTGCCAATACTCAAGGCTCGGCATGAGAAACAGAACAAGCAAATACTTTGTGTGGCTATACAGGGTGTGGTAATAGCACATGCTAGTTTGAAGAGGGCCATTTGAGGTAATGAAGAGAGGTGATATTCAGAGGCCAGCAGACTGGTCGTGGGATCCAAGCTTTCCTCTTACGTACTTACTGTGTGGCAGTCACTGCTCGAGGCACACTGAGCATATTGCTTCCTTGAACCCTTGAGGCAACCTTTAAAGGTAAGGTTTTCCTATAATTTTCTTTTGCAGGTGGGAGAGATTGCAGGGTAGAGAAGTGAAAAGCTTTGCCAAAGGTCCCAGAACTATTAACTGGGAAAACCAGATTTGCCCCCTAGGCTCAAGAACACGTTGCTAATGATCACTTCTCCCTCCACCGCTCCAAATCCAATACTTAAATCTCAGCTCCAGTCTGTGGCAGACCACCCATTCCACCCTCCCTCTCCATTTTCCCGATCTCCAGGGGACCACACAAATCTGCCCCTCTAAACTTCTTCCCTTCTCATTTCTTTAGCCTATCCCCTAGTAATCAAGGAGGTACTCCCTGGGAAACCATAAGGCACTCCTGACAGGGAAGCAGGTGGGATAACGGCAGATCTTCACCTCTCCCCTAGTTCTTGCAAATGCAATCCCTCAATCTTCCCTCCATCTCAACAGAACACCTGGTGCAGCTTGCCTGCCCTCTCTGCCCCTATCTCTAGTGAATCACACAGATCTTCTTCTCCAATCTCTTTCCCCACTCATCCTGTTAGTCCAGTCCGCAACTCCAGCAGGCCTTCTCTGGAAATTCTCCAGCCAAACCTGCCAGAGAAACAGGCAGGAAAGCTTCAGATCCTCCTTCTCCCTCTTCTCCATATCCAATCCCCTAGTACCATCCACAGCTCCCTGCTTTCCTCCCTCATGCCCTCCTCGCTACTCCCCATTCCTAAATATTAGCTCCTAATACTTAGGAACAAATTTTATAAGGAACCTGCAGTAGCCACGTGCTACTAAGAAACAGAGAGGACACCAGGAACCAAGGAACAAAACACTGACCCAACAAAGACAGTCCAGATATCAACAGCTAGAATTACAACCTCCCCAATACTGGATGCTTAAACACCAGTATAAAAGTACGGTAATAGCCAGGACAATCATCTCCATTAGAACCCAGCAACTCCACCACAGTAGGCCCTGAGTATCGTAACATAGCTAAAGCACAACAAAGACTTTAAAATACTTTTTATGAATATGATTGAGGTCCCTAACAAAGAAATTAGTAAATCCACAAAAGAAATCTATGAAAACACAAAGAGTGGAAGAAAATTAATAAAACAGTTCAAGGCTGGGAAGTGAAAATAGAATCAATAAAGAAAGCCCAAACTGAGAAAAATCTAGAAATTAAAAAAATTAAGGATTCCAACAGGAACTTCTGAAGCAAGCCTCACCAACAGAATACAAAAGAAGGAAGAGAGAATCTCAGGCATTAAAGACACGATGGAGGAAATGGTATTTGATACCCTCTTCTGGTGTGTCTGAACACACCACACACACACACACACACACACACACACTATAGGTGTTTTCAGACACACTAGAAGAGGGCATCAGATCTCATTACAGATAGTTGAGCTACCATGTGGTTGCTGGAAATTGAAGTCAGAACCTCTGGAAGAGCAGTCAGTGCTCTTACCCACTGAGCCATCTCCCCAGCTACCACAGGAAGTATTTTTAACAAAATCATGGAAGAAAATTTACCTAACCTAAAGGAGGTCTGCCCATCAAGGTTTAAGAAGCATATAGAATACCAAATAAATTGAACCAAAAAATAAAGTCCCCTCAGCACATAATAACTAAAACACTAAACATACAGAGAAAGAAAGAATATTAAAAGCTGTAAGGAAAAAAAAAAAGATTGAGTGACTGTGTAACATAAGAATGCAGACATTAGAATTACAATTGGCTTCTTTTTTATAGCTGAAAGAAAAGCACTTTATTTTTTTGTCTTGATTTTTTTTATTAATCATTCCGTTTCTTTACATCTCAAATGATATTTCCCTTCCTGGTTACCCCTCCACAAACCTCCCATCCCATGATATCCCACTTCCTGGTTACCCCTCCACTAACCCCTCACCCTACATCCACCCTATCCCCCAACCCTTCGCCTTTATGGGAGTACTCCCCCACCTCCCCACCTTCTCCTGCCCCACTGCTCCAGCATCCCTGTTCCCTGGGGCATCAAACCTCCACAGGACTAAGGGCATCCACTCCCATTGATGTCATCCTCTGCTACATATGTATCTGGAGCCATGGATCTCTCCCTGTACATTTCTTGGTTGGTGGTATAGTCCCTAGGAGCACTGAGTGGTCCAGCCAGCCAATAATGTTCTTCCTATGGGTTGCAATCCCCCTCTGCTCCTCCAGTCCTTCTTCCAGCTCCCCCAGTGGGGTCCCCAAGTTCAGTCTGATGATTGGCTTCAAGCATCCACATCTGCATTGGTCAGTTGCTGGTTGAACCTCCCAAGGAACAGCCACACCAGGTTCCTGTCAGCAAGCACCTCTTGGCAACAGCAACAGTGTCAGGTTTGTTGTCTGCAGACAGGATGACTCCCCAGGTGGGGCCGTCCTCAGATGGCCCTTTCTTCAGTCTCTGCTCCATTTTTTGTCCCTGTTCTTCCTTTGGACAGGAATATTTCTGGGTTAAAAACTTTGAGATGGGTGGGTGGCCCCATTCCTTGACTAGGGGCCATGGAGGTGGTCTCTACAGGTTCTATCTCCCCTTCTCTACACATTTCAGCTAAAGTCATTCCCTTTGGGTCCTGGGAACCTCCCATTTCCCAAGCATCTGGGACCCTCTAGTGATTATCCCCAGTTCCTCATCCCTGATGCTACATATTTTTATTCAATTTCGTAACTCTGTACCTCTCTCCAAAATATCATTCCAAGTGAGGTAATCCAGACACAAAAGAACACACATGGTATGTACTCACTAATAAGTGGATATTAGCCCCCAAACTCACAATGCCCACGATACAACCCACAGACCATACGGAGCTTAGGAGGAAGGAAGACCAGGGTGTGGATGCTTTAGTCCTGCATTGGGGTGGTGGGGAACAGAATGATCACAGGAGGTGGAGGGAGGACCTGGAAGGGAAAGAGAAGGGGGAAGAAATAAGGGGGTAGAATCAGGTACCGGAGAGGACTGGAAAGAGGTACAGAGGGTCAGGAAATTGAATAAAAAATACCCCACTCTCACCAATACACAGATCATTCAGACAAAAACTAAACAGAAAAAATGTTGGAGTTAATTACTGCTATAAACCAAATGGACCTAAAAGATATTTACAGGACACTTTAACCAAACATCCCAAAAATATAATTTCTATTCAACACCTCATGGGATTTCTCCAAAAATGACCACTTACTATCTGATACAAAGCAAGTCTCAAAGGATACAAAAAAAAAAATAACTCTTGAAATCCTATCTGACCATTGTTGTTGGATGGGCCTAGTGCTGTTTGTATTTTGGTGCTAATTCCGCTCTCCTGGGAGGGGTTGCAGACAAGGAGTGAGTGACTTCTTGTGAATCAATGCCCTAATGAATAAAGGAGCCAATGACTGGGTGAGTAGGCGGGACTTCTGGGTTGGACAGAGGAAGAGAGGAAGCAGGAGAGAGTTAGGTTCTTTTGGACCGAGATGTGTGAGGACAAGATGTAGCTACGAGTGTCTCCTGGGTTCAATGGCAGATCTGTCAGGATTCACCCCCAGAAGATTTAGATTTAATAAGGCTTTCAAGTTTAGGATTTTAGTTGCTGTGCCCAGAGATTGAGTTAGTCATTTCTGAACTAAATTTGTGTTGTGTTTTCCTTCATGCTGTGGCTCATCCAGGTTCAAGAGAGAATGGTACAGCAGCAAAAAGTTTGCTAAGGTGCACCACAAAGGCCATGGGGGATTTGAAGCACGGGGTTGGCTTGGTGGCAACACACCAGTCGGAACCTAGTAAGCTGCATGGAGACATTCAGGGAGCTCCGGGCCAGAGAGTCTCCACGAGATAAAAACAGGTCGGCCATTCCCCACCAGTGCATGGCTAGCCAGGCCGCCAGGGCAGAGGCACAAGCACAGGAATGTTCCAGTTCATTTTTAATATTTCCTGCAACAGAACATCATGGATTAAAACTGACTATCAACAACAACAGGAAACTTAGAAACTCATGGAAACTGATGTTTCATGTCTACTGCATGAAAACTGGGTCAAGAAATAAATGGAAGACTTCTTAAATTAAAAAATGAATACACAACATATCCAAACTTACGGGACACAATGAAGGTAGTTCTAGAAGGAAAATTCATAGACCTAAGTGCCTACATGAAAAAAATTAGAGAGATCTCATACTAGCAACTTAACAACATACCTAAAGGTTCTAGAACAAAAAGAAGAAATCACATAAGGAGTCCAGGACCAAAAATGAAAAAAAAAATCAAACTTAGTGTTGAAATCAATAAAGTGGAAACAAACAAAAAACAATACAAATAATAATTGAAACAAAGTTTGTTCTGATAAACATTTATGCAAATTAACTAAAAGGTAGCGCTAGAACATCCAAATTAACTATTAGAAATGAAAAGGAGAAAAGGGGAACATAATAACAGACATTGAGGAAATCTAGAGAATCATAAGGACATACTTTAAAACATGTACTCTACCAAATTTGAAAATCTAAAAGATGGATAATTTTCTCCATACATACCATTTACCAAAGTTAAGGGTAAATCAAGACCAGATAAGTACTTTAAACAGATCTATATCCCCTAATCAAATAGAAACAGTAATTAAAAGACTCCCAACCAAAAATGGCCAGATGACCTTGGCCCAGAATGAAGAGCCAATATTTTCTAAATTATGCCACAAAATAGAAAAAAAAATATTGTTTAACTCAATTTATGAAGTCACATTTATCTAATATCTAAACCACATAGGGACCCAACAAAGAAAGAGAATTACAGACCAATTTACCTTATGAACTTAGGTGCAAACATTTTCAATAAAATATTTGCATGCTGAATCCAAGAACACATCACCCACATGATCAAGTAGGACTCATCCCAGAGATACAGGGAAGGATCAACATATGTAAATCAATAAATGTAATCTACCATATAAACAGACAAGAACTGTACGGTTGTCTCATTAGATGCAGAAAGGCCTTTGACAAAATTCAACTTGACTTCATGATAAAACTCATGGGGAGATTAGAGATATAAGGGACTTATCTGAACATAATAAAGGCATTTTATAGCAAGCTACTAGCCAACATCAACTAAAATGGAGAGAAATTTAAAGCAATTCCACTAAGATCAAGAACAAGACAAGGTTGTCTATTTTCTCCATACCTATTAAATATAGTACTTCAAGTCTTAGCTAGAATAGTAAGACAATTGAAGGAGATCAAGGGGATACAAATTGGAAAGGGAGAAATCAAAGTTCCTTTATTTATAGATGATATCATAGTATAAACAACTGGTCCAAAAAATTCTACCAGCAAACTCTTATGTTGATAAACACTTTCAGTAAAGTAACTGGATCACCATCCCAAAACACAATTTGCACTACATAGTTATAGTAATAAAACAGCATGGTATTGACACAATAAACAGACCTCCTCTATAAGGAGAATCAAATGGAAGATATGGATATTAATCTATACACCTATAGATACTTGATTTTATTTATAAAGAAGCCAGAAATACACACTAAAAAAAAGACAGTATCTTCAAAATATGGTGCTGGTTTAACTGCATGGCTACCTGTAGAAGAATCCATACTTAGTAGACTACATAAAACTCCAAAAGGATCAAAGACCACAATGTAAGTCAAGATACATTGAACATGGTAAAAGAGAAGGTAGAGAATAGCTTGAACTCATTGGCATATGAAAAGACTTTCTGAATAGAAAGCTGTTTGAACAGGCACTAAGATTAACAATTAAGAAATTGGACCTTGGGGGCTGGAGAGATGGCTTAGTGGTTAAGAGCACTGACTGCTCTTCCAAAGGTCCTGAGTTCAATTCCCAGCAACCACATGGTGGCTCACAACCATCCGTAATAAGATATGATGCCCTCTTCTGGGGTGTCTGAAGACTGCTATAGTGTACTTACATATAATAAATAAATAAATCTTTAAAAAAGAAAAGAAATTGGACCTTATGAAACTAAGAAGCTTCTACACAACAATGAACACCATCATTCAGAAGAAGTGAAGATATTCAGAAATAGGAAGATATTTTTACTAACTACATATTGTACAGAGTGGTAGTATCCCAAATACATAAAGAACACAAAAACTAGATATTAAGAAAACAAATAACCCAATTTTAAAATGGAGTACAGACCTAAACAGAGAATTTTCAATGGAGGAATCTCAAATGGTTCTGCAAGACTTAAAAGAAAATGATCAACATCTTCAGACATTAGGAAAATGCAAAACAAAAGTATTTTGAGATTTTATCTTATACCCATCAGAATTGCCAAGACCAAAATAAGTGACAGCTCATGCTGGCAACGATGTGGCATAAAGAGAATAATCATCCATTGCTAATGGGACTTCAAACTTGTACAGTCACTATATAAATCAGTATGGCAGTTCCTCAGGAAGATGGGAATCAATCTACCTCAAGATCCAGCTATACCACTCTTGGGCACATACCTAAAGATTGCTTAATATTACAGTAAGGATACTTGCTTAACTATGTTCATTGCTGTTTTATTCATAATAGCCAAAAATTGGAAACAGCCTAGATGTCCCTCAACAGAACAACAGATAATGAATGGTACATTTACACAATAGAGTATTGCCAAGGCATTTAAAAAATTAAATCATACAAGTCACAGGTAAATGGATGGAACTAGAAAAAAAATCATCCTGAGTGAGAAAACCCAGACATAGAAATACAAATACATGTATTTACTTGTATCTGGATCTTACCTTTTAAGTCAGTGATAACCAAGCTACAATTCACAGAACCACAGAGGTTACATAAGGGACTAGGTGGGGACAGATAGATCTCCCTTAGAAAGGGAAATAAAATATATGGTTAATGAATGGATTGAGGCAGGGAAA
>NC_045030.1:815698-823613 GCF_008632895.1 Mastomys coucha | reverse complement strand
TATATATATATATATATATATATATATATATATATATATATATGAGCTAAATTGCCTAATAATGGAGGACACATGACCCCAAATGGTCATCATCTTTGTCACCAAATGAAGCTTCTCGTTCTGGGATTAGGTTACATCTAATTGGGTTTTTGGCTAAAGGGGTTTCATGAGAACACCCAAACCATTCATGCTGTTGCTGAATCTACAAATTGCTTGCTCTCTGCAAACTGACAGCAATGCCTCATTGTTGAAGCTTCATTGGTGGCCCCATTGCTGTTTACCTACAGAACTTACTGAATGTGAAAAAATAGAGCTATTGCCCACAGAGAACCTTCATTCCTACCTACTAGCATCTTTGGTATATAGGAAGGTTCTTTGCAGGCTACTGAATAAATGTAAACACCAAGCCAGCTATAAACCTAATGGTGTCTTGCCTGGAAGATATGTTAGTGCAATGGTGGCACAAAGCTTGGTAAAACCAACCAATATCTGATTTGACTTAAGGCACACTCTAGGAGATGGAGCCCATACCCAGCACTTTCCGTGATCAAGAACCAGAGGCTAGATAGCCTAACATAAAACCAAATACTACTGTCTAAAATAATAAAATGACTCCTAATGGCATTCTGCTCTACTTACAGATCAGTGCCTTGATAGGCCATCAACAGAGAAGCTTCAGCTCCTGTAGCAGATGTGAACCAACACAGAGACCCACAGCCAGACTTTATGCTGAGTGATGCCACACCCACTCCAGTGGAGTCTGTGACAAGTCCAAAAGTTTGGCCGCAGTCCAAGGCAAAAAAGTTTCGAAGAAACTGGTCTCCTGGAGGTCCTTGGCATTTGTCCTTGTGATAGTTGGAGAGTTTTTGCGTGCTTCCTCTTAGTATTGTTTTATTATAGGTATAGAGGTGCCTCCAAGGAATGATTCGCAAATAGTTAGGTTAGATTGGGCGTTGTTTCCTGGCCCCCACCAGTGTTCCAACATCCTAGTCAATGCTGAGCCAACCCTTTTGTAAAGAATGTTACTTATTCAGACAAATTGCCTCCAGCGTTGTTAGAGAGATAGTGAAAGAAATCAGGCATTGCAGTTTACTGAATAAGAGTCACTCCCTGAGCTAGAGTAATGTATTATTCATGGTAAGGTTAGCAAGAATGGGACCCCCTGGTGCATACTTCTGCTAGCTCAGAGGATTAGCATAGTTGGGTGTTTACCTAGGGCTGGCTGGTGGTCCCTTATACAATAGACTAGAATGGGAACTATCTCACACCTGGCTTCTAAGAGTAAACTCATTTTAGATAAGGCTGACTTTCTTTCAGTTGTAACCACTGCCTAGTTCCTGTCAATTTATATGTATATATTTTTCTATAGAATTGTTGTGCTTCAGATGAACTAGGTGTGCCTTGACTGTTGTATTACCTAACTTCCTTATTTCTTCTGTAGTGACTATAAAAGTCTGATGCTTACTTTGAGAAATTACACTCAGATTCAGCACTCTTTTGTGTTCGTGTCTGTTTGTCACTCACCAACTCCTTGCCCACTTGAGTACCAGAACCCTGATTCTCCCCGGGTTGACCTCAACTAGGTCAGCCTGCGGCAGAGTGAGAGAGACCTTGGAACACTTGACTGCTTTTGGGCTTTTTTCCTTCTGTTTTTGTTTAATACAATTCCAGTGTGTTAGTTTTTCTTTTATCTTATTATACTTCATTTTATTATTGTCCCTTAGAAGCCTGATTTTTTTTTTCTTTTTCTTTCTAATGACTGACAGAAAGGGGATAGATTTGGATAAAGGGGGAGGGAACTGGGAGGAGTAGATGGAGGGAAATTAATTAGGATATATTATGTGAGAAAAAATCTATTTTCAATAAAAGCAAAAAATACAGTAGGAGATGGGGGAGGATTCTTATCATATTTTAATTGGGAGCAGGGTGCATTTCAATCATGGATCTTGATTAGTTAAATGAAAATTGTTGCTCATTTTCTGAATCACTCTTTTGCTGGGTTAGAGTCTGATTTTGATGTAAATCATTCTAGGATCCTAAATTTATATACTAGAGTCCTTGCATTCAGTGACATCTCCTCTAGCATGGTTACATTTGAGAAAAGAAACATGGGTGTTTGGTCAGAGCTAGAATGGATAAATAACTTCTCAAAGATGGGAGAGGTTCTCACCTCCACTGCCTAGCATTCATGGTGCTGGAAGGTGCTATGAATGCTACCAGAGGAGAAATGTAATCATCAATGTCACCCAGCTATAAAACCTTTAACCTACAAAGGTAACTAGACTCTAAGACCATGGTTCTCAATCTTCCTA
This sequence comes from Mastomys coucha, assembly GCF_008632895.1. Taxonomy (NCBI): domain Eukaryota; kingdom Metazoa; phylum Chordata; class Mammalia; order Rodentia; family Muridae; genus Mastomys; species Mastomys coucha. Next base: position 821,301 of record NC_045030.1, on the reverse strand, counting down.
ATGCTGTACCCCTTTAGTGCAGTTGCTCATGTTGTGGTGACCCCCAACCATATAGTTACTCCAATAGCTATAATTGTGCTACTGTTATGAATAATAATGTAAATATCTGATATGTAGGATATCTTATATGTGACCCCTGTGAAAGGGTTATTTAGCTACAAAAGGGGTTGCAACCCATAGGTTGGTATGGCTGGAGAAGTTTTGTTGCTAGGGATGAGTTTTGAAGTTTCAAAAGCCCACACCAGGCTGTTACTCTCTGCTTTTATCTACCTCAGGTGTAAGCACCCAGGTACTGCTCCAGCACCATGCCCACCTGCCTGCTCGCATACTCCCCACATGATGGTCATGAACTTACCCTCTGAAACTGTAAGCAATCCCTCAGTTAAATGCTTTCTTTTATAAGTTGCCTTTGTCATGGCATCTCTTCACAGCAACAGAAAAGCAACTTAAGGCAGAGAGATAGATAATAGGTTATTTACAAAGGTAGATACCTTGGTACTAAGGAGCTTTTTAAATCCATCCACAAAATGAGAGCCTACCTTCTGTTTACTAGATATATGTGCCATTGGATTCTCAATGCTGACTGATGCTTACCGAATCATCACCTAACATTCCTACCTCAGTTCAGCTTTAATTGAGCACATTTCCACCTGTTATCCCATTATAGAAAAATAGGCCTGAAAAGGATGGAATCCCAGCTTGCTGGGAGACTCAGGACATAAATATAGTTGATAGGAATTTAAAAATTCATTCCTCACTGATATTTTTTCTTTACATGACTCTTGTATATTTTGAGTATATATGTATTAAAAATGATAAAGACCAAGACTAACGCAAAACATTAAAAAATATGTAAACTAAAAGTATCACCTGTGATGAGCTTCCACAAACACAACTGCAACTCACAAAAGCTCTGATTCCTTGGGAAGGCATTTTAATAATTTTCATCAATTTTGTTCATGCCCTTTGATGCTGCAGTTCCTTTCTGGGGATTCTTTTCCAAAGGTGGATTTTAGTAGAAGGAAAATAAAAATCTATAGGCATAAAGGCACTATTACTTTTAATAATGAGAAACTGAAAATATTAATATGTTAAGCAACTTGATATATGGCCAATATGAAAATGAAATATGCACCTTAAAAGGTTTACTTTATAATACTGAATAAATGAAACAAATTGCAAGATAGTGTCAGTGCTGTAAATATTTATAAACTTGTCTTGAATAATACAAACAGAAGGAACTCTAAAAATATATAAAATAATCCTGTATAAAGACAATGAGTCAAATTATAATTTTTAGAAATGAGAGGTTCATGTGTCTGGTGTTGTGATCATAAAAAGAGAAAGAGCTATAAGAATATGTTCTGGCAAGGTGCGGGAGAAGGGGATGCCTTGGTGGGCCCATGCAGAGGCATCCCTTGTCCCTGAGGGACCAGACACACACTGGTATAGTAGTATAGAATAGAGTTTATTTAGGACATGGGGAGGGGAGTTAAGAGGGAAGCAGGGGCAGAGAAAGGCAGAGAGAAGGAGAGAGTAGAGAAGTAGGGACCTGCCATGACCACATGGAGAGAGGGGGGAAAGGAATGGGGAGAGGGAGTAACAAAGGGGCAAGAGGCAAGGTAGAGAAGCATAAGTAAGAGAGAGAGAGGAGGGGGCAAACAGCCCCTTTTTTAGGGCCAGGCCTACCTGGCCCTTGGCAGGTAACCATGGGGAGAAGCATACCTGGCTGCTGCTAGGTATCTGTGGGGGTGGAGTTTATACAGAAAGCTAACATTTGGATGAGTGATAAGAATTAAGAAGTAGTTGGAGAAGAAATTTCAAATTTCAGCCCCCTAAACTATTTCTTGCTCATCATCTTATAAGTAAGCCACATAAGTAATTGAGAGAAATCTACCAGTGGTTCAGCGAAGAGCTAATATCAATACTCCTCAAATTATTCAACAAATATAAACAGAAGGCACACTGCCAAATTCATTTAATGGAGCCACAATCACCCTGTTACATAAACCACATATCGGCTTAACCAAGAAAGAGAATTTCAGACCAATATCCCTTATGAACATTGATGGGGAAATACTCAATAAAATACTAGCAAACCAAATCCAAAAAGACATCAAAACAATCATCCATCATGATCAAGTAGGCTTCATCCCAGGGATGCAGGGATGGCTCAATATATGGAAATCCATCAATGTAATCCACTCCATAAACAAAGTAAAAGAAAAAACCCACATGATCATTTAAGTAGATATTGAAAAAGCCTTTGACAAAACTAACACCTATTCATGATGAGTGTGTTGGAGAGATCAGGGATACATACATATAGATAAACACAATAAAGGCAATATGCAGCAAGCTGATATCCAATACCAAGTTAAGTAGAGAGAAAGTTAAAGCAATTCCACTACAATCAGAAGCAAGACAATACTGCCCACTCTCTCTCTGTATCTATTCAATATAGTACTTGAAGTTTTAGCTAGAGCAATAAGATAACTAAAGGAGATCAAGGGGATACAAATTGAAAAGGAAAAAGTCAAAGTATTGCTGTTTGCAGTTGATATGGTAGTATACATAAATGATACCAAAAATTCTACTAGGGAACTCCTACAGCTGATAAATACCTTCAGCAAAGTGGCTGGATACAAAATAAACTAAAAGAACAAAACCAAAACACAGTTGCCTTTCTATATATGAACCCTAAATGGGCTGATGGGCTGAGAAAGAAATTAGAAAAACAACACCCTTCAAAATAGCCACAAATAACATAGAATATATTGGTGTAACTCAAACTAATACCTGTATGACTAGAATTTTAAAGCTAAAAGAAAGAAATTGAAGAAGCTATGAAAAGATAGAAAGGTTTGTCATGTCCATGGATCAGTAGGATAAACATAGAAAAAAAATGGCCATCCTACCAAAAGCAATCTACAGGTTCAACACAATCCCCATCAAAATTCTAACACGATTTTTACAGACCTTGAAAAACAATACTCAAATTCATATGAAAAAATTAAAAATGCAGGATAGCTAAAATAATCCTGCATAATAAAAGAATATCTGGAGGTATCATCATTCCTAGTTTCAAGCTGTACTATAGAATAATAGTAATAAAACTGCATATATTAGCATAAAAACAGACAAGTTGATCAATAGAATGAAATTGAAGATCCAGAAGCAAATCCACAAACCTATGGACAATGGATTTTTGAAAATGAAACCAAAATTATACAATTGAAAAAAGAAAGCATCTTTAACAAATGTTGCTGGAATAACTGGATGTTCAGCATGTAGAAAAATGCAAATAGATCCATATCTATCACCCTGTACAAAACTCAAGTCCAAGACGATCAAAGACATCAACATAAAAACAGATACATTAAGTCTAACAGAGGCAAAGCTGGGGAGTAGCCTTGAACATATTGGCACAGAAGGCAACTTCTTGAACAGAACACCAATAGCTCAGGCCCTAAGAATTAATAAATGGGACCTCATGAAACTGAAATCCTTTTTTTTTTTTTTTTTAAGACAAAGGACATTGTCAAACGAACACAATGGAAACCTACAGAATGGGGAAAGATTTTTACCAACTCCACATCCAACAGAGGGCTAACATCCAAAATATATAAAGAACTCAAGAAACTAGACATCAACAAAACAAATAGTCAAATTAAATAGTGTACAGATCTAAACAGGGAATTTTTGACAAAGGAATCTCTAATGGCCGAGAAGCACTTAACGAAATGCTCAACATCAAAAATGCAAATCAAAACAACTCTGAGATTCCATCAGAATGTCTAAGATAAAAAACTCAAGGGACAGCACATACTGGTGAGGATGTGGACCAAGGGGAACACTCTTTCATTGCTGGTGGGACTGCAAACTTGTACAACTACTTTGGAAGTCAATTTTCTGTTTTTCAGAAGATTGGGAATGGTTCTATCTCAGGACCCAGCTATACCACTCCTGGGCATATATCCCAAAGAAGCTCCACCATACCACAAGGACACCTGCTCAATTATGTTCTAAGCAGCTTTATTCATAATATCCAGAAACTGGAAACAACCTTGATTTCTTTCATTTACACAATGGAGTATAACTCAGCCATTTAAAAAAAAAATGACATTGTGATATTTGTAGGCAAATGGATGGAACTAAAAAACATCATACTGAGTGAGGTAACCCAAACCCAGAAAAACGTAGTGTGTACTCAATTATAAGTGGATATTAATCATAAAGCACATGATAGCCATGTTACAAACCACTAACCCAAAGAAGATAAGTAACAAGGAAAGCCCAATGGGGATGCTTGAATCTCACTGAGAAGTGGAAATAGATTAGACATATGGGTGCATATAGGAGAACTGGATGGGGTAGGGAGTGGGGATGGGAAAAGGAGGGATGAGGTGAAGGAGAATGGAAGGAGAGAGTACTGGGAGAGACAACTAGATTGGGAGAGGGCCCTGTCTCTGGGATGACCTAGCAACCTAGGACAGTTGAAACTCCCAATCTATGAGGGCAACTGTTGGTATCAGGAACCAGCTTTATGGTTGCAGGTCACTTCCGAATCCAGTGATGACAGTGACGTCACCCATAGGGAACAGGGACCTGTGCATCTGTTGCCATGGCAATTGCCATACATTCCCAGCATACATCTGGTTTACCTTGCATGTTTACCTGCGAACGGTTATGTCACAGCCTAAATAAAAAGCAGACCCTCTTGACTTTCGCTCTCTTTCTTCCCTGTTTTCTCCCTTCAGCTCCTTTGCCCCCTTTTGCCCCTTCCCCCACAATAAACCTCTGTCACGTGGAACTGCATTGGCCTGTTGTGGTCTGTACAGACACAAACTGCGATTCTATCACAATAGTGACCCTAGCTAAGACTCTTAACAATGGGGCATATGGAATCTGAACTGGCCATCTCCTGTAACCAGGCAAGACTCCCAATGCAGGGATGGGGCCACTAACCCATAAAACCTTAGCCCCCCCCAAATTGTCTTACATTCAAGATATGCAGGAGTAAGAGACAGAGCAGAATTTGAGGGAAGGGTCAACCAGTGTCTGGCCCAGCTTGAGATCATGCCATAAGAAGGAGCTCACCCCTGACACTATTAATGATATTCTGCTCTACTAGAAGACAAGAGCCTAGCATAACTCATCTGAGAGGCTTCACCCAACAACTGATGGAAACAAATGCAGAGAACCGGAGCCAAATGTTAAGTGGAGTTTAGGGAATCCTGTGTAAGAGGGGGAGGAAGGATTGAAGTAGCCAGAGGGGTCAAGCACACCACAGGAAAACCTACAAAGTCAACTAACCTGGGCCCATAGGGGCTCACAGAGACTTAAGTGCCAAGCAGAGAGCATGCATAGAACAGACCTAGGCCCCTCTGCACGTATATAACAGTTGTACAGGTGGGACTTCATGAGGGACTCCTAAAGCAGGAGCAGAGGTTGTCTATGACTGCATTACCTGTCTTGGGATCCCTTTCCCCTAAGTGGACTGACTTGTCTAGCCTGAGTAGAAGAGTATACACCTGCCGGGCGGTGGTGGCGCACGTCTTTAATCCCAGCACTTGGGAGGCAGAGGCAGGTGGATTTCTGAG
>NC_045030.1:798785-815575 GCF_008632895.1 Mastomys coucha | reverse complement strand
AAGAAGAAGAAGAGTATATACCTAATATTACTGCAACTTGACCTGTCAAGGCCGGTTGATATCCATAGGAGGCCTCCCCTTTTCTGAGGAGAAGGGGTGAAGGAGTTGGGGAGGGAAGATGAGAGGTAGGGACAAGAAGGAGAGAAGGGAGGGGAAGCTATGTTTGGGATGTAAAATAAATAACAATAAAAATAATAAGCAAAAAAGATATGCAATGGGCAGATATGGTCATCCTGTCAAATATGCATATTCACCTGGTTCCCAGTCCTTGGGCCTTCTTTTTCTTGTCTGGTTATGTTATGATACAGGAAGAAATAATTTCATACTTGCACCTCTCATTGTCACTAATGACTCTGTGACCTAAAATATGTTAGTTTGATTGTCTAAGCAAAGCTTTACTTCTGTCGTTTGAATAATGGGACTAACAATGTTATTTACATTGTAGTTGTTGTGAAAATTAAATAAGTTAATTCATATGACATGCTTAACACAATATGTTATAGAGACTAAACGTTCATGTGCCTCTCTCCTAAATTCACATGTTAAGCCTAACTCCTAGTGAGTGAGGTTTCAGGGCACCAACTTTGGTAGGATACTATAGCATGGAGTATCCAGTCCTCACAAATAGGATTAGTACCTTTATAAATATAAGGTAGGAGAAAGGCGTCAGCCCCTCTGTTCTGTGCCACGTAAGGGCAGAGCAAGAAGATGGCTGTCACTGAACCAAGAAGCAAACAATGCATCTAACAGCACATTCATTTTCAACAGTGTGCTTGTGGGTGTGAGTGTGCACACACACATACATGTGTTGGTACCTACAGATGTCAAGAGTTCCCCTGGAGCTGGAGTTACAGGTGATTGTGAGCCAACAATGTCAATACCAGGAACCAAATTCAGGTCCCCTGCAAGATCAACAGAGTTTGTAATTGCTGAGACATTTCTCCAGCCCATAAAGCTCTTTTTTAAAAATATGGGGAAAAAAGAACTGAAAAATAAGTAGGATGACTCATATAGACTGTAGAAACTCAGAGATGCTCCCAAAGGCATATACTGAGAGGTCAGAGGTCAACCAGTCTTTTCCTCTTTATTTCCTGTCATTCAAATCCTCAACTTTCCTCACAAAGACCTATTATCACAGTGTCCTGTCTGGAATCTTTCCCCCTAGTTTTTACTTCCTTGTCATCTAAAACAGTAAGTCAACATGATCCTTTTTGTACTCCCCCCCTTTTTTTCCATAAAGAAACCTCTACATATGACTGGCATTCGCTATCCACCTACTCTGTCTAATTTGTTGTAAGAGCACTGACTGCTGTCAGTCATATTAGTTATATGATTATTTTGCTTGTCACACTCCTCCATTATAGTGTTGACTCCTTATGACTAGGTGTATTTGTCTGTGGTTACTGTTTTATGACATCAGAACCCTGCACATAGAGGTTATATTGGTAAATAATAATATTAGTAACACTGAGGATAGAACCCAGGGCCTTGGGCATGCTAAACAAACACTTTCCAACTGATCTATACCTAAGCCAGTAAAAAGGTTTTTAAAATCAGTGTTGTAGATATGTGCTTTGTATGTATAAACTCATCCAGTCCCTATAACAACCTTGCAAGATAAATATTAGAATAGTTTCTATTTCAAATCTGAGGGATGTGAGGTCTTCATTACATCCAAATAAAATAATTTGTATTGTATTAGTTGCTCTGCTTGTTCATGTGACCACATCCACATAGGTAATCTCTTAACTGTAAGTCCCTATAAAATTAAATAAGTTATATACTTCTAACATAAAATAGCACAGAGTATATATTACTATTAATTTTCTAAATGCTGTGACTAAATACTCAACAGAACAAGGGAGGAGGAAATTATTTTGAGTCATGGTTTGAGGGGGTATAATCCATATGGAAGAGAAGGCATGGCAGTAGGCGGCTCTATAGTAGTGGGAACATACCTCAACTGCTTGTTACATAGTATTGATATGAAATTAGAGAACACAGACCACAGCAAGGCTTGGATAAATGTCTGCCATGGTGATTAAATTAAAACAACCATGTAATCCCTTCCCAGATTGTTCACATCCTGCTAAGACAATCAGTTTTGAAGTAGGAATAGTGAATTATACATCTATTGTCTTGAAAGAAATCTAGAGAGCTGTGAAGATTTCTATAGTAGTTATGAGACAAGACCATTGGAGAAATGGTATATTTTTGTAGATGAGCTTCTAAGTACTTACAGAGAAAAATTAGTCTGTGCTACCAACAGGTCAAGTGCCTACTGTGTGGCTTCTTTTAGTTGCTTCCACACCTACCTATCTCCATAAAGATAGATGATAACCAAGAGCTTTGCAAAATGACTTTAAAACTTGGCTAAAGATATAGTCCAACACCTAATCATTATATCTGGCTTGGTTAAATCCCAAGAAAGGTAACATAAGCCTCTACCCCAGAACTGTTGACTTATACCTCAGCGATTGGCCTCCATGGCCTCTCATTTCAGCTCTGATGTCTTCCAGACCACGTCCATGCCTAGTATCTTAGTCTAGAGTCTTTGATCCAATTATATTTAGTTTAGATGAGTTAGGAGGGGAGGAAAATATAATAGTAGGATAGAAAGAGCTTATGGATTTGGGCCCCTTTTATGACTCTGGAGGTGGAAATTTCTTTGAAAGTGTCTTAAGAATGCCTATCAGCATCAATTCTTCTTGAAAGAATCAGCATTTGTATCATATGTTGGACTTTGATAAGTGTTTCTTTTCACTTCTATAGAACACATTATGAAATCTTTATTTTATAATGGAGGGAATAAAACTAGGGGTACATGATTAAAGTCCTCAAGGTAGAAAATAGTAACATTTGCTTTGTGAGTCTAGACAAGAGCAGATCTCAGACTTGTACATCTTGCCTGTTATTAGGCATCTCTCTTGGGATATTTCATAGCCTCTTAAAGATTACTATAGCTACAACTCAACTCATTGTCTCTATACCCCATCTCTAAAACCCATTGCTATCATAGAGAATAAAGCCTACATCCATGCTGATGTTTAAGTCAGACACCTGGAATTTAGCCTTGGCTTTTGCTTCCATTACATGTTTTGAATGTTCTCTCCTTAGTCACCACCCTGCCCTATTACCCTGTGTCAGACTCTCGTCAGTCTGAACCCATCAGATAAACAACCTCTTCACTATCTTCCTGACTCCAGTTCTTATCCTGCGTCATCTCCAGAGCAGAAGGACCTTTCAAAAACAGAGCAAGTCATGAAAACTGTGCAATGCCATTGGGATAAAAAGACAAATTTGCTTAGTATCACAGTTTCCCTTCTCTCTGTACTCTCAGCCATGTACACACCCTCATTGAAGCTTTTAGACTCCTGAAAAGGATGTGAATCAAGATAATACTTATTGGGCCCCTTTTCTATGCTAAATTGTGGCCTAAATATATTATTTGTTTTGTAAATCAATGATGAGTAATTATCCTATACGGGAGCTGTCATCAGCCCCTTGTGACCTGGAAGAAACCTAGACAGTTAATAAGTGGGCAATTTGGGGCTCAAGTCTTATTTGGAAGGTATTCTAATTTAAAAATAATTTCTGTTATTTTATGAGATTATAATATAATTGCACCATTATCCCCTCCCTTTCCTTCTTCCAAACTCTCCAATATATCCCTCCTTGCTTGCTGTCAAATTCATAGTCTTTTCTTTTCATTAATTGTTGTTACACACAGACACATACACACACACAAACCCCAACTTGTGAGAATGTATTCTTAACACATACTCTACCTTGTAACTCCTCTCTGTCAAAAAGATTACCCCTTCCCATTGCTTTCCAGACTAAACCCTATAAGGTGTAAGTTAAAGCTCTTCTCTGGCCAATATTGTCTGACCTCTCCACATTCCTTTGCTTCTTTTGATTCTCACACATAGCTGAATAAGGTATCTGTTCTCGGACTTCTCCTGGAATCTGTGCACATTTCCAATTATAGCATTTGTTCTCAGCTCCCGATTTTCTGAGGTCATGAGGCTTTGTACTGTTGCCTTGGATCTGAGCACACATATAGCCTAGTGCTTTGCATACAGGAAATTCTCACTGATCAATTCTGGAAGAACTCTCATGAATATTTAACAATACATACAAATCTACAAGCTACCTCATTCACTATTCGGAAATCCTGGCAGCCACCACAAAATTGAGCAGGGGGTGGGCTTGTAAGCAGGAGAGAATGTAAAATGAGCTCATTTTAATCTTTTATATCAATACAATTTCAGGTGTACAGAAATGTAATAAAAATATGAATTATATAAAGATCACATACATGCAGTTCACTAAAATTTAACTATTGATAATGCTTTTCCCACTTGCTTTATTGTTTGCTCACTATATCTGTCAATTTATTAATTCTATATATATACATAAATAATCGTTGAGTTTTAGTGAGCAACTTGAAAGTATGATATATGTATCCCTGATCCTTTTACTCTTGAACACATCACATTTTTCTTATACAACCTCAGTTACAGTTATCAGTGCTAAGAAACACTGATATATAGTTTATAATTGACCTTAGATGTAGAACATTTCATATTCCATTCAGAGTTATCAACTGCTATTTGTAGCATTATTCTGTTTACTTCTGCCAACAAAGAAACCCATTTAGAATCCAATATTGAATTTTGATGTCATGTACCTTTACTTTCCTTTGATTTAGAACATCTATAGTGCTTCTGTTTTTTGTGATATTAGCATTCCTTGAAGAATATGATCTACTTATCCTCTGACTTTAAAAAAATATTCTGTTCTTCATTGTGCATATTTGGAGTATCCTTGAGGTTAGATATAGGTTATGTGTTCAATAATGGAGTGTCACACACGTGATGTTATGTCCATCATAGGGACCCATATAGAGAGTCATGTAGTATCCACCAGCCTTGAGTACCTAACTTATATTTGAGTTCTTTCAGTTTCTTGTAGTACATATATAAAATTGAGTTGTATTCAGCTGAAAAGAGAAGTTATGAAAATTGTAGAAAAATTACTCAATCTAGTAATTATTATACTAATCAAGTTGATATAGACTCAGAAAGACAGCTTTCTAAGTCTGTTTGTATATGTGTATGGAACCACAAGAGAAGGGAAAGTTATTGAGAACAGGAGGCCAATGGGACACACTGGACACATGAAAGTTAAAAGAAAGGTACTGGGAAATGTCACAGGGAAGAGGTCAGTAGGGAGGGGGAATAGAGGAAGGAAGAGGATTAACAGTACCAAATTTTGTTTGAAAGTGCCATAATGAAACCTACTGTATTTTCTAATTAATAATTACTAATGCATACAATAACAATCAGTGAAAACAGGGTTCATGAATTTGAAAGAAAGCAGAGAGGAGTATATGGGAGGGTTTAGAGGGAGGAAATGGAAGGCACAAATGTTGTAATTATAATCTCAAAAATAAAATAGAAATCTATGGTATAAAAAATTTCATTGTGAGTGATAACATATGCCTTAAGGTAGATGTTGGAGAATTAGGTGCTAATTTGCCCACATTACAAAGTCAAAGCTGTAAGTTTATTCACAGTTAGACGACCACAAACACAATCAATTTGGAAAAGTTTTCATGACTCTGAAAAGAAATCTTAAACATCCTTATAATCCATTTATCCCCAATGCCTGATCCCTAGGCAACCAATTATCAGTGTCAAGTCTATATTGATTTTTCTAAGCAGCAAACATCATATAAATGGAAATGAATAACATGGATTTGATCCATACTCTGTGAAGCTGAGAGTCTTTAACTCTCTGAAATTCATTTTCTCTATTATAAACAGAAGCAATGTTTCTGCCTCATGGGGTTATAATGACACTCAAATAAATTAATGCCTATGAAATATCTAGCAGGAAGTTACATTTTATTGCTGCTTTTAAACATTGATTTTCCTCATTATTGCGGTCAAATTTATCTGGTGTGTTCTCATTGCAGTGAAATACAGCAGGACACAGGATGATAATTTAAATGTTATCCAACACATATAATATGCCATTTAAGAAACAGACATTAAAGCTCAGACACTGAAGCAGTTCCTATAGGCTCTGGATTGGGCCTGGGACTAATTCACTACTTTCTAAAGTGGAGAGGTCTAGGGTCCAAGGAATCATTACAGTAATAGAGGAAGCATTCAGAGGACACTGGACGCTGGGATGCTACTGTTTATCAATCAGTATAAACTATATTTCAAAATGTAACACCCAGTAAAGCCCACATGGATATGAGGTATACTGTTCATCTTTCGTGCTGTGGCCACCCTATAGTAATACGCACTACATTCTCATTGCTTTTTGGTAGCCACACCATGACACAATGGGTCCTAATATTAAAGCCTCCATTTTTTTGTTGTTCTTAAAAAAAAAAAATACTCAAGCTGCTGCTGTACTCAACTAGGTTGTAATTTGGACCTAGATTCAGAATCTTAGATTTACATATGTAATTTGTACTGATTGAAATAGACTCTGTGTTTAATAATAGTCTAAAGATCCTTCAAGGCTTCCAGGAAGGCAGATGGGTAGGTCTGGGAATGATAATGATCCCACCTACCCACCATATAGATTTTTGCTTCTCTTACGTGGAAAGGATTTCCTATAGCCTTGCCCTTGTTCATGGTCAATATGAAGAACAGATGACCTGAAGGAAGAGAGGGTGATGGGAAGACTATCAGAAAAGGGCAAACCTCCAGCCTAAGCACATGCAGGGTAAAGCCAAACAGCTTGTAACCTTGGTGACTGGGATCAACATTAGGTGGAAACAGATCAGAGATCAGCAGACAGGAAGGAGACTCAGCAGTATAGGCAGACTGAGCCTGAGGCAAAGCAGAGAGATTTCAGAAGTCTAACTGAAAAGAACATAAAGGTGACTGAGTAAATAACCCTAAAACCAGGATGGCACAAAGGCTCAATTTTTCCTTCTGGGACCCAGGCCAGCAAGGATTTATTTTTTCTCTGTGTAGCTCTGACTGTTCTGGGACTCACTCTGTAGACCCGGGTGGCCTCAATCCCACAGAGATCCTTCTGCCTCTGCCTCCTGAGTGTTGAGACTAAAGGTGTGCACTATGCCTGGCTGGGATTTAATGTAGATTCGTATGTAGGGATCTTGCTTTGTGTTTGCTTGCTTGTTTTTCGTTTGATTTGGGGTTTCTTTTTCTTTGTTTTTGTTTATATGTTTGTTTTCTGTTTGGCTGGACAGCCTCTCAACAGGGTTGAAAATAGTGTGGTGGGGGAGATGGCTATTGGGCTGGGTTTATCTCAGTCTAGGGCAGATAGGTGGGGTAGCTGTGTCCCAATGTCAGCAACATGTCAAGTGAGGGAAAAAAAAAAAAAAGGAATTCCTTGAACTAAGCAATTGGTATACCAAGGGGGACTGTTGGCAACTGGGGACCTGGTATTCAGAAATTTTCTCTTCAGAGGCTTCATATATATATATATATGAACTTCATGTGATAACATGTATGATAACAGAAGCTTCATTTATATAACATGTATTTACATAAACATATATACATACATACATACACCCCTTAGATCTAACGCTCACTGATATTTATCCTAATCACAAAATCTCTACTAAACACTATGCCATGAATATTGACCATGACAAACCTTAGGGTGTTTAACAAGGTGAAACTGTAGTTCCTAAGTCAAAGATCCAAAGATCATTTCTCCAGATTGCACCCTATCACTCAAGCTCAGTTTCTTGTTGATTTCATCTGGGTTCAGATTAACTACTAGAAGTAGATTATCTGTCTGTGTTCCGATTCTATACTATTTCCTCTGACTAAGTTGATTAACCTTGCTGTGCCTCAGTTTTCTCAACTACACAAATGTTGTAAGGGGAGCACCTGACTCACAGCGTGACTGTAAAGGAGCAGTACACACAACAAGTGCTTTAAACGAGTCTTGGCATGTGCAAAGAACAAGCACATTATAGTTTGATTTCTGATTCCAGTTGAGTCCTAGGCCACTTTGCTTCACAATATTACTGTCTTTGAGTCAGCTACTCAGGAAAAATACTGCAAACACAAAAAGGGATCTCTCTGCCTCTTTCTCCCAGCCTCTTATTCTGAATCTGGCACCTTCAATTGTTGTCTCACCTTTCAGCCTTGCTTCACTCTCCTAGGACCACTTCTTATGTTCCCATTAAATAAACACTCTTCTTTCCACAGGATGCTGCCTTCCCTGTCTTCCTTGCTATCTCTGTCTTCTTTTCCTTCTCCTTTCACTGACCACTACTCCATTTAGACTTGCAAGCAGGCATCTAACACGCAATCCTGGATCAGAAATCAGCAAAGTTATCTGCAAAAAGACAGTAAATACCTTTGGCTTTCTGGACCACATAATGTGTCAATTTCAAACACATACACACACACACATGTCATAGAAACACATAAACAACTGGAGTGGCTATATTCCATTAAAACCAACATAGACATTGGGGCAGTTTAATCTGAAGGTTGTAGTTTCATAAGAATTACTACTGAATATAATTTTTACTTAAGGCCATTCTGTTATTGAATGCATTAAAGGATGTCTAATTTGCCAGCTCTTTTACATCTTCTGTAGACCAAGCTATTATCATCTTATCTGGGTTATAAATTACAAGAGACTCCAGATTGATGCCTCTGATTCTTTTCTTGTCCTCCAGTACACTCATCATATCATATCACATCTACTATATTCCTTCATAGTTCACATCTTTTTACATTATCCTTCAGTTTAAAACCTTTCAATGGTTTTGTCCTTGTCTTAATTCAAAGACTGAAATCATAATATGGTATGTAAAAGGCTACATGATCTGACTCTGCCTATCTTTTCTGACATTTCTATTACTGCTCTGCCAATGACCATGCCTTAGCCACACTTTGAACATTCTACTTAAAAAAAATAAACAAACTATTCTTTGTATTGAATCTGTTTCCTTACTATCTGTCCATATTTATTAATATATAATTCAAGCCATTTATTCATCACACAAAGATCATATGCTTAGGAAAGGGTTAATTATTTCCATATTAGAAAAGGCTTGATATTTTATATTAATATTTCCAAGATCTTAAGGTTTTTTTTCTCACTAAAAACATATCTCATGTTATAATTATGCTATGATTTGATTTAAAGTCTCTCACATACTAGTTTATAAGCTCAATGACAGATCCGAGATTAGTTTTTGAGAAATGGTCTCACTATATAACCTACATAGTCCAGTTTGGCCTCAAACTCATAAACTGTCTTCTCCCATCATTGAGTGTTAAGAGTGTAGGTGAGTATCTATGCCTGACTCAGTGGAGACTAGATCTATCATCTATCTTGTTGGCACCATTGTTAACTAAACTAGTTTTTAATGAGTTTTCATTTTAAAAGACTGTTGATATATAAATGGCATAAAATAAGCTGTACATATTAAAATGTACCTTTAATAATTCACATTATAATCATTATATTGCTTATACTCACATTCCAAATTTTCTCATAACCCTTTGTAATCTCTTCCCCATAATGCAACCATTGTCTAATGCATAAGTTAGACAAGTTTGCATTTGCATTCTCAACTTTGGGGTCTTGCTTTTTTGTTTTTCGTTTTTTGTTTGTTTGTTTGTTTGTTTGTTTTTGAGACAGGGTTTCTCTGTGTATCCTTGGCTGTCCTGGAACTCACTCTGTAGACCAGGCTGGCCTCGAACTCAGAAATCCTCCTGCCTCTGCCTCCCAAGTGCTGGGATTAAAGGTGTGCACGACCACTGCCTGGCAGGAAGTTACTTTTATTTTCATATTTTCTTATCCAATTAAATCATCATTTTCCTCCTTGTTTAAGTATAAAATTCAGTGACGTTGTTATAGTCACAACGTTGTGCAATGATGTATCTTCAAAACATTCTCATCAACAAAACAGAAACTATGTAAGCATGAAGCAATAATTCTGCATAACCTCCTTTCCTCAGACACTGATAAGTACTAATGTAAGTCCTGGCCTTGTGAGTTTGCCTACTTCAATTATTGCACAGAAATAATGTCCACATTCGTGTATATTATAGCATGTAACAATGTAGTCTTTTATCATGGCTAGATGCTGTTCTATTGTGTATATGGTACATATTTTTTCTACCCCTTGACCATTATAAATAATGCTACAGTGAACATTAGTATAGAATATGTGTTTGAAATTTGTGTTCATTTCTGTTGGATATGTGCTTAAGAATAGAAGGTCATATGGCAATTCTAAATTTAGATTTTGAGAATAGCAGTCGATTTTGCACAAATAGTAACTTTGCATTTCTCTCAGCAATGAATGAAGGTTTTTAATTTCTTCCCATCAACTCAATATGCTTTATGCCTTGTTTTTCTATCTTAAAACCATTGATGCAGAGTATCAAAAGGTATCTCATTATGATTTTTCATTGAATCTATCTAATGAAACAATATTAAATCTTTGTATCCATAAGTATAAGATGTCTATTTACTTTTAAGTAAAGGTAATTTCATTTCCTTTCAGTAATATTTAGCAGTTTTCAGTGGGCATCCTTGCTTTGTTCCTGATGTTAATGGAAATGATCTTAATCTTTTTACCATTCATTATTGCTTAACTGAAGTTTTCCCTAAATACCCTGAACATATCATGTTGAAGAAGCCTCTTCTGTCTGCATTGAGAAAGGAACTGGACTTTGCCCAATGCCTTCTCTGAGTGTGTATGGTGATAACCTTATGGGCTTTCCTATATCATCTATTAATATGTCATATTCCATTGATTGTTTTTCTTATGTTGAACACTCTTCTACTCCTGTGTTAAACCCTACCTCATTGTGGCATATAATTTTTTATTAATATTTTTATTGAAAATTGCACTTGAATATTCATTGGGATATTACTTTGACATTTTCTTTTATTATCTTGTCTAGATGTGTTATCTGGATAGTGCTGGCTTCATAGACTGTAAAGTGATCTTGGAAGGGTTTGAGATGGATTGATATTCAATTGTCTATGACTGTTTGACAATATTCATTTCTGAAGCTATGGGTCCTGTATTGTTATTTGCTGGGAGTTATTGCAATGTTTTCTGGTTTTGTAGATGCATTGAGATTTTTCTACTTATTTCTTAATTGGTTTAGGTTGTTTTGAGTAATTTCTATTTTTTTAAGCTAGCTAACATTTTGGTGATATAATCATAGTGCTTTTTTACTTCATTATGATTTTGGATTTTTATCTATCTATCTATCTATCTATCTATCTATCTATCTATCTATCTATCTATCTATCTATCTCTTTATGTATTTATTGAGACCAGATCTTGCTGTAGTTCATGCTGTTCTATAACTCACTATCTTCTTGCCTTTGGCTATCAGAATGTTAGGATTATAGGCATGTACTATCATACCCAACTCATAATATTCTTTTATAATCCTTTTTTAGAACTAGTAGTAATTTCCTGGCTTTACTTTTTTATTTTACTTATTTGTGTCTTCTCTCTTCATGCTGTAGACAGACTAGCTTAAGAGTTATTACTTTCAGTGATGTTTTTCCCAAAAACTAACTTTTGGGTTCACTGATTCCCTCTTTTTGTGTAATTTATCCTTTGTGTTTTCTACTCTTTCTCCCTTCTGTTAGCGTTTGTCTGACTTTGTTCTTAATGTTATATTTCCTCTAATGATTGGGTTATTTATTTGAAATGTTCTATTAGTAGCTATGGATTTCCCTCTGAATACTACTTTTGCTACATCCATTGACATACAATTTGGCACACTGCATATAGCCACCAAAGAGTTTTCTTCTTAACTTGCATTAAGCTAGGCTTTTGACAGAGATTTTTAAAAATATCCATTTTAAAACAAATGAAGTTATTTCAGATAGGCCTAAAGATGAGCTCAAGGTAAAAGCTTTGCCTCCAGTGTGGTTGTAATCTTCTAAATTCCCCATTGTTGTTCATGGTTCTTTTGAGTGTCCTAATGTTGTAAAGAACTTCTTTCCTGTTTTTGTTCCCAGTCTTATACAATGTGCTGTTAGTTTGAAAATATGTTTTTCTACATATGTTTTCAACATATGTTTTTCTAGCTGGAGTTCTAAGTGAGAGAAAAATAGATGTATCCCTTGGTCTATCCTTCAAGGTAGCCCCCAACCAGGTTGAAACATATCCATGTCTGTCTGTCTGTCTGTCTTCATCATCAGTAGTTTACAAAGAAAGACCCCTCTTCTCCCTCTGGAATTAAGGACCATGATCCCATGCTAGGAATATAGATAAAAACTGGTGCTTAAAAAGGAAAATGCCACAAAGCTTTCCTACCATTATATAGTTGTTTTTATTTTAAATTAAGCATTTACTCAGATGATAAAACTCCTGTTTTCTCATCTTGTTCTCAATCTTATTCTGACAAGATTGTTTCTAACAGTTTTTACTTACTTTTCAATATTTCTGTGGGAAGACATGTCTCCACAAAACACACACTGGGTGATTCTGATGCAAGGTGTAATTGAAAACTTCTGCTTTACATCTATTGTGAGGTTTACAAGATGTAAATCTCTTCTTTCTTTCTTTCTTTCTTTCTTTCTTTCTTTCTTTCTTTCTTTCTTTTTTTTTCTGTATAGCTACAGCCTTTAGGACATTATCTGACATCTTCATGTCTCGTTCATTTGAGAAAACCAGAATAGGTTCCTTGACCTACCTTCCTTTGTGTCTCTATTGTGACCAGATGGACAAGATAGTCATGGTCACTCAACATCGGCTCCAGAGTACTTTTAGTGTATTTTTATGTAAGTTACTCATAGTCTGAGTAAACCAGACCAGTTATGGCTAGAAACTAATCTTGCCTTAATCCCGTTACATGGTTGCAGATTACTTGTCTTAATAACCATTCAAAAGACCATAGGCCAAAGGCTTAAAGACTGATGAAATTCCAGTACTGAAAAAAAAGTAATGTTCAGGGTCAGTAGAAGCTCCTGAATTTTAAAGTAGGAGAAGCTTTTAGAATTGTGTCTGTAGATGGGCCAGGTGGCATCTCAAACTAGATATTTCCCACTACATTCTAACTGCATGGCAGATACAATATTTTTAATCCAGTTGCTATGTTTCTATGGTGGATTTGCTACCTATTCCTAGCCTAATGCTAACAAGGTATCTCTTCATCAAAATGACTAATCGTCACCATAAATGGACTTGAGAAGGTAAGAGACAAGCTCTATGAGTCAGCAACCATCTCCAACTTCATTTCAGACACAAGGTTCACCTCTTCAAATGTTCAAAAACAAAACGTCTAAACTAGAGTCACCAGACTTGAAGGCATGTGCATTCACCCTGCACTCACGTGGTTCTATGAGAGTCCACATACCATACCCCCCACACATGCTGTGAGCTCAAACATAACATGATTCTACCCTAAAACAACAACAGCAAGCGCATTTAGTTCAAAAAGCGACAAGGTCATAAGAAAACATCTGTAATAATTAACTAAGTCCATGGAAAACTCATTTTAAAACTACCCCCCATGGAGTTTTGGAACAAAACAACTTAATGACTGCCCAGTTATAGTGTAGAGCTACTTCTTTTGCCCTTGATTTACTTGTAGGATTTTTCAGCCCTTTCCAATTCTTGCGCAGCACTAATTAATGGTTCAAAGATTAAAGTCCAGTGTGGGAATGGAATCATCCCATTCTCAGTACTTTAGTGTTGATATTTTTTTTAGTTTTTACCCTAGGGAAGGTAAGTAGGAATGACAGCAGTTAGCAAGAACAGTTGAGAACTATAAAACTAAATGGAAGATCAGAAGGCAAGATTAGAATCCTTACTACCTTTAGGGTAGCAGAAAGACAGGGAGGAGGAAGAGCTATGACAGTTCAGGTGCCAAGTTCATTGTAGAGGCTGCCAGGCAGAAGCCACAAGAATGAAAGGAAGTCTTGCTAACAAAACCTAGAACTTAGAATAGACTCCTATAGCCAGAAATTCCATTTAAATGAAAACACCTTCTTCTAAATGTAGCTTGCTTTTGTTCAACTAATATACATTCCTAAACATTCTAATTCTTACAGTGATTTTCCTTTCCAGGGTAGTGTCCATCTCCTATGGGATACAGTCTTGGTGGTATTTCAATGAAGGTGTTTTGTTTAACTCTAGGCAAGGTATAGTTGTACATGCAATACAGGCTGCTCCAAACATGTCCTCTCTTGGGAATTTGAACCTTGGGCATTAGAACAGAAAACATTTGAAACTGCTTCAGCCACATGATGGTATTTTGAAAACACTTTAATCCATTCCCTTCTATCTAGTCCTTAGAGATTCTCTAGCTTATGTTTTACTCCATCCTGCTCCACTATTAATACTATTACTAAATTCCATTGTTTGCTGAACACTACAAAGTCTTAGAACTTGGAACTACAATGTGCCTACCATCCCCCTTATCTGTATACTAAATCTATTGTTTCCAATACCACAATGTCCATTCATGGTTCCTTGGCTTTAGGAATGTCTGTTTCAATACTTAATCTAAATGTTACTTCTGTGGAAATGTTAACAAATCCCCACACTTTAAAAATAATGTTTCATTTTCTTAATCTCCTCTGGCTTCTTTCCATAATAATATGCATATATGTTTCAGCACATATCATATCTGATTATGTTGTATTTATCAGTCTGCCTTCAAGACTGTGAGGTTCTTGAAGTGATGCATTTTATTTATGTCAGGAGCCTCAGTATAATGAATGCTTGATAGAAATACTTTTTCTGTATAAATATATGAGTAACTGTGTATTGCCAACATACTTTCCCCTCCATCATAGTAAAAATGATATTTCTACTTTTCACATTTAAAAGAGGTTAGAATTCATTGCCTTCAAGGCCCAAAGGTCCTACAAATGTGGCAGGGACTAGGTCCAGCCCCTAAATGTTCTTTGGTTGGCAGTGTAGTCTCTGTGAGCCCTCATGTGCCTAGGTTAGTTGACTCACTTAGTAGGTCTCCTTGTGGTATCCTTGATGCATCTGGCTTACTCAATTCTATTCCCAAGTCCTCCCTCCCCCTATATCTGATTGCCATCCCTATATACCTCCTTAACCCTGTCTCACTCAGTTCCTCTCCATCCACCTCTGATGACTATTTTGTTTCCCCTTCTGAATGAGATTCACACTTTCTCCCTTGGGCCCTCCTTATTACCCAGTTTCTTTGGGTCTGTGGATTGTAGCATGCTCTTAAAATAGACATAAAGTAGTGATGACTATGTAAGGTAGAAGTAAAGGATAATAGTTGATTACAAAGCTGTACAAAGGAATACCAGTCAGAGGCATGGAAATATGGAGAGAATTCATGGTGTTCCACTTGAGATGAAATCCACAGAGAATGAAAGGAGG
Source organism: Mastomys coucha (assembly GCF_008632895.1). Classification (NCBI taxonomy): domain Eukaryota; kingdom Metazoa; phylum Chordata; class Mammalia; order Rodentia; family Muridae; genus Mastomys; species Mastomys coucha. The sequence continues at coordinate 800,205 of NC_045030.1, read as the reverse complement.
TAAAGTATACTGGTAAATATTTAACATCCAGCTTTCTGGGGCAGGGAAGGCATTTCTTTGTGGAAGTTGCCACTTATAAGTGTTCTCACTGTGGGTGATTTTAAGTTGCCAGCATGGTGTCACTGACGCAGAACTGAGAAGAAATGATGTATGGTATATTGTTATATAGGCTTTATAGAAACTTCAGAATCACAGGCAATAGTTAATGTGGCAAAATAGTAAGCTAAGACAAAGAAATACAAGAAAGGAAGTCAGATGGCAAAAAGCTATTTTGCATATATGTTCCTACAATTAAGTGACCCTAAAAATTCCATTAGAAAATTCTTAGAGCAGAAAAGCACTTTGTACAGGGTAGCAGGATACAACATTAACATAGAACATTAAAAAATAAGTAACATTAGGGTAAATATTTTGAGGTAGAGTCATGCTATACTACTCATTCTTCAGATGCTTGGTTTAAGTGATAATCTGGCCTTAGCATCCCACTACTAGATGGGATCCAGACATTAATACTATACAAGGGTAGAACAACTTTTGAATTTCTGGCCCTCTGTTCACTTCCTGAGTGTTGGGATTAGAGGCATGTGCCAACACATTCAGTTTTTATGTGCTGCTAGAGACCAAAGCAAGGCCTTTATGCATACTGGGCAAGTACTCTAACAACTGAGCTACTGCTTTGTGCCACAGTAACTTTTAAAAGGGATCATGTTATTATTTTTAGTTATCTTTATGTTTATAAGTGACTTACCCATATATATGTATGGTATGTATACACACACATACACACACGCACACACAGAGCTTTAGATCCCATGGAACTGGAGTTGAAAATAAAGAGGTATACATTTGTGAGCCACCACGCCAAGGGTACTGTTAACCAAACCTAGGTCTTCTGCAAGACCTGCAAGAGCTCTTAACCTCTAAGCCATCTTTCCAGCCTCAAAACAAAACAATTTACTTTTAAAGTAAGTAAATTAGATATCTGGCTCTCTTTCTCTTAGCATTAACTTTTTTTCTTTGTTGTACTTTTAAAAGGAAATTCATTCTCAACAAATCAGCCCACACTTTAGTTGAGCATCCATTGAATTGTTCATCTGAGGATACAACTTACTTCCTATTTTGTCTCTTGTTTACTGTGCTTAAGTAGAAGGAAATGAGTAAGAAAGAGGAAGATGATCTTTCCGTTAACACTTTCCTCTTCTTTGCCATAAGAGAAAGACACACTGCCTCACTTAATAGATTTATTCTAGTCCCACAGATTTATAGTCACTTTGCCAGAACGGTTTTTCTTGGTTGTGATTTCTTGCAGTTTTTCTAGCTTCTTCTCCCTCCCTATTGGGTTCACTCTGCATTCCATTTTTTACCAGAAAATCTAAAGCACAGGGTCCTTATGTATTGTTGAGGTTCCTGTTTAATTTCT
>NC_045030.1:784328-798018 GCF_008632895.1 Mastomys coucha | reverse complement strand
AAAAAAAAAAAAAAACAACTTTGTCAGTGCCCTATGTGATAGAGGTGTAGGAAATGACTTCCTGAATAGGTCTCCATTTGTCCTAGAATTAAGGCTAACAACTGACATGTACAACTTTTTTTACTCTAAAAAGCTTTCACACAGCAAAAGAAACAGTCAATAGGGGAAAGAGGAAGCCCAAAAAATGGGAAATAATCTTTGCCAGCTATTCATCTGATAGTGGATTACTCTCAAGAATCTTTTTGTAAAAATAAAAACTCAAAAATAAAAGACCCCACAAAACATCAAAAAAAACCCAAATGTACCATTCAAAGAATGGGCCTGGAAGTTGAACAGAGTGTTCTCAAAAGAAGAAAAGCATGACTAGGAAATATATCAAAAAATGTTCATTGACCTTAGCCATTAGGGAAGTACACACAAATTCAAACTATGGACAAGTTCTGGATGGGATGCAGGGAAAAGCGAACCCTCATTTGCTGTTAGTGGGACTGCAAACTGGTGCAGCCACTACTAAATCTACTATATGACTTAGCCATACCACTCCTGGTCATATGCCTAAAGGACCTGATATACCACTCCACAGATACTTGCTCAGCAATGTTCACAATACCATGGAAATGGAATCTAAATGTTCTTCATCTGGTGAATGGCTAATGAAAATGTGGTACATATACACTATGGAATACTATTTAGTTGTAAGGAAACATGAATTAGAAAAGATCATATTGAGTGCAGTGCTTTAGACTCAGAAAGACAAACACTACATGTTCTCTCTCATTGGAGACACCTGACTCTAAATCTTCAGACATAAGTATGTATCCTAGAGTAATTGCAGAGGCCATGAAAGTAAAGGATCATTGCCAGGATAGGTGGGATGGGAAACAAGAAAAGAATAAGAGGGTACTAATGATCTGACCAGGGAAATTGGAAAGGAGGGGCACTTCATGGAGAAGGAGAGATTGAAATACAGAAAAAGGAGGGAGGGCAGTAAATGGGATAGCAGAGTACAAATGATCTAATGGGGAAATGGGAAAGGAGGGGTTCTTTAGGGAACAGGAGGGAGTAAATACAGAAGGGGAAGAGGGTAAAATAACAGTAAAGATGACTGAAAAAGCCATAAAGAACCATGCCATTAACTATTTACTCCAAAACCCTATAAAGCATGTAATTCTACATTATAAATATGCATATATAATTTTAATGAACTTTTCTCATCTGAACTGATGATGTATCTCCAAAGGCCAAAGACCCACTTAATAAAAGCCACAATACCAGACATGAGAAGCCCTCTTTTGATTTTTTTTGTCCAGGGCTGTCCAAGAGACTCCCAATATATGCATACAACCTATTGATGTTGCCCTTAGTTATAATCCCAGACATGGAAGTTAAGTCCCTTTTGCTGAAAACACCATACACTTCAGAAACAGGGCGCAGAGGCCCCTGAGCTGGAATGTAACTGAATGATTCCTCTACGAACACTAGTTTCATGGTACCAGGTGGCACCTTGCAAGGAGGCAACCAACAGTCATACATAGCCATGATGCCTATGGACCCCATCAATGACCAATATGGCATGGTAATCCTAAGAGTGCAGTAGTGGCACATATAGATTGATAGTAACTAATGGCTCTCTAGTTGGACTTAAGACTCAATAAATAAGAGGGAAAGCATTCCTGGTACTAGCTAACTACTCAGGGCTAGTGAAATCATGGGTATTGGTGGAGAACCTAGAATTACTACTTTCTTAAACCAGCATAATCCCTAACAATAATCTAAACAGTTCTTATACCCACAGATAAGTGTTGTCTTCACCCCTCATCAAGGAAACTTCCAATTATAACAGGCAGAGACCACTACAGAAAACTGTAGCCAATCAACATGCAGAGTTATGGAACCCAGATCCAGTGGATACATCTACAAAATAGTCCCACACCTAAGGATCAGGGAAAGTTTGTAGCAAATGAATCTAATCTGTACTTCCCCTTGGTTCACATGTAATCACAGTATATGGATGTGGTTTTAATAGGACCTGTTATCTCCAGTAAGAAAAGAAATTCACAGACTCAAACTCTTGGCAGCTGAAGCATTTGTGGCACATTTTAAGCCACTCAGTGAAATCCTGTTACAAAAATGTTGATAGTTAAGCCTTCAAATGATAAACTTGAGCTGTGCCAAATACAGTATATATTGCTGACATACATTATTAGAAACTATCCATATGATATTTTCTGGTGTTTTATTTCTTTTTTTCTTTTTTCTTTTTCTTTTTCTTTTTTATTAGATGTTTTCTTTATTTACAATATCTCCTTTCCCAGGTTCCCCTCCAAAAGAAAAAAGAAAAAGAAAATAAAATAAGAAAAAAAAATAAAATAAAAAAAACCCTAAAACTAAAATGATCCCCTGTTCCCTCCCCTCTCGTCCTGCTCACCATCCCACCCCCTCCTGCTTATTGGCCCTGGCATTCCCCTACACTGGGGCATAGAACCTTCACAGGGCCAAGGTCCTCTCCTCCCATTGATGACTGACTTGGCCATCCTCTGCTATACACATGCTGCTGGAGCCATTAGTCCCTCCATGTGGACTCTTTAGTTGGTGGTTTAGTCCCTAGGAACTCTGAGGGTACTAGTTAGTTAATATTGTTGTTTGTGCTAAGGGGCTGCAAACCCTTCAGCTCCTTGGGTCTTAAATACTTTATACTTCACTGTCAAATAAAAGTTCAGAAGAAAATCTTTTCCCTTGGTGATCATAATAAACCAGGCTCAAAGATGGCCTTGCTTTTTGTTGTCTCTTTCTTCACTTACTGTCATGAAAAGAAGAACATTTGATAAAAGATACATTATCATAATCACACTCTTGCCTCTTTTCTTCACCATTGAATTAAAGTCATGAGGGATACCATTGACCACTAATGTTTCTTTGAACATTCTTTGAGCTAAGTGTAAACAGACACTCTGCTACATCTTTTATTCATGTAGTAACTTTCCTTGCTACATCGTTGTTATTATTATTGACAATGAGCACTGTCAATGTTCATCCTAGCTTGAATTTCCCCCATGCCTATCAAACATTGTAAAATGATCTTTGACTAAAGATCATTTTCTTCTCTCTTTAACTAAAGATATTATCTTCTCTCTTGAAGAGTGTTTTTCAGTGAGAAATGCTTGGCTTATTTTATTTATCATAATGCCCTTTAGATACATCTTATGGCAAATGACAGGATGACTTCTATTTTAAAAGCTAAATAGTATTTCACCAACATAATTTTATTTATTCATTAATATGTTGGTAGGTACCTAGGCACATTCTGTATATTGGCCATCGTAAAGTATACTGTGATGAATGCAGGAATGTAATTATCCCTTCAACGTACTGCCTTTTAATTTCTTTGGATATATATTTACTGTATCCCTTAAATAACTATATTTATTAAGTATTTTGAGAAAAAATTCATGATGACTTAAGGATAACCATGTCACTATATCTGGCAAGCTGTGGAACAGAATGTAAAAACACTCTGTTACCTGAAATGAAACTATTTTATACATTGGGAATTTAAGTCTTAGAGAGGCAAAGAGACTCATCAAAAGTTTCACAGGTCTGAATGAAAGCCAGTTTTCCCAAGGTTGTGATATATTATAAATATAATATATATAGATTCATTTATATGTACATATATACATATGTATATATGTGTATATATGTATGTATATATGTATGTATGTATGTATATATGTATATAACCATGCTTGGGTATTAGGATGAATGGCAACTCCTTTGGCACAAAGAAGGAATGGTTGAAGGAGATGAAATTAAAAAGAGATTAGATAACTAGGGATTAAGGAAAATGTTGGTAGATGTGTTCACATATGTGCTTTCCTGCCTGTCTAGTGAGCCTGAGCACAGGCATTAGATGAGAAGCAAGAAGTCACAAGGAAGCAAGCTTGGTTCACCAGTTGGAAGGACAGTCACTCAAGTGGAATTGTGTGCCTGCAGAAGCAGAGGGTGTCCAAATATGACCTATTTTGCTTGAAAGCTGGGTGGAAAAATCTTAGCAGGAAGGCCGGGGAGGGGAGAGCAGTCAGAGGAGGGTGATCCAAGAGCTTTTCTAACTTGGGTCTGAGGAATGTCTGGTAGAGGGCAGATAGCCTCTAGGTGTCTTCTGCACTCAGCACTCTGGCATCTTGAATTAGCCCTGTCTATTTACCCTCTAATTTCAAGTTGGCCAAGGAGAGCCTGTGAGGCTCACTATGGGAGGATGGAACCTCTATATCCATTAGACACAAATGGCTTCTTCTTCACTCACAGAATCCAAGATCCACATGGTATCCTCTCTATGTACCACTCTGAGAACAGAACAGATTTCGGTTGGGATGGACTTTAGTAGTCATTGTTACTGCCTCTCATTAGACCTGGCAATCCTGTTAATTGCATGAGACTAGTCATTGAGTTCCATCAGGGGTGTGGAATGTAGTGAAGTGAGTTCAGGAAAGGAAGAGGCAATTAAGAGGATAAAGCATCTAGGTAAGAAGCAATAGAAGTGGTATGAGACAGTGAAGCAGCTACCCACGTAGCTTGATCAGTATATTCTGTAGTAATTGCATTAAAATTACATATGATATGTAGCATGGCTCTATGTCCAGTCTGGTATAACTCCTGGGCACTTTAATATTGCACTAAGGCCTCACTCAGCAGCCTCACTGGACTGTTTCTGTGGTCCTGTGCTCCTGTGCTTGTCATGGTGAGCACTGAAAAACAAGAAGAAAATACTATAATTGCTCTGTTAGCTTCACATCAGCTCAGTGTTTGCACCCTGCCCAGGCCACTGTGCCATTGTACGTTCTTACATTCATCACATCCTCCCTGAGCTTAGTCTCTCAGTCCAAGTCTACAGAAACCTCTCTGTCCCTCCCTTCCCTGTCACTTTTATACACCCACCCTAAATCTTCATCAGCAGCTGCTAGCAGTAAGGGGAGAGGTTCTGAAAACACAAGTGGCGATTTTTCAGATGCTTCATGCTTTCCTCGATATTAAAAAATGTGCTTTGCTCACTTGAAGTGATTGAACTTCCACTGCCCTCCCTGAGACATGAGGTACTTGTCCCAAGCACAGCAAAGAAAGTGTACAGCCTGTGCAAATGTAGCCACCCTTGTCTGTGGAACTCCTGGGCGTGTAAAGTCTAATCATCTCAGGCATGTCCTACGCACTGCCATAGGAAGTTTAGAGCAATGAGCGGCTGTTCCCTTCCTACCCACTTTCTTCTTGGGAACTAGACTTGCTATGGCTGCGGTCGCCTCACTCTTTGTCCCCAACCCACTTCCCTTTCATTTGCATCATCCCCTGGCATCTGCTCTCTTAGTGACTGCCTAAGAAATAGAGGGCAGAAACTTTCTTCACCTTCCCTTTCTCTTTATCATGTTGCTTGATGTAGTTCCATTTCTTTTGCTGGCCAGGGACTCCTTTGGACAAGTACTGTTTCTTGGCCTTTTACATAGTGAGATAACAATTAACAAGCAGACTCTGTAACCCATAGTCTCACACTCTTAGTGTAGGAGTAATGGGCCTCTTAACCCTGGCAGAAGTACTCTCAATCACTTTCTCCAGACTTCTTGCGCATTTCTGCTCACTTACAAATGAAAAGCTAAAATATGTGGAACTTGAACTGCACAAGAAAGTATGCAAAAAAAAAAAGACTTTTTTATTGGATATTTTATTTCCTTACATTTCAAATGTTATCTCTTTTCTCGATTTCACCCCCATCCCATCCCCCTCCTCCTGCTTCTATAAGGGTGTTCTCCCACCCACCCACTCCCGCCTCCCCACCCTTGAATTCCCCTACACTGGGGCATCGAGCCTTCAAGGGACCCAGGGCCTCTTTTCCCACTGACAAGGCTGGACAAGGCCATCCTCTGTTACATATATGGCTGGAGCCATGTCTACTCCTGGGTTGGTAGTTTAGACCCTGGGAGCTCTGGTTGGTTGATATTGTTGTTCTTCCTATGGAGTTGCAAACTCCTTCAGCTCCTTCAGTCCTTTCTCTAGCTCTTTCTTTGGGGACCCTGTGCTCAGTCTAATGATTGGCTGTGAGCATCCACCTCTGTATATGTCAGGCTCTGGCAGAGCCTCTCAGGAGACATATTAGCTATATTAGGCTCCTGTCAGCATGCACTTCTTGACATCCACAATAGTGTCTGGGTTTGGTGACTATATATGGGATGGGTCCCCAGATGAGGCAGTCTCTGGATGGTCATTCCTTCAGTCTCTGCTCCACACTTTGAAAGACTTCTAATATTGGCTAAGCTTTAGCATCAATACTTGCCTTGTCAGGACAAGGGGTATTATTACATTTGTCACCTCACTGGATCTTCATGATGACCCAATGAGGTAAATAGTTTCTTATCCTAATTATTATTTTATTTATAATTAAAGCATGGTCTCATTATGCATTCCAGGCTGGTCTTGAACTTGGGGTTTTCTTGCTTGGGGTCTCAAGTACTTAGATAGTAGGCACATGCCACTATCTGGCTTATCTTCATTTTCTATTTGAAAATAATGTCATATATATGTGTATATACATATATACACACATATACACATATTACACATATATACACACACATATATGTATATATATGTGTATATATATATATGTATATATAAATATATATATTTATATATATATATGTGTGTATATATATATATACACATATATATCTAACATTAATTACTAAAATTCATTGGGCACAAGCAGGGTTTTAAAACTATGCATACCTATAGTTCCTTCCTAGTATCATCGTGGCCTACACATTACAATTACTCTAATTTTTTTCTTTTTTTCTTTCTTTTTAAAATTTTACTTATTTACATTTCAAATGTTATCCCCTTTCCCAGTTTCCCCTCTGCAACCCCCCTATCCCATCCCCCTACCCTGCTTCTATGAAGGTGTTTCCCCACCCACCCACCCACTCTCTCCTCTTGGCCCTAGCATTCCCCTACACTGGGGCATCAAACCTTCACAGGACCAAGGGACTCCCCTCCCATTGATGCCAGATAAGGCCCTTCGGGTCCTTCAGTCCTTCCCCCAACTCCTCCACTGGGGTCCCTGTGATCAGTTCTATGAAGATTAGGAAACTGAGACCAAGAAAAGGTATCAAACCACCTGAAGGTCACAAGAAAAAGTGACTTATTCTGAAAATTGGTAAGCTGGCTGCAGAGCCCACCTGTGTGAATACTGTGCTATTTAGATGTAAAAGGTTGAACTGCTAACTACCTACGCAGCATCACAAAAACCTTTAGCTCATAGCTACACTAAAAATTTACATTTCTCACCCTAAATTTTTGCTATGTATTCATTTATTTATCCATCCAGTAAATATTAATTAGACAAGACAGTTACTAAGTGCTGTGCTGTGTATTCATTGAGTATGAACTGTGGTTCTTCTGGAGCTTAAAGTCTAGAGGGGCAACTAGATGAAACAAACAAAGCCTACCATGAGATTTAGAGTACACATAGTAAGAGGCCCTGAAGTTTAATATTCTTATCAATAAGCCAGATATGGTAATGCCATTTTATTCTTAAGATTATTTTTGATTGTTTTCTTATCTTTTATTAAATTTATTGATGGAGATAGACTGGATTAATACATGTGTACCTATGAGCTTAGAATGATATCCAGAATATAAGTATTAGATACTATTGTATTACGGGTTTTTCTGTTCTATAAGCATGTCTTTGAACTAAAAAGACCTCAAAACAGTGTTTGAGGAAACCAGAGAACACTTTCAAGGAAGAACAAGCTGAATGATCAATTTGTATGCATGGCCTGGTGGCTTCCCAAAGCAAATGTTTTCTTTCTAACTTAGATCCATGGGACAGAATGGATACTGGTGACTACTACTGGTCTCTTTTCAAATAAACTTAATCCTTCAGCAGTCTTCTGTTCCACTTGACAATAATTGCAGTTCATCCTGTAAATTCCATGGCCTTGGACATTGATTTGAGGAAGTAATGGGGCTACTGACAGGACACTTTTGGAACTGGCTTCTGAAAGTTGAAGATTTGGGAGAAAGTGGAGAGAGAAAGGACAAGCCGTTACATTGGCCTTCTGGATAGTTGGAGGTCAAAATGAAGGAGAGGCCTTGGAGATTTCTAAGGTATCTTTCAGATAGCTTACAGTCTTTTAGTATGCCTCCAGGAACTACACTTCATGAAATGGTACTTACCAACAGGGCATCAAACAAGCCACTGCTTATTTTTACAAGCACAAAAGTTTTTCACTGTTCTCTACTTTTCTTTTTCTCAAAACCACTTGGTTTAGTCCTGAGCATTGGTGAGACCAGAATGGAAAGTAACAATTATTTCTCACATTCATTATATTCCAAAGGACTCTTGAGAGGGAACTATTGCAAGCAACTATAGTCCCCACTTCCTGTTTTACAGATAAATGGGTGAAAGCAAAGACCATGACAGACACATAGCCAGAGTCATATCAGTAGGTAGTGATGTAGCTAGGACTGTGGAAGTTTTCAAAGCCATATGACAAATGACCACAAATGTAGCCACTTAAAATGGCAGATAATTTTTATGTGATAAAGTTTTGTAAAACTCTAGATCTAGAGCCTAATGTGGTGTCTTACACTTCTCATCCCAGCACTTGAGAGGCCAAGGCAAGAGGATAGTTGGTTCAATATTAGTCTGGAATACATAATAATACCATGTCTCAAAACTAAAATAAAAACAAAACAATACAAGCAAGTAAACAAATATAGATATGGCTTGGTGACTCCTCTACTTCTAGGTGCTACAAAGTAACAAGATGTTGGTTGCAGAAAAGGAGGCAGAAAGGCTGTAATAGCCAGTAGGGATAGAAGATACCAACGTTCTAGACACAACAGGACTGATGCATGTATAAACTCACAAGAGATTGGGGCAGTATGTGCAGGATCTGCACAGGTCTAAGCCAGATGGGGTCCCAGGGCTGAGAGGGGAAGTGGATATGAGCTCCCATGCTTAATCCAGAAGCTATCTCCACGTGATAACAGCTCACAAAAGAAATATTAGTTTTCTCCAATGGAGTCTCACTGGGCGTACAAACCACACTTAAGGGCAGGTCCCATGCCCAGCAGTAGATAACCAACACATGATCAACACAAAATGAATTCAATGGTATTTTTGGAGGATCTTTTTGTCTCACAATGCTTTATCTGGGAATTTTTATTTTTTATTTCTGACAGATCTTTTTCTTATATATTGTGGTTTCCAATTTTGTTTTTATGGGTTTTCTGTTTGTGTGGATGTGTGTCTTAGCGTCTGTGTTTCTTGTACTTTTTCTTTGGTTCTGTTTGTTTGTCTGTCTTTTTGTTTTTGCTTTTGATTATTTTGTTTTGTTGACCAATTCTGCTTTGGTTGTTTGTTTCTATTATTTTTAGATGCCTGTTTGTGTTCTGATGAGAGAGAGAAACATAGAGTACGGATTTGAGTGAGTGGTGAAGTGAAGAGGACCAGGGAGGGGTTGGAGGAGGGGACACCATAATCATTATAAGGAAAACAATCTATTTTAAAAATATACTGGTGTAGGATCTATGAATTACCAATGTCCTCCTTTATGTAGGCATTGTTTGGTTCCTTGTAGCAGTTTGCTTCTTTGAAACTAGCAAGAGTGACCTTTCTGGCAAGACTGTTATACAATGTAAGATTATCATAAAGTTACAACACCTTTGCCATACTCAACTGGTTAGAACTAAATCATAGGTTTCAGCCACACTCAAGGGCATGGTATTACACAAGGGAACTAAAACCAAAAGATGACAATTTTACCACTTTAAAGTTTGTTTGCCATAGATACCTATCAAACTTTATCTGGCTCCAAATCCAGTGGTCTCACCATGTGATGTGTGGCAACTATTTCCATTCCTCCCCAGTGGGCACATACCATTCCAAGGTACATTTTTCTAGAAGAGAGTAGAATAAAGCTAAGAAGTCATCTCTGTTTCTTAACTCATGTCATGGGTCACAAGGCCTTGAATATTAACAATGTATGGATGCACATCACACCTTAAGATGGAATGTTGTTTTAGGGCAATTTTTGTAAACTCTGGGCTTTTATTTATTTTTTTTTCAGGAAACAAAAGCATGTCTTTCCAGTTCAGGAGACTCCCACTCTTATCCTGACAACTTTTAAGTTGCTTACAAGGCAGCAGGAATCAGGCTGCTTCTTTTGATTTTGTGGCCAAGTCTCATTATTTCAGTCCCATTTTTTACTGTCAGGGAAGATGTGACCCCTAAAGGAAATGGGTTAAAGAGAACTCTTTATATCTCGCAGCCTAGCCAGAGAGCTCTCTGTGATAGCTTCTGAAGTTTAGAGAAACCATATAGCTTTCTTTGTAGGGGCCTTTTCTTTGCTGACAAAAGGTGCCCCTTAAGCTATTCATTTATTTCCTTCATTTATTCAGTTAATTTATTAATGAGTATTTATTGAAAAGTCTTTGTGTAAGACACTGTTCTAGGAATTAGTCATACTGAGATCACCTTTCCTAGATGAAAGGGACTCACGGGAAAAATGCAGACAACAAATCAAGCTCAAGGCCAAACTATTGTTTTTGCTGTTTCAGAAAACAAAACAAAGCAAAAAACTAAATTAAAAATTCTCTGATTGGGCCATTGTGGAAATTGAAAGTAGAGTAGTGTCTACCAGAGAACTGGGAAGTATGAGGAGGGGCAGATAGAAATTGGTTCATGTAGAATTATATGAATAGTAGTATACTCCAAGCTTGTGGGGGCTCTTTCTGATTGAATCAAAAATTGATATGCTTGCTTAAGATTGCAAATACAAAGATTCTAGGACCAGACAAATGAATCAAACAGGTGATTCCAAGGGAGCAGTAGAATGTGTACCAAATTGGACAGAGTAGGCAAATAAGAACAGTTAAACAACATGTGTTTCTAATAAAACGTGGCCTGCAAGCTGCCAATTTGTGACCCCAGCTTAGACAAAGGTGCTAGTGTTTATGCCTCAATGCAAATGACAAAATCATAATTATTACTGTTTAGCAAATACTCATAAAAAAACCCTAAAGGTCTGAACTCATTTAATTTACATGTCAGTCTTATTAAGTAGGTAAATTTATTAGGCCTGTTATATAGACAAAAATAACAAACAAAAACAGAGGCCCATAGAAGTTAGATAATTTGTCTGAGGTCACACAGCCAATAACTGTAACAAATTTAAATTCAGGCAGTCTGGGTTCAGAGTGGTTGTTCTAAATGTTCATGTCCCTATTCTAACTAGATGTCTGCATACAGAATAATGCAAATAGATCCATATCTATCACCCTGCACAAAACTCAAGTCCAAGTGGATCAAAGGTCTCAACATAAATTGGATATACTAAATCTAATAGAAGAGAAGGTGGAAAATAATCTTGAACATATTGGCACAGGAGACAACTTTCTGAACAGAACACCAATAGCTCTGGCACTAAGATCAACAATTAATAAATGGAACCTCATAAAACTGAAAATACCCAAATTCACTCATTATTTTCAAGTTATATTCTACACAAAACACTAGAACACAACTTAGCCAAATCTTATGCCCTGTATAGAAATTTATTTTCATCCAGTTTCTGATATCTTATTGTATCAGCTTGACTAGAAGCACATTTCTGGTATATGTATCTTTCATGACACTTTTTTTTTAAGTTCTGGAAGGTCTACCTGCCTGGCAATATTGCCACAGGAGCCTTCTTAGGCTTTTCTTACATTGCATTCACAGTAGCGGTCCTCCAAACCAAGGGCCACTCTCTTAAACATAACACTTTTATATTTTATCCTTTTTTTCTTAGATATTTTCTTTATTTACATTTTAAATGATATCCCCTTTCCCAGTTTCCCCTCCAGAAAAACAAACAAACAAACCCTGTTCCCTCCCCCCTACCCCTGCTCTCCTGCTTCCTGGCCCTGGCATTCCCCTACACTGGGGTATAGAACCTTCACAAGACCAAAGGCCTCTCCTCCCATTGATGACTGACTAGGCCATCCTCTACTATACACATGCTGCTGGAGCCATGTGTCCGACCATGTGTACTCTTTGGTTGGTGGTTGAGTCCCTGGAAGCTCTGAGGGTACTAGTTAGTTCATATTGTTGTTCATCCTAAGGGGCTGCAAACCCTTCAGCTCCTTTGGTCCTTTCTCTCGCTCCTTCACTGGGGACCCTGTACTCAGTCCAATGGATGGCTGTGAGCCTCTACTTCTGTATTAGTCAGGCACTGTTTCATGACACTTCTTTTCATCTTGCATAAAGAGGACATTATAATTGTTCCAGGAGAAATGATGAGAGCCATGTTTTCAGTGGTAACAATAGAAGTAGCAAAGGGTCAACAAGTTTAAGATACTATGCAAAAGTAAAGTTTATAGGATCTAAGGACTAATTACAAAGTGTAAATGAGAAAGGGGAGTGAAGGGTAACTGAACTGCAGGTTGAGAATGTGATAAAGCCAATAATGGGAGGGACTAAAGTATGGGTAACTAGCTCCAGGAAGGAGACATGTGTGGTTAGGACAGTAACAGTCAGAAAACAGGCAGGGATGTCCCACTGGTGGAAAGAAACAATAATTGATCATTGAGATTGGAATAAGATTGAAAAGGTACTTAGAACAATGATCCATGTTGTGAGAATGAGGTGGCAAAGGAGGAATATATAATGCGAGAAACGAGTGTTGGAATGAGAAACACAAGAAAGACCTACTCTACATAAGCTAAGAGGGAATGCTGTCTTTACAGGAAAAGAAGGTCATGAGAGTGAAGAAGGGTGATGAGAGCGTGATGTGTGTTGGTTCATAGTAGCCTGCAGTTAAAAGTGTTTCAAAGGGGAAAACATAAGGAATATTATAAGGAGGAAGAAGACAGGTTTTGGCCACGTGAAGATCATTGACTTCCCTGCAATAACAGAATAGGTTGAAATGGCAGGAGAAGGAATCAGTTAAAATCTAAATAGGAAACTAGACATTTGTTGGTTTTTTAAAAAGGAGATAGAAACATATTTCCCAGCACTAGAAATATTCATTAAAAAGCATGTTAGGATGACTATTTGTAGAGTACTTTACATCGGTGGTTAAATAATGTAAATATCATATGGGATCATGGTAAATATGATTTTTTCCAATCCTCTAAGCTCTGCTCATACTATTCCATCTAAATTCATGTTCTCAGTTTCTAACTTAGGTGGCTCAAAACAATTGGATCCTCCAACCAAATTCTATTCTTGACAAAGGTAGTTGTGAATTCTAGTCTCCAATTTCACAAATTAAGTAGAAACCTTGCCCCTTTTGAAACATAACACTACCTTCATTATGGTGTGTTTTTTTGATAGTGTCTCATTGTATCACTCAAACTGGCCTAACTTTGTTTTATCAACCCACCTACCTCTTCTCCAATAACTGGGATTGGGATTGTGGGATTACAGATGTGTACCACCATACTTGTCATTAGAGTACGTTCCTCTTTGATCTTATTAAGTCTCTCTCTCTCTCTCTCTCTCTTTCTCTCTCTCTCTCTTTCTTCCTCTTTCCCCCCCCTCTCTCCTCTCTTTCTCTCTCTCTCTCCCCCATCATTTTTATCAACATATCTTTAGATCATCATAGTTTCTAAGGTAGGATGGCAAGGAAAGTGATTAAATATGGGTAAAGTGTCACAT
>NC_045030.1:777589-783478 GCF_008632895.1 Mastomys coucha | reverse complement strand
CCACCACCACCATCACATCATCACCACCACCATCACCAACAACAACTACAATAAAATCTGATGGAATTGGCCAGTGGTGCTTAGAATGTAGCCCAGTGCTTGTCTAGCAACCATAATAATGGAGGTTCCATAATCAGCCAGGACACAACATCAAAACCCAAATGATTAGAAAATATGCGTACTAGTTGAGAAGACATGAAGTATCAGGGGGAAAAGATAATGAGATGTGAAGGTTGTACTTTCTATCTCCCAGGCCCTTGTAGACGACCAAAAAATCTTTTGACCTAAGATATGCAATCTAAAAAACACTAACCATAGCCAGACCAGAACACACCCACAGTAATATGTGGTTTTGATCTCCTTCTGGCTAGACCTAAAAGAGGTTGCCATAAGGGGCTGTCAGATGTGGAATTTTCTTGGCTTGCTTATTGGGTTTCTGAAACCTGTGAGCCAGAACTCCCCCATCTCGCAATTGGTATTATGAAAAGCCTGGGAGTTTTCTGAGACCAATTGTCTCATGGATTTGGCTCTGCTGTGGGCCTAATCCTTCTGCCTCTCTCCATCACCATGAAATGCAGGTATCCTATCTTCAGAAATAGTGTGAATGCTTCCCCTACTGTCTTTCACTTATTTCTCTACCTTGAGAGTTTATGATAAGGAATATAAGTGGTTTTAATGACTTTGTAGACACAGTAGGATGATTCAAATTTCTAAAAGTTTATTTTAGGCTGGGATTCAGCCTTCTCCCTGTATTAGGACAGCATTAGATTGGCTTGGTTTTGCTTCAGGGGTATCATAACATCAGTTCTGAGCAAAATGATTCTGTTAGTTGTTTTCTACCAGCTGCCTCCCAGTTCTTGTTTCTCTGTCTTGAACACTCTGTCTCTATCAGGAGCATCACTTGCTCAAGAAAATAAAACCCATAATAAGTACAGTCTCAGTACAGACTAGCAGGAGTGATGGCAGAATGCAGGGAGGATCACAAAGACTCAGTGAAAACTCCAGGTCTTCACTGGGGATAACTAATCACTTTATGATGTGGTTTGAGGCTTGTCAAATGAAAGAGATCACACATCTGATATTGTATACCTGCTTAAAAGCCATGTGGGGAAGGCCTAGGCCCAAGTGAGGAAAACACTACTGTTGTTTCCTAAAAAAAGCATATTGTCAAGCTGCTTTCTAAATATTTATGTTTATACCCATAGATTGATGTGGCTCTCAACCTAGGCCAGAGAAGCTCCTTTTTCACAAAAGATTATACTTAATGTAGAGACTCATATCTGATCAAAGTGCTGAGGATAAGTAATTAATGAGCAGTCAGCCTTAAATGGGACATGTTTATAACCTCTATCTTCAACAAATAGAGACATTATATAAGAGAGAAGAGAAAGAATTTAAGAGCCAAAAGATTGATGAGTATCATAAAAGTTTGCCATCTAGATATGATATTGCCAGTGCAACCATGAACACACAGCACTTATGGAAACCTATGCTATATTCTGACCTCCAACTGTTCATCGTGGATATACAAGGTATTCATGAAGTCCCATCCATTCCAGAGGAGTT
The DNA here is from genome assembly GCF_008632895.1 of Mastomys coucha. NCBI lineage: Eukaryota > Metazoa > Chordata > Mammalia > Rodentia > Muridae > Mastomys > Mastomys coucha. Next base: position 781,912 of record NC_045030.1, on the reverse strand, counting down.
AATGGTTGTTAAAAGTTGCTAGAAGATGAGGTATCATTTTCTCTAATGGCATAGTCACTGGGTGCCTTGGTGGAATGAAGAAGGGGTTTGTTCAGAGGGAGAGGAGACAATGTAGCTGAGAGTAATAATGGGTGAATAAAATCACAATATATTGTGAAGTGGAAATATCTGGTTTCTTTGGAGGCTCAGTTGTGTCATGCAATGTTTTTCTTGAAACTGTCTTATGAGAGGATGTTTTGCTGAAGCAGACACGTCAGAGGATGTTTTGCTAAAGCAGACATGTGAGAGGATCTTTTGTTGAGAATAGATACATCCTGTTTTTCTGGAAGCTGCCTGGAAAAAGAGCATGTTATATTTTCCAGGAACAGACACTTTAGAGGACATGTGATGCTTGGAAAGGGTAGAAGTATACCTCAACAGACAGTGCACAACACTCTTGCATTGGTTCACCTTGCTATTCTTTGCTGGTCTTCCTTGGGCTTTGCTGATGCTAGTCTTCACTGATGACACTGTGGCATTGGTGCACTTTTCCTTCTTTGCTGATCGTTTCTTGTCATGACTTTGTAGAGAGAAACATACCAAAGAATTTCTCAAAGCTTCACAGCTTCTGCAGATTTGGGCAGATTGACAGAGCCTTGCAGTTACTACTAAATCAAACTGCCGTTAGTGATTTGTGAGAACTGAACTGCTGATATCCTGACAACAAAGATTGAATCACCCCCAAAGAACTATTTTTAAACAGGACCACATACCCCTTTGCCCTATTAGCCTGTCCTTTCTACTATCTGTGATGGGTGGTGGCCTATAAGAATGGTTAAAGACTTTAAGAATCCTTATTAAAATAGGTTTTGAAAAATCTAAGCCTACAATATTGTACACCTACAAGGAACTAAAAAAATAGAGATAAAAAACAAATATTCTTTTTCAGGTTTCCAAATAAACATCATTACCCTGCATAACCACAAAGCACTTCTCAAAATGTGCCAAGAAATGGAGGTAATCTCATTCACCCATTTATTTGGCAAATTTTGTTGATCACATCAACTGAAGATATTTAGGAAAATTGAGCAGGATGAGAAATAGTGGAGGGGGCAGAATTAAAGGGGATCTTGGTTGGTTCAAAGATTGTTAATGCTTTGGCTTAAATATTTTCAGATGGGATAATTGAAATATGTTAAAAAGGTCTGTCCTGTGATTAGATATTTATTTTAGAAAGGTTATTTCAGTAGTGACAGTGATGATGTTGCATAAAATTAAGACAATTTAGATATCATCAAAACAAAAGACTATTTTTTTTTTAGATTTATTTATTATTATAAATAAGTACACTGTAGCTGTCTTCAGACGCACCAGAAGAGGGCATTAGATCTCATTACGGATAGTTGTGAGCCACCATGTGGTTGCTGGGATTTGAACTCAGGACCTTAGGAAGAGCAGTCAGTGCTCTTACTCGCTGAGCCATCTCACCAGCCCAACAAAGGACTATTAAAGTTACAGGAAAACAAAAACTTATCAGGTAAGGGTAACCACCATATTAACAAATACATCCTTAAATTAGGTTATCAATGTCCTTGATAGTAAATACAATTATGAGTAGTTCTTGTTTGCTCAACACTCTCCTGGCTCTTCTGCATCTTTGGTCCTCTTACTTGTATCTAATATTAGAATGGTATAATTAGGGGCTGAGGCAACTCCTTAGTCAATAAAATACCCACCAGACAGACAGACTGACAGACACATACACACACACACACACACACACACACACACACACACACAGAAGAGTGTAGTGTTTATGTAACTGGGAAGATAAAGACATGTGCAGTTAATCAGACTATCACCGGGTTCAGTGATATATCTCAAAAATAATAAGGTTGAGAACAATGAAGAGACAGTCAGCATTCACTTCTGCCCTCTTTATGGATGCAAACACGCACCTGAATGCACATGTGCACATGATCATCTACATGTGCCATTCCCATACAATAAAAAACAAAATGGATTATACATACTTGTAATCCCAGCTACATTAGAGATTCATGGAAGAGTATCACAGTTGAGTCTAGCTTGATAGCTAGAGAAACACGAATACTTTCTTGAAGTAAAACCAACAGCTTCCATGTCTTCAACAGACATGCATATGCAAACAACTTGCAGTTTTGTATTTCTAGATTTCACTAAGCTTCAAAATGGTATCTACAGTCTCCCTTCTATCATGTTCTTAAATTTATCATGTCCTCAATTAAACTAATTTTCTCATTTTCTGCCCACATATGTTCTCTAAACTATCTGAAACATGGTAATAAGGACTACTAATCTTTCATTACAGAATACTAGGACTTGATTATTCTGGAGACTTTATTTTCCATATTTTGATTCCTAGTGCACTCTCTGGCCTTGACATTTGTGTCCTAGGCTCATGCCAAACTTGTCTTTTTCACCCTTGGGATTTCTAGATCGCTTTTACTTCAGACTCTTTATGTTGTTATATCACCTGTCTCGTGTATTCTTTTCCAAAAATCTTTATCTGCTGAACTTCTACATTACTTTCATATCCTAGCTTACATAACATTTTTTCATTGTAACTTTCTGGACTCATCTGACTAAATTGTGTCTTAAATACCACCTCTTTCCCCTGCTACCAGATATTCCTATAATAGTCCATGACTTTCCTGTATACCACTCTAACATAATTTTAAAGATTGTGTGTGTGTGTGCGTGTGTGTGTGTGTGTGTGTGTGTGTGTGTAGGTATGTGTATGTTTGTCCATGTTCCTGGAATGGAACTTGTGTCTTTTGAAAGAGAAGTACATACTCTTAACCACTGATCCATCTCTCCAGCACTTAACATAATTTTAAATACTTATTTGTGAGATCAATTTCTTCTAAAGCGTGTACTTGTCTGTTAAAGAGGGATGCTGTTATGAGTTTGGGAATCAATGTTGAGTAGATACTCTGAAAAACTGATGACTAAGAAGTTCTCAACTATGTTCTTATTTTTATCTTCCCTGATGCAAATGAGTAGTGTACTTCCTTGTTCTCATTTTGTCCTCTGGTTTCTCCTTAAGATTCCCACAGGAGAGAAACATACCACATGGCACTGAAGACACCCAGAGGCATGCCCACTGCTGTGTGGCACTGAGGGTACCATTATGATGAGCAAGTGTGTGGTGGAGAGTTGGGAGTGAAAGAGAAGCAGTATGGTTTGTGCACTACAAAGAGAGGAGGAACTGGAAACACAAGGGTGGAGAGGAATAGCCAGATGTGAGTAGCCTGTCCTGCCACCTAAGGCCATGGTAAGATTCTAGACCATGCTGCCACCAAGGGCCATGTTTAGGTCCATGCTCCTGAGGCAGCAGGCGTCTGTGTCAATATCCTTGGCCCATGTCAAAGATCATGTGGACATCTCCCTGGTCTGCACTGCTTCCTAAGGACATCTTGATATTCAAGGGATGCGCACAGCTGGCCCTGCCCCTTACCAGCTGTTGGGAAAGCTGGCTCTGCCCCTTTTCTGGGCAGTGTGAGAGAGCTTGCTGTAAGGGCATCAGAGCAGGAGAACTAGCTACAGCATTTGGGAGAATGGCCCCGTACTTCACCTGGACAGTACAGTAGAGCTGGCCCTGGTGACCTGGGCATGGATGAACCTGCCCTGAGGGCATGTGTGGGGGAGAGCTGTCCCTGCTCCTCACCAGCCATGCCCACCTGGAGAGTGCTGGAGATCTGGCCCTGGTGGCATTAGTAAAGGAGAGCCAGTCCAGCCCCTTGCAGACTGCAACAAGCAAGAGAGCTGATCCAGTCCACTCACCCCTCACATGAGTAAAGCAGGAGAGCTGGTGGGCTGACTAACTCTGCTATCATGCAGGCCCAGCTCCATGGCTTTGAGTTGGTTCGCCCCAATATCTAACCCATCTATGAGATGCTAGAGCATATGAAGGAACCACTCCTGTAGAACCAAAGCTGCAGGATCTCCATGACACAGGACAACAGAATATCTGGGAGGAGTCCACGTGAGGATCCAGTATTGATACTGTTGCAGAAGCCAGAGGCCTCAAACCAGATTAATGAGTCCTTGCAATGAACATTTGCAAGTAAAGTTGTTTGGGCAAAAGGCTATACTGTGTGACAGACCATGACATACCACAGCTTCCACAGGGAGATGTTTTTTTGTTATTTGTTATTTTTTGTTGTTGTTGCTTCTATTTTTACTTTTTGTTTTCCTTTAGGGGTGGATGTTGCAAAGACAGAGGGTGGGTACAAAGGGACTAGGAGATGTGTGGGATTTAGGTGCATAATATGAAATTTATAAAGAATCAATAAAAACTTA
>NC_045030.1:774358-777444 GCF_008632895.1 Mastomys coucha | reverse complement strand
GAAGTTTTGGTTTGTCTCCAAGTTTACAAAACTAATTTATCTAGAGCTAATTCCGTTGATGAGTTGTTTACTTCAACTTTCAGTTGTTGTTTGTGTGTGTGTGTGTGTGTGTGTGTATGAGAGAGAGACAGAGACAGAGGCAGAGACAGAGAGAGAGAGACAGAGAGACAGAGACAGAGAGACAGAGAGACAGAGAGAGAGAAAGAAATAATTGAGTTTTCATTACAGCTAAACCTCAGAGCCCAAGATTGAAAAGCCGAGATAAGGGATGTATGACTCCAAGCCTCATGACGCTCAGTGCTTATGTCCCAGATATTCTGTCTCCCAGGTCTACGCAAGTCATACAGGAAGTTTTACCACAGAAGTAGGTGAAGGGAACACTTAGGGCCAGTGAAACAGAAAAACAACCATTTCTCAATTTTGTTCTAGTCATAGGAAGTAAAAAGCAAGATGGAGGCATTTAACTTTAGCTAACTCAGTAGGACAGACTCAAAGATTCGTCTCCAGTAAGAAAGTGACCACTCTAAATTTCTCATACTTCTACTATTGGTCCCAAGTGCTTTATTTATGTGCTTTATTTGCTCAAGTTCTTTTCCTTTTCAACATCAAACCTTGGAATGGATTTTGAGAGAAAGACAAGACTTTCTTATAGATTTGAGACTGGTTATGGAATCCTCAAAGATTCTACATTTATTTTTCTTTAAAAGCTGAACAAGGATGACACCTTGTTCAGGTGTCAAGAGATACAGCAAAGTGGATGAGGCTACACTCATGAGGTCTCAACAGTTTCATAAGAATGCAGTCTCTAGGCTAAGAAGGCTAGGACAATGTCTATTCCCCACTCATGGGATCAGTGACCATTTTTTCCATACAAGAATGGAAAGGGAGGACTTGTTTTCTTGGGGTCTCTAGAACTTTTAGAGATGGTAAGGTTCACAAAGTCTTCTTCGTACCAGAAATAATGCTTTTCTCCAAAAGCATTGAAAACAATGGTGGAATGAGATTGTTTCTGTTTTCTCTACCTCCAAACTCAAGAGCTTTCCCTGAGTGGAATTTTTCCACAACAATTTGCCCATAGACCTATTTTCCAAGAAATGTATTAAGCATTACAAAGGTGAATATGATAAGTACAATATTGGACTTCACAGATTACATCTCAGGGCTATGTTTAGGAATCTCCGTGGGACTGACTTATAAGGGAGTCTCCATATGGCAGTAAATGCACATTAGCAGATTCTAAAGTAACCATAAGGTTCAAAGAGTAGAGGTACTTGAAATCAGCCTCCCAAGAGTCCAAATTTTAGCAGTTTTCCACTACCCAAACAGCGTGTAACTCTGGGCAAGTTACTCTTTCTGATTCTCAACCTTTACCCTTGTAAATGGAAATGCTACCTAGTTGACAGAGTTGAAATGGTTATGTAAAAAGATGTAGCCCAGTTCCAGTCAATAAATACTTTTGTAAAATATACAATATTCTTCTGTTTGGACTGGAATTTTAAATTTTAAGTATATCTATGAAATCATTTTCTAGAAAATCAAAGCAGTAATCAGAGGAAAAGTCATATTGATTCCTGTATTATGGCCCTATCCAGGTGCTAGCTTCTTGATAGAGAAACTCTGCTATATTGGCATCTCCCAGCTGACCCCTGTCTTTTGAAAACTGCCTGAGAGTGCTGCAGATAGGGCATTTCTCCAATTTAGTTCTGTACTCTCAGAGTTGGGAATAGTCTAGATCACAGAATGCTTATTATGCACATTAATTCATCCTCATAACCACCCTCTAAAATAGTGTTACTATTATCTTTGTTGTTAGATGAGAAAGTAAGGAATAGAGAGTAAGTCAATTGTCTTAAAATATTGAGCAAGTTAAGTGGTAAAGCTGGAATTTGAATCCAAGGGGTCTTCCCATATGTTTTAATATATAGAAAGTATTGTTTGATATTTGTAAAACGAATACAGCTATGAAAGCATAAAGTATAATTGTGTGAAGAAAGAATGTCATTGTATACACATGGGCACTGATTATAATAGCCTTGTTCCCAGAAACTGGGTATCAATCTACTCTTTATAAGTCTCCGACTTTTTACTAGTGTGCCTAGTACCGTGCAGTTTGGGAAAAAAAAAATGAAACCACAGTGCACATTTAAAAGTTTCTGCTGCTTAGAATATCTTACAGGGACCAATCTCCTAAATTGTCCCACTTATCCACTTATTCTTTTCTCACATGGAGGACTGGTGAATATCCTTTACTGCAGTGCTTCTCAACCTTCCTAATGCTGGGACCCCTTAATACTGTCCCCCAACCATAAAATTATTTTTATTGTTACTTCATAACTGTAATTTTGCTACTGTCATGAATCATAATGGGAATGTATTTTCCAATGGTCTTAGGTGACCCTTGGGGTCAAGCAACCCACAGTATGAGAACCACTGCTTTGGTAGATTCTTTTCCATTCACCTACAACACCTACCCTAACCTCATAGAACTGTAGGGCTAGAAAGATAGTTGGTGCCCTCTTCTGGGGGGTTGAGGTAGTTGCATTCACTGGGCCAACCAGGGTTCATTTCCAGGAAACACTCATATCAAATTCCTTCCTTTTTCATTCAAATGATTAGAAGAGATTTGTTTGAGGGTCTTTTTCTGAAAACAAGATGCACTTTTTTCCCATGAGACAGTGTCTCACTTCTGTAGCCAAAATTGGCCTGGAACTGGTATTCTACCTGACTTCTGTGTTTACAAGTGTTGGGGGCACCATACTCAGCCCTTTTAAAATGTTTGAATGGCTCAGAGAATGTATTTTCTTCAGTCAAGTATATTTTTATATACTTTAAGGCTATTAATAATAGACAGACCTTATTGAAGATTATGTAGTTGCTATATGCTTTATGTGACTTCCCATTTTGTATAAATATCTCATTTAAATCCTAAAGTACAGGCTTAGTAACAGTACAAATGTACAATTAATAAAACATGCAGAAAGGCTAAGTAACAGCCTCAGAGGAAGGACCATGAGTTTAAGCCTCAATGATACTTTTTCCAGTGTGATATATTCTCTTGTTCTACTTTTTTTTTCTTTTTTTTTTTT
>NC_045030.1:765758-774271 GCF_008632895.1 Mastomys coucha | reverse complement strand
CCCCAACACCGGAAGTAAATGGGACCATCGGGACCCAGGCACCCAAGAACTCCGCCCGACCAGTGGCACAGATTCCTTCTTGTCTGGGCTGGTGCCCTGAACAGACCTTGGGCTTGAACTCTGCAGTCAGTCAAACAACACCTAGAGGAAGCTCCACTCCCAGGCACTACAAAACGCCCAGGATCATAGGATCAGAGGTGCTCTGAGCAGACCTTGGGTGCTAACTCTGCAGCCAGTCCCACAATACCCAGAAAAAGCTGTGCTCCCAAATGCTCTAACACATCCAGGTCCATAGGATCACAGGATCACAGGAACAAGGAGCTTGGTCACATCAGGATCTCAGGGTCCCTGAGGCAGCTTGACTCCCAGGAACTCTGACACACCCAGGATCTCAGGATTACAGGATCTCAGAATCACAGGATCATAGAGACAGCTGACCTATTAGGAGCTCTGACACAACCAGGATCACAGTTAGGACAGGCTCCAGTCAAATATAGAAAGGGCAGGTAGTACTAGAGATAATCAGATGGCAGAAGGCAAGTATAAGAAAATAAGCAACAGAAACCAAGGTTACTTGGCATAATCAGATCCCAATTCTCCCACCATAGCAAGTCCTGGACACAGCATCACACCAGAAAAGCAAGATTCGGATCTAAAATCACTTCTCGTGATGGTGATAGAGGACTTTTAAGAAGGACACAAATAAATACAGAAATAAATAAAGAAATACAGGAGAACACAGATAAACAGCTAGAAGCCCTTCAAGAAGAAACACAAAAACCCCTTAAAGAACTACAGCAAAACACAATCAAACAGGTGAAGGAAATGAACCAAACCTAAGGATAATAGTTATAGAAGAGAGTGAAGATTCCCAACTTAAAGGGCCAGTAAATATCTTCAACAAATTTATAGAAGAAAACTTCCCTAATCTAAAGAAAGAGATGCCCATGAACATATAAGAAGCCTACAGAACTCCAAATAGACTGGACCAGAAAAGAAAATCCTCCCACTACATAATAATCAAAAACACCAAATGCACTAAACAAAGAAAGACTTTTAAATGCAGTAAGGGAAAAAGGTCAAGTAACATATAAAGGCAGGCCTATCAGAATTACTGCAGACTTCTCACCAGAGACTATGAAAGCTAGAAGATCCTGGGCAGATGTCATAATATAGACCCTACAAGAACACAAATGCCAGCCCAGACTACTATACCCAGCAAAACTCTCAATTACCATAGATGGATAAAACAAGATACTCCATGACAAAACCAAATTTACACAATATATTTTCACAAATCCAGCCCTTCAAAGGATAATAGATGGAAAACACTAACACAAGGAGGGAAACTACACCCTAGTAAAAGCAAGAAAATAATCTTTCAACAAGCCCAAAAGAAGATAGCCACACAAACATAATTCCATCTCTAACAACAAAAATAACAGGAAGTAATCATTTTTTCTTAATATCTCTTAACATCAATGGACTAAATTCCCCAAAATGATGTAGACTAACAGACTGGATATGTAATCAGGACCCAGCATTTTGCTGCATACAGGAAACACACTTCAGTGACAAAGAGAGACACTCCCTCAGAGTAAAAGGCTGAAAAACAATTCTCTAAGCAAATGATCCCAAGAAACAAGCTGGAGTAATTCTAATTAGCCATTCTAATATTGAATAAAATTGACTTTCAACCTAAATTTACCAAAAAAGATAAGGAAAGATACTTCATACTCAAAAAAGAAAAAATCTACCAAGAAGAACTCTCTATTCTAAACATCTATGCTCCAAATGCAAGGGCACCCACATTCATAAAAGAAACTTTACTAAAGCTCAAAACACACATTGCACTGCACACAATAATAGTGGGAGACTTCAACACCCCACTCTCAGCAATGGACAGATGATGGAAACAGAAACTAAACAAAGACACAGTGAATCTAACAGAAGTTATGAACCAAATGGATGTAACAGATATCTATAGAACATTTTATGTAAAACAAAAGGATATACCTTCTTCTCAGCACCTCATAGTACCTTCTCCAAAACTGACCATATAATCGTCACAAACAGGCCTCAACAGATACAAGAAGATTGAAATAATCCCATGTATCCTATCAGATCTTCATGGACTAAGGCTGGTCTTCAATAACAGCAAAAAATACAGAAAGCCCACATACACATGGAAGCTGAACAACACTCTACTCAATGATAATGTGGACAAGGAAGGAATAAAGAAATTAAAGACTTTTTAGAATTTAATGAAAATTAAGGCAGAACATACCCAAATTTACAGGACACAATGAAAGCAGTGGTAAGAGGAAAACTCATAGCTCTGAGTGCCCCCAAAAGAAACTGGAGAGAGCTTACACTAACAGCTTGACAGCACACCTGAAAGCTCTAGAATGAAAAGAAGCAAATTCACCCAAGAGGAGTATAGGGCAGGAAAGAATCAAACTCAGGGCTGAAATCAACCAAATAGAAACAAAGAGAACTATACAAAGAATCAACAAAATCAGAAGCTGGTTCTTTGAGAAAATCAACAAGATGGATAAACCCTTAGCTAGACTAACCAGAGGGCACAGAGACAGTATCCAAATTAATAAAATCAGAAATGAAAAGGGAGACATAACAAGAAATATATCTTTAAATAATTATTCTGTTTGTTGAATAGCAACAGTTGAAAATATTAAAATCATGTTCTAAAAAATAAGAAGACTGACACATCAAAGAAACTCATGGTCAAATCCTTATATGGACCCCTTGCTGGCTAGCCTATTAGTTCATATTATTATGTAGAATCCAATATAAGATATGTAGTTTAATTAAAGGCAAGGGCCAAATAGCAAAGACAGCATTAGGAAGACTGAGAAGTGGTTGAGACAGGGAAGAGATCAGGATTCTTGGCACTGATGTATAACCATAGGTATGCAGTAGGATGGTAAGTTCAAGGCCTGCCTGCATCACAGAGGGAGTTCAAGGTAGGCATGGTCAACTTGGTAAGACCTTGTCTCAAAATTAAAAGATGCTGTGGGTTGTACAGTGCCTTCCCAGCATTTGCCAAGCCCAAGTTCAATTCTCATACTACAGGAAAAAAAAATGAGAGAGATGGGCGGGAGGATATTGAAGGCTGAGAGGGCTTATTGGCTGCCTTTCTATAACCAACCAAGCTGGAATAAACTCATCCAGGTAAGCCCTAGCTTTATGAGGCATGCAGCATGGATCACAGATAATGAAAACTGACCTACATTCAATACTTACCTTGTTCTACTCACTCTTATAAGCGTTTTATATATATATATATAAATTCCATAAATCTCCATAAATTTCATTTTACCTCTTAGAAGATTGAGAGGTTATTTTTCATGAGGAGATTGGAAGCAAAGAGAAACTGAGTAAATTGCCCCAGTATCAAGGTAACAAGTGATGGACCTGGAATTTGCCTTTGGAAATATAAAAGAAAGGTGATAATAGAGACTAAATAGACCAGGTGCCTCACGAGGAATACTATGGCAAAGGGAGAAAAGTCTACAGCATTTTTCCATTATGATATAGGCATTCTTCTAAATAAGCATGTTAAAGACAATATTATTGTCAAGAAAAAATTAAGTTGTGTGCTGATATATCAAGCACCATAAAAGCCAAGGTAGTTTCTTGAAATTTATGAAGAAACATAAATGGCCAGGAAAGAGAAGCCACAGGTGTCCATCAACAGTTGAATGGATAAAGAAAATGTGATATACCTGTGAACACACACACATTTTATCTGGTTGTAAAGAAGATCAATGGTGAGGCTGAAAAGATAGCTTACTGCTTAAGAACCTGCACTGTTCTTCAGAGGAATCCAATTAGTTCTCAGCACATGTGTTGGAAGGTTCACAACCTTCTGGGACTTTCTCTTCTGGCTTCTGTGAGTCCCTGTACTCACCTGTAATACATATAATTTAAAATAAATCTTTTTAAAAAATAAAGGAAAAGAGCAAAAGTATGGCCCTTGGAGGAAAATAGATGAACTGGAGACCATTGTATTGCAAAAAATAAGCCAGACTTCATCATCATTTTTATCATTTTTTCCTCATACACAGAATATAGAAAGAGATGAAGAGGTGGAGAAACAAAACATGGTAATGAGGGAAAATGGAAAGACAAATATCACATTTTCTGCAGGATTTGAGAGCCTGGGGCAGACTACTTGTTGGAGGAGATTCATGGGGGGTGCATATGAGCAAAGTATAGTGACATACATGTATGAAATAACACAGTGAAACTCATGATTTTGTATGCTATCCAAACCCAAAAGAACAAACTTCAAGTAGAAAGCCAAAAGAGCAAGTACCCTGTGTTCAACTGAAGCTCTAGTCTGCTCTACTGAGACAAAAAGCACATTTGAGGAGGAGCAACTGCTGGTGGGACCTACACTGTATGAATTTGTGGTATAGTAGGTCTCAAAAATAGATGAAACCTTTGACCTCTGGTTCGTAAAAGTCAAAGAGAAACAAACAAACAAAAACCCAAAATGAACTCCAAAGCCAATGCTTCTTGCATGATAATGCTGCCTGTTCCTAGACCTCACATTATGAGGTGTCTCCCACAAGTCAGGCCTCACTCACCAAACTCAGGCCTTGACTTCATGCCTCATGTTCCCACCAAACCTCTAACAGATTTGGGGCACGAGTTAAGTCCATAACTTATCATCTCTTTCAACACAACTGTTGCCCAGGACAACTTAAACCAACTGGCCTAGCCCTGTTGCCTTCCATTAGGCATCTAGCTCAGACATGCTCCCACAAATTCATCTCCCATCGCCTTGGGTTTCTCAGGGGAAACCTACTCAGCATTTCCCACGATAAACCAGAAAATTCGAAGTTGGAGTTCTCAAATTGAAGTACATATCACAGGCACCTGTGAACTTACAAAAAAAAAAAATCCTCATGGCCTGGTAACATCTCAGACCCATTACAGCAGAATCCCCGGGAATGACATTCAGGTAAGCAGAATGGTTGAAGCTGCTCAGCTGATTTCAATGTACAGCCAGTATTGAGAACTACCCCTGGGGATTCTTCTAGAAGCTCAAGTAGCCACACCCACACCATGATTTTCACATTCTAGTGTTTCAATAAACCTTTGGAGCACCTGTTGAGACATTATCCCCAGATAGTGTGTGATAGAGGCTGGAAACAGGAGTTTACATACTTCTTTATGGGTTTTATCATCGTCGTCATCACCAATAATTACATTCCAAAAGTTGTCTCTCTCCACTCCCACTCCCCCTTTGCAAAGTTCAGTTTAAATTCATAATAACCACCCCTTGTCGTTTCACCACAAGCCAGGAGTGCACCACATTTCTGTGAAATGCTTCACTAAGAGGCAAATAAGTTGGATGGGAATAGGAGACTTCTGTCCCTTTAAGGCCTGATTGAGGGATTGCCTTTAAATCTGTGGCAGCTGAGAGTGGGAGTGGTGGGGGTAAAGCGGCTTCCTTTTAACCTATTATATTGGGTGCAGGCCAGGTTCCTGGAATGGGCCTCTCCTCTTCGGTTACTTTAGCCTGTCTGAGAAATAGTGTGTATTTCCCACCAATGGGGAGTGGGAAGGGCATGCTGCCTTGTCCCACTTGCTTTTTCTGTTTGTTTTCATGCCAAGAAGCCTAGTCAGGAGACTTGCTTTGGCCCAGAAGATTCTCCCACAGGAAGTAAGATAGGGTCTGCCAGCCGGCGTTTCTTTTTGTTTCTTGCCCTGTCCTTTGGTATTTGTTAAACCAGGACGTGGAAGAGGTCAGACTGATGTTCTTTGGACTTGGTTAGAAATCTGTTGACAAGCACCAAGCTTTACAAGATGGCCCTTTTCACAGTTCTTAGAATTCTTTTGTGCGGAATGGTGCTTTCTATGGAACAGAAGGTCCAAATGGCAAAGGCAGGGTTGCCCTCCACCGCCCTCCTTGCTGACAACCCTACATTGCCCTCGATTTTGGATCTGGCCAAAGAAGCCTCTGGCAAGGAGGTGAAGCAATGGCCCCAAGGATATCCACTGAGGTACATGCTGAAGTTATACCAGCGTTCGGCTGACCCGCTTGGCCATCCGAGGGAGAACCGCACGATTGGAGCTAAAATGGTGAGGCTGATAAAGCCGTCGGCCAACACAGTAAGGCCTCCCAGAGGTGAGATTTTACACCCCTTACAATCTTATAGGGGAGAGAAGAGGGGAGATGTGTAGACGGAAAGGAGTTTTGGTGTGTTGTTTTTTATTAGTGAGCAGATTGTTTTTGGTCAAGCATGGTTTTGAAAGGGTTGTAAGATTTTTAAAGCTGGTTCCAAGCTGATTTCTCATTCAAGCCACACCATAAGAAAAAAAATTGCCTTAGGTCCTACTGAGAATCTTTTCCTGGCCACAGGGCAGCTAAGTACCTTATGAGTCCCCGTGTTTTACAGATTGTTATACCTCTTAAACTAATTAAGAAATGCCCAGCTGCATTCTTGTGGAGGCCTATTTATGTGGTTGGTTGCTCTTTGAAGGCAAAGACTGCATGCTACTGAGCTAGGAAAACTCGCGTGGCCTCAGACAGGACAGAAACAAGCAACCATCTGAAGGCTCATACATGACACTATCACCCCATTACTATATTTCATCCTAATGACAGGCACTACCATTTGCTGTCTTGGGGTAATCAACTTAATTTTAAAGATAAAATAAGGCACAGTGAAATTAAAAGTAACTTGCAAATATTCTGTAGACACTGGCTGGCTGAGATGAGATTTAAACTCTAGACTTTCTCATTCTGAATGCACTATGCTACCACCCTTGTATCAACCACTTTTTAAGTTTGGTTCACGGCATATCTTTGGGATTTTGGTTCCACGATCCCACGTGTATTTAGTTATCCATGCCATGCCCTATTCTGTTTGAGTATCTAAATTAGATACTTTCCCCAGCTTCCTATACCACAGGGCTCTCTAGTGAATGCAGATAGCCATCAGCTTCAACAAGTTCTTGGCAACTTGATGAGATCAGCGTGGGACTTTCACTGCTCTATAATATACTAACAAACAGGATTCGCTTTCCTTCCTTCAAGTAAAATAACCAATATTTTCCTAACTATGCCTTACTAATACCTTTATGTGCATCAGGTATTGAAAAAAATAACTTTACAAATGTTTTAATACCGCTATGAGAGGAGGTTGGTAGTATAATCATTTATAGGCAAAGAAACTGGAGCTTTAATGTTGCACAGTAGTAACTGGCAGACATAGATATTAAACAGGCTCTGAAACACCAATGTCTGTAGTCTTAGTTACCACACTGATAAATCCTCAGTAATAGATTTTAATTGAACACAAGTTTCTGCCTTTGGGTTTGGTATATAGAGGCAAATAACTGCTTCTCTAGCCTCTAGGGGTTCCTAGTATTGAATAATGGATAATCAAGCACATAATGATGTTAAAAGTATGACAAGTCTTTGAAGAATAACTCACGGCCCAGAATGAGGGAGATAGAAATTTTAGGAGGCCTCATGAGGAGGCAATATTCAAGGTGGTACTTGAGAAAGCAGTAAGCAGAGTGTGCAGATAGGCAATGAGGCTCACTATTTTTAGAAAGCATGGCTTGGTGGTGGAGATTCACTCAGCAAGTTGTATTCAACTACTGAATGCTGTGCATAAAGATGTGACTAAGACAAACACAGCACCTGCTCTCATAGAACACGTGTTCTTATGTGGGAGATAAATAAGCAAAGCCCTAAATAATTGCAAACCGTGGCAAGTGAAATGCCTCATAATAGTGGATGCTAAAATTGTCTCTTTCTGGAGGGGTATCAGGAAAAAAAAAACAGCTTTGAAGAAGTATTATAGCCAAGGAAACTAGAGAGAATCTGATTGAGGCAGAAGGAACAGGCAAAGGCCTAGAGGGTGAGAAAAAGTATATCCCACTTGAAGAAGGCCAAGATTAGTGGGGCTGGAGCCTTGTGGGAAATGGCCAGAACTGAGAGGCAGGGACTCAAAGACCTTGAGTTCATTCCTAATTGTGGCAGAAAGCTGCACAAATCAAGCACTGCTGATGTGAGGTTTATAAAGAGAATGGGTAGGACTGCAAGTATCCCAGGTTAACTGTGGGACAAGACACACCTAGGGTCTGTAGATGAATCCAGAAGTAGATGTCATGTTCAGTCCCACTGGATGTATGAGTCATCTCTTCCCTTGAACAGTTCTCCACAGACCCTTCCTGGCTCAGGTTCTCAGCAACCCCACCCTGCCTCAGGAAACATGTGATGTCAGGGTCTGAAAGGAAAGGGCAGTTCTTTGGCAGACAGTCTGCTAGAGGTTTGGGTGGGGTTCCTTTGCAGGGTGGGGCAGGTGTATGGGTGGGCCTCTTGGAAAACTGTACCCTGGAATGTGGCATTACTTGAGGGAACTACTATAAGGAGTAGCTTGGGTCTCCATCCTGAGAATGGAGGCCGGTGCTACAAACTTGAGGGTGTGTTAGGCAGGAGTTGGAATGGGGACTTCTAAAAATATTTT
>NC_045030.1:763652-765260 GCF_008632895.1 Mastomys coucha | reverse complement strand
TATATATATATATATATATATATATATATATATGTATATATGTATATATATATATTATATAAACAAAATAATTCTATATTTGAGTTGTCACTGTTAGTAGTCCAAAAGTAAGATGGATTTATGTTTAATACTAACAGACTTGGGTTCAAACCTTAAACTTACCAGGTGCTGGCTGCATGCATTCTTTTTTAGTACAGGGGATAGAATCCAGGACTTTGGTCATGGTAAACTTCAGCCGTATCTTTCCCCAAATGTCCTTTGATGATTTCTGTAAGCTTCAATGCCATTATCTACAAAATATTGATAATTACTATCTCATAAGTCTATTGAATATTAAAGAATCTGTGTATTGCTAAAGGGTCCACTAGTAAGTGCTCAATAAATGATAAAATGCATTATATCATGAGCTAATTTCAGGACTAATTGTAACTCTCAGTTTACATTCAGAGGTTTTTTAAGGGCTGTTCAGTAAGACACTAATGATCTGCCCTGTTTTTTTTTTTTTCACATTTGTGCAGGTTCCTGGCATGTACAGACCCTGGACTTTCCTCTAGCATCAGACCAGGTAGCATACGAACTAATCAGAGCTACTGTGGTTTACCGCCATCAACTTCATCTAGTTAATTACAATCTCTCCTGTCACGTGGAAATTTGGGTTCCTAAATGCGGGACCAAGCACTCACCTTCTTCTAAATCAGGTTCCTCAAAGCCTTCTCCCACGTCTAAAGCCTGGACAGAGATGGACATTACACACTGTGTTCAGCAGAAGCTCTGGAATCGCAAGGGAAGGAGAGTTCTTCGCCTCCGATTCATGTGTCAGCAGCAAAACAGCAATGAGACTCTTAAGCTCCAGGGGCATGGCTTGACATCCTTGGATGTTGCCTTCTTGCTACTCTATTTCAATGACACTGATGACGGTGTTCAGGCTAAACTTCTTGCAAGAGGCCAAGAGGAGTTAATTGATAGGGAATCTTCTTTTCTCGTGCGGAGTGTCCGGCAAGCATGTGGCATTGCATCTGATGTCTCTTGTCCTTCTCAGGAACATAATGTGTCTATAAATAACCAGTGTTCCCTCCATCCTTACGAGATCAGCTTCCACCAACTAGGCTGGGATCACTGGATCATTGCTCCCCGTCTCTATACCCCAAATTACTGTAAAGGAATCTGTACTCGAATATTACACTATGGTCTCAATTCACCCAACCACGCCATTATTCAGAGCCTTGTCAGTGAACTAGTGAATCACAGTGTACCTCAGCCTTCCTGTGTCCCTTATAATTTTCTTCCTATGAGTATCCTTTTGATTGAGTCAGATGGGAGTATCTTGTACAAGGAGTATGAGGGTATGATTGCCCAGTCCTGCACATGTAGATAATAGTGAAGTTGTAGATATCTCAGGTTTCCCAAGAAGCTATAGAAATGTTTAAAGAAAACCGTGTTAAAGGTGGCAATGATCTACCGAACCTACAGATTCTGTTCCTTATCTTTAAAAAAAATATACTGTACTTGTGCTTAAAATATACGATCCTTTTGAACTCTAAACAAAATGCTAGGATCCCATCTGAATATTTTTAAAAAGTAATTTAAAATACTATGAAATAGTTATCT
>NC_045030.1:762046-763523 GCF_008632895.1 Mastomys coucha | reverse complement strand
AATGTTTCTGGCACTGATATCCTAGTATGGACCAGTATGACTTAACTAGCCCTCAATACTTAGATAAGATGCTTTCTGGAGATATGATATGATGTCATCTTTATTATGACTTTGGAAAAAACACCCACTGGTCCATGGTAGCAGAATACGTGTAATCGTGGAGGTGACTTCATTCTGAGCTCACTTGTTTTATGTATCCAGTTGGGCACTTCCGGGCTTAGGTCTCTGGGAGACAACCTTGCTGTTTGGGAGGAAGCATAGAGCTCTTTCTAGAACTAAATGATGTTTGTAGGGTGACTTCTTGTTTTTTTTTTTCTTTTTCCTGTTTTTTTTTTGTTGTTTGTTGGTTTGGTTTGGTTTGGTTTCTTTTTTTCTGCTTGAGAGTAAGCAAGTATTCTACCACTGTGCTGTATCTCTAGCATAGTGTCTTCTCTATAATTCTATACTATAGTTAAGTGTTAGGACAATATTGCAAATAAACGATCCTTTTTTTTTTGATGCTTTTTTTGTTAAAGATCTTGAATGCTTTGGAGATTAGGAGAGAATGAGAAGAAGGAATTTCTATCTTTTGTTCTCTATGGCTATAATCTAGAGCTCTACTTTAATCCTTGAGGGATGGGTCGAGAGGCTCCTCTGAATTCTGTCTCAGACAGCACTACTCATAAGCAGCTTTTGCCAGTTAAAGAAGCCAGCATGTCTCAATACCTGCCTAGCTACTGACTAGTTTTATCACCATTCTCTGAGATGGAACCTGATTTAGGGCAGGGGCATGTGCTTGACACTGTTAATTCCTACCTGTTCTTTACATTTACCATAAATTAATGCAGTTATTCTTATCTTAACAGTTGATGCTCACTGGACTAAATATATGGGGATCGATTCCTTAGCATCATTTTGCTCACATATCTACTTAGAAATCAATTCAGGCTTTACTGTTCTTCAGTATTTTCATGACACCCCACTTTCAAGACACTGTCTCTCCTCCCATCTTACAGCGCAGCATGCTTTCCCTTAAAATGCTGTAGTGTTACTGTCTTCACTGAGAAAAGATGGAGCTCCCTTTGAAGGCTTTACTTGTCTCATGATTGTGTTCTGAATAACCAGAGTGGAAAACCTAGGAAGTCTGATGAGTACAAAAAGTTAACGTTTTGTGTGTGTGTAAGATATGGAATAACCCCTATTTATATATTTGTATGTTTATGTATGTATTTTCTTAAAGAATAAATGTAACATGTGTGCTTTGCATATAAAGTGTAGTGATTTCAAAACTATACAAATTATAAGAGATGATGAAAGCTATGGTATGTAAGGCAGTTTGGGGAATTGTGATATGTTGTAAGCTAAACTGGGAGAACAAATTGGGATTCCTATTTAGCATTTTTCTTCAGCATTCCTTGGAT
Source organism: Mastomys coucha (assembly GCF_008632895.1). Classification (NCBI taxonomy): domain Eukaryota; kingdom Metazoa; phylum Chordata; class Mammalia; order Rodentia; family Muridae; genus Mastomys; species Mastomys coucha. Next base: position 762,123 of record NC_045030.1, on the reverse strand, counting down.
AGTCATAAGTATATAAGAAACCTGAAGATGGACCTTGCCTACATCTCCAGAATTTAAACTCCTGGTTCTTTGAGGTT
>NC_045030.1:740815-761562 GCF_008632895.1 Mastomys coucha | reverse complement strand
AGGTGTCTGTGAGTTTGAGGCAAGACTGGTTTGTTGACACAGTTCCAGGACAGCCAAGGCATGGACAAAGAAAACCTGTCTCATAACAAAACCCAAACCAACCAAGCATTACACAATAAAATATATAAAAAAAATAAAAGATAAAAACGATCACATCGAAGTTGGACAAGACAAACTAACAGAAGGGAAAAGCCCAAGAGGGCACAAGAATCAGAGACCCACTCTGATTGTACACTTAGGAGTTCTATAAAAATTTTAAACTTGAAGCCATAATATATACTGAGGATCTGATGCAGACCTATGCAGGCCCTCTACTTGCTGTTTCAGTCTGAGTTCATCGGGCACCATATAAGGGCTCTTTTTTATTAGATATTTTATTTATTTACATTTCAAATGTTATCCCCTTTCCTGATTTCCCCCTGAAACCACCTATCCTATCCCACCTCTTCCTGCTTCTGAGAGAGTGTACCCACTCCTACCTCCCCACCCTCACATTCACCTACACTGGGGCATTGAGCCTCCACAGGACCAAAGCTTCTCCTCCCATTGATGACCGACAAGTCCATCCTCTGCTACATATGCAGCTGGAACCATGAGTCCCACCATGTGTACTCTTTGGTTGGTGGTTTAGTTCCTGGGAGCTCTGGGTGTACCGGTTGGTTGATATTGTTGTTCTTCCTATGGGGTTGCAAACCCCATAAGCTCCTTTGGTCCTTTCTCTAAGTCCTCTATTGGGGACTCCACACTTAGTCCAATGGTTGGTTGCAAGCATCTGCCTCTGTATTTGTTAGACTCTGGCAGAGCCTCTCAGGAGACAGTTATAACAGGCTCCTGTCAGCAGGCACTTCTTGGCATCAGCAATAGTGTCTGGGTTTGGTGACTGTATATGGGATGGATCCCCAGGTGGGGCAGTCTCTGGATGGCCTTTCCTTCAGTTTCTGCTCCATGCTTTGTCTCCCCTTTGGCTTTTAAATCCATTTTCTGCCTCCTCTTCTATGTGGTTCCCTAAGCTCTGAAAGGAGAGATTTAGTGGAAATATGCCACTTATGGCTGGATATTCTGAGTCCTCTCTGTAATGTCTGGGTCTTGGATCTGTATATTTGTTCTCATCTGCTGTGATGATAGCAGAAAAAGACACAGATCTTTGAGTAAAGCAGAATATGCTTAGGAGTGAATATGTCACTGTGTGGTGGTAGTGGGTGGGTTGTTGGTTATTTGTTTAGTTTTTTAGTTTTTTAGTTTTTTAGACCAACACTATTTGATTTTACCCTAGGTCACTGAGCTATGTAGTTTCAGGCTTATTGTAACCCAAACAGTGTCAGTATGGGTTCTGTCTCATAAAGTGGGCCTTAAGTCAGTTCAGGTATTGGTTGGTTACTTCCACAAGCTTTATGCCATCATTGCCCTAGCATATCTTGCAGGCAGAACACAATTATCAAAGAATACAGGAATAAATAGCTAAAATTAAAGAGCATTTGAGTGGTATTATAGAAACCTAAGAAAGTAGAAGCTTCCTAAAATATATAAATATATGAAGGCAATCTAAATGAAATTACTAAATAATGCGGGAGACAGATCAAAGGGTTCATGGCTGGCTTGATATTTACTTTTTGGTAGCCTGCAAAGTATCGTCCTATACCAAAGACACCAGAAAGTAAGGGTGAAGGCTTTAGGTAGGCACCAGCTTGACTTTTCCATGTTCAATGGTCTGTGTCGGTGGTGTCTTCAGTAATAGGACCTTGATATCAGTTCATAGAGAAGAAGCTATTGTCTTGGCAACAGCATGGGTAGTTTGGAGGTTCCCATGGGACAGACACCCTTTGGCCAACAATCAATAGGATGTAAGCCAGTCTCAGTACTGGAAGCTTCATTTCGTGACAAAAGATATCCATTTGAGACTGTGTCTCCCCTATTATTTGATAATTTCATTTAGATTGTTTTCATATATTTACATATTTTAGGAAGCTTCTACTTCATTAGGTATCCAAACTACTGCCCAAATGTTCCTTAATTTTAGCTATTTATTCCTGTATTCTATCCCTCAATCCTCTCTTCTTTCCCCCTCCTCATTTGATCTCTCATTCTAGCATCCCTTTATTCATACATCCATTGTTATCTATTCTGTTTCTCTTTCTTTGCAAGACCTATTGTTCTATATTTCCTATTGACTTCTGTTCCTTCTAGTCTCTTACTCTATTATTTTACAGATTGTAAGCTTGATTATCATTAACAGCTAATATCCACATATAAGTAATTTCGTGCTATACTTCTGAGTATAGGTCTCCTCACTCAGGATGATGATTTTTTTTTTCCTAGTTCTATTCCCCTGCAAATTTCATGATTTAATTTTCTAATGGCTAGTAATCCTCCATTGTGTAAATGTACTACATTTTCCTTATCCATTCTTTCATTGAAGGATATCTAGGTTGTTTCCCATTGCTGGCTATTATGACTAAAGCAGCAATGAATGTGGTTTAACAAGTGTCTCTGGGGTAGGATGAAGCAATTTTGGGGTATATGCACAAGAGTAATACAAACAGATCTTGAGGTAGATAAATCCCCATCTTCCTGAGGAACTGCCACACTGATTTCTAAGTTTGCACTGTACAAGTTTGCACTCCCAGCACCAATTGATGAGTGCTCCCCTTTGTTCCACATCCTTAGCAGCATGAGCTGTCACTTGTTTTATAAATCTGATGAAATTTCAAAGTGGTTTTGATTTGCATTTCCCTGATACCTAAGTATGTTGAACATTTCTTTATTTCTCAGTAGTTTGAGTTTCCTCTTTGTAAAACTGCTTAGGTCTATACCCCATTTTAAAATTGGATTATTTGTTTTCTTTATATCTAGTTTTTATATTCTTTATATATTTCAGATACTAGTATGTGTAGTTGATAAAATCATTCCCCATTCTGTAGACCACTGCTTTATCTGAATGGCTGTGTGCTTTTCCATGTAGAAGCTTTTCAGTTTCATGAGGTCCCATTTATTTAATTGTTGATCTTAGTGCCTGTGCTAATGGTGTTCTGTTCAGAAAGTTGTCTCCTGTACCAATGTGTTCAAGGCTGTTCCCCACTTTTTTCTACGAGATTTATTGTACCTGTTCTTTTTTTAAAAACTATTTTAAAAATTTATTTATTTTATGTATATGAGTGTTCTATCTGCATATACACCTGCATGCAAGAAGAGGGCATCAGATCCTATTACATATGATTGTGAGCCACCATGTGGTTGCTGGGAATTGAACTCAGGACCTCTGATAGAGCAGCCACTCTAGTGCTTTTAACCATTGAGCCATCTTTCCAATCCTGACTCTGTTTTCTTTTTCTTTTTCTTTTTCTTTTTGTTATTGTTGTAGTTGTTAAGATCTTTGTTCCACTTGGAATTAAGTTTTGTCCAGGGTGATAAGTATGAGTCTATTTCAGTTCTTCAACATGAAGCCATCTTGCTTGACCAGCACCATTTGTTGAAGATGTTTCCTTCCCCACCCCATTGTGTAGCTTTGGCTTCTTTGTCAAAAATCAAGTATCAATATGTGTATGTATTTATGTCTGGGTCATCAATTTGATTCTGTTGATCAACATGATTGTTTTTATATCAATACTGTGTTGTTTGTATTGTTATAGCTCTGTAGTACATCTTGAAATTGGGGATGGTAATACCTACAGCATTTATTTTATTATTCAGGAGTTTTAGATATCTTAGCTTTGTGTGTGTGTTTTCTTTTTCTTTTTTAAAAGATTTATTTATTTTATGTATATGTGGTTGTCTTCAGACACACCAGAAGAGGGCATTGGATCCCATTACAGATGGTTGTAAGCCACGATGTGGTTGCTGGGAATTGAACTCAGGACCTCTTAAAGAGCAGTCAGTGCTCTTAACCACTGATCCATCTCTTTAGCCCCATGTGTGTTTTCATATGAAACTGAATGCTTTCCTTTATAAAAAACATCAGGTGAACATAAATGTGTGGATTTAGATTCACTTCTATTCCATTAATGAACTGTTTCTTTACTATAGTTTTGTGGTACAAATTGGAATCAGGGATATGATACCTCCAAGAATTCTTTTATTGTTCAGGTTTGTTTTAACTATCCTGGGGTTTTTGTTTTTTCCATATGAAGCTGAGGGTTGTTCTCTCAAGATCTCTGAAGAATTGTGTTGGAATTGTGATGGGAATTGCCTTGAATCTGTGGATTGCTATCAGTAGGATAAGCATTTTTACTATGTGAATCCAACTGATTCATGAGAATGAGAGTTCTTTCCATCCTCTGATTTCTTTCTTCAATGTCTTAAAGTTTTTATCACATAAGTCTTTAAATTACTTGGTTGGTGTTACCCCATGATATTTTGTATTATTTGAGGCTACTGTGAAAGATGTTTTCCTAATCTCTTTCTCAGTCCATTTGTATATACCCTGAGGTGATATCTATTCTTTATGTTAAGGCATGATTCTTGGATGCAACAGAAGGATGGATCCTGTTTTCCCATCCATTCCATTAGTCTGTGTCTTTTCCCTGGAAAGTTGAGATCACTTATCTTGAGATGTAACAAAAGCCATTGATTTCAGTTATTTTAGTGTTGTTGTTGGTGGTCGTGTTGTTGTTGGTGGTGATGGTGGTGATGGTTGTGTGTGTGTGTGTGCGAGTGTGTGTGTGTGTGTGTGTGTGAGTGTGTGTGTGTGAGTGTGTATGTGTGTATGTATGTGTGAAGGCAAAATTCTAGAGAGAAAAGAATAATTGCAAAAGATGGGAACAATGTAGGGGACATAAATACCTATTGCATAAGGGGAGTTTTAGGGTAATGAAACTTCTGTATGATGCTATAATAGTAGGCACAGGCAATCATGCAATATATCTGTCACCCTCCATAGAAGGAGGACTAGATGAGCCCTAATGTGGTGGTTTGAATATGCTTTGCCCAGGTAGTGGCACTATTAGGGGTTGTGGCCTTGTTGGAGTGGGTGTGGCCCTGTTGGAGGAAATGTGAGACTGTGGGCATCGGCTTTAAGAGACCCTCCTTATAGCCATGTGGGAGCCAGTCTTCCACTAGCTGCCTTCAGATAAAGACATAGAACTCTCAGCACATCCTGCACCATGCCTGCCTGGATGCTGCCATGCTCCCACCTTGATGATAATGGACTGAACCTCTGAACCTATAAGGCAGCCCTAATTAAATGTTCTTCTTATAAGAGTTGCCTTGGTCATAGTGTCTCTTCACAGCAATGGAAAGCATAACTAAGACAACCACCAACCTTAATAAAGTATCAATAGATCATCTACTATAACAAATATACTATTCAAAAGCCATATGTTAACAGGGGAAAATTGAGGGATTTAATGAGGGGAAGAGCTATAAATGAGAATTCTCTTTAGGAAATATTCCTTTAAAATATCTATATTTTTCTTTTTCATTAAAATCTTGGAAACAAATAACACATAAAACAATCCTATATGTATATGTGTGTATACACACACATATATGCATATATATATATAGTGTATATATCATATACCACACAATATGTATATATATATACATATACATGATACATAGAGGAACTACTAAGCCAAAATTCCAGGCAAGTTATTTTGTATGACTTCTGTGCAAGCTTACCACTGAAGTCTTTGTGTTGACTAATACCTGGATCAGCAATTAGACATGAATGTGGCTCCACTAGGGTAGACCTTTTCATTTTGTCTACTTGGAGAGGGCTTGGGTCTGTAGATCCTAGGGACTATTTATGAAGCCTGAGTCCACAAGGTCTAGCTTGGCAATAGGGTGACCCTTGGACCTGAAACTTTGGGGGCTAACTAGCTACTAGAGGGGGGACTGAAATCCAAAACTGGGGGAAAGTCTTGAGTCTTGGGCCCATGGAATCTTGATTAGAACCTGTACTTTTATGGATGGTCCTAGAATCTCAGTCTGTGGGAGCTGGCCTAGATCAAGGACCAATGGAATAAACCTGAACCCTGTATAACACTGGTGTTTATAGCTAGCCTTGTGCCTAGACAATTATGGAGCCTACATCTGTAGGCAGCTGTACAAAGCCTGGGATCACAGACGCTATGCTGGGGTTAATAGCTGTGTATCCTGGACTATAGTCTGAGGTGGTAGGGATGGCCTGAATGGAGCTTGGGTCAATAGATGCCAACCTGCAGTTTGAAGGTTGAGTGTACAGAGATGGACTAAGTAGTTAAATGTGTGAGGACTGGCCTGTGCCATATGTCCTCACAGGCTAGCCTAGAGTGCATCCACCTTACTACTAGTCACCCTTGTTCCTGGATTCTGTCTTGGTTCCTGAGGTTAGATGTCTTGATATATCACCAGAGTAGGCTTATAGCCTAGAGCTGTATGGGCCAATTTGGGTCTAGGCTGATTCGTGTCCTAGGACATATCTGAAGCTGTTGAGACTTGCGTGGAGCTATTATTGGTCTGTAGCCTGGTAACACTGGGGCTTGTCTAGCATTGAAAATAATCGAGAGTATGATCTCCTGAAACTGGCACAGCAGTTAAATAGATCAATTCAGATGTGCAAAGCTAGACTCTGGCTTTGTGGTGTCAAGCCTGGTACAGTAGCAGACCTAGAGGCTATTTAGAGTCTGGGACCATAGACTACTACCTGGTAATAGGCTTTACTGGAATTGCCCTAGCATCAGACTTTGAAGGAAAGATGTATTGCTCACTTCCTGTCTTTCGCATAGCATGCATCTCTCTTAAACTCTGCATTGTGCTATTGAGGGACAGATGGCATAGGTAATGCAGAACTGCCCTTTCTACTTGTTTTTATTGTCTTTTCTTATTCTGTGCAGTACTCTGGTGCTTTCATCTCTCATCTGGTTTCCTTAATACTCGCAGAGCCATTTCGTGCATGGGTAGTTTTGACCCTGTATCTAGGAGGATGATCACTGATGAGTTCTCTATTACTATTTACCCTGTCCCTGGCAACTCTATTTTGTTAAACTACTTTATCTTTCTCTAAGCATAAATCTGCTCTTTTTATTTTTAAAATATAAAGAAACACTTTTGCATGAGGCAGACCCTAAGATGGATTAAATAAAAGTGAATCATATAAGTCATATGAAGTGATGATGATATTTTGAAAACAGAATTTTGGTGGGGGGAGGATGCTTCAATGCAGTTTTCTTGGAAAAAGTTCCTTGGATTATTAAAAACCTCTGATTAATTCAAAAGTTCTAAAAAGGTAGATTTGGGAAAAAATTCCCCTCAGTACTCTGCTTTTATTAAGGTGAGGGCTTTGGGGATCCTTGACCCCACCATCCCTCAGTTGCTCTGTCGTCAATCCCTTTCTACTGTGACTCATTCCAGAGACCTGTACCTCTGTGCCAGTGTTCTCATTCAGTAGGTCAAAGTGCATTTTCATAGATAATAGACCATTTATCATCAGCTCATAGAATATTAAAGCAATATTACATACCAGGAATATTTGTGCCCTTGTGCACATATTTCTCAAACATACCAATAGACACAGCTATCATGCATATGCTTTTATCTGCAAGTAGTTTGTTTAGTGTTACTCTGCGAGGAGAAGATAGTATTGCCCAAGCAAATGTTATATATTAATTGTTTATCTTTTGGGGCCTGAGTACTTTTATGCTTAGCAAGAAGAAAAACTTTGAGACTAGTGTTTTTGTTTGTCCCAGAAAGACCAATGGAAAAAGTCTTAAAGGAAGAAGAAAGGAGATTAGAAGTAGAGAGGCCATGGGAAGAAAGTTCCATAAACCAAAAATGAGCAAGTTATGTGAACTGTGCCTATTACATTAGGAGGAACAATCTCAAGAGAAGATGTGAGGAGATGGGCTTCAGATAATGAGAGGTTCAGAAACCTAATGGACTTTCACTAAGATCGAAGATGCTCACATGCTATTAGGATTCTTTCCTAGCACAGCCTACATCCTGTTTCTTACTAGAGTCATGCCATGATTTACTGTTGCTGTGGTGCCTGCACTGGTAAGTATGAAGATACCTAAGGATACGAACGGTCGGGGTGGGTAAGGTAGGTGATAGGGGCAACTGTGTCTGCTTCCTCCTCCTTTTTTTTCAGCTATTATTTTACTTAATTCATTGACACTATGCTAGAGACGGTGGCAAAACCATTAGATGACCTAGACTGTGTCAGTCAAACTCTATGCAGTTTTGATTTTCCAGAAGCTGTTGAATTTGGACCCGAGTGTATAACCAAATACTATGAGTATGCCTGAGGTTCTGTTCTGGGATCCCCATGATTCAGATACCCTCTGCCTAACCTTTATAGAAATGAACACTGTCATCAACAATACTGAAGGGGAGGAAAATGGGGTCAATGTACACGATGCAATTGAATGAAAATGTCAGTATGAAATCTATTACTTTGTTTAGTGAATAAAAGCTAATAAAAAAAAAAACAAAGTAAGACGTTAAAAAAATTTAAATCATAAAAAACATCCAAAGAGTATTTAGATTTAGAGCTATGAAGGGAACTGAACTTTACATTTACCCCCCTTTGTTCCTATAGCAATAGGACTAGACAATTTTATCATACTTTAATTTTGGCAACAGTATATTTTATTGCATCTTGATGGCCTTTTAAAGGCTATGTTTGCGTTGGGGAGGTTGAGGGATACGAAGAGTGATGAAATGAATGATTCCTATTAGTCTTTGTCCATTGTGTCTTGATCCTGTCCTACTCATCTCTCAGTACTAGTAGAAACCTGTAGAAATGGGATGACAGTAAATGTGGAATTAATTTGCTATGCCTTTGATTATAGTCCCGTATGTGCTTTAGCTGTCAGAAGCTGAACAATGATGAGAAGGAATGTGATTTTCATGGAAAATTCTACACCTGTATGTACACTTTAGCGCAAAATGTAGGACATCTGTGCCATATGTCTCATCTGTCTGCCTTTTTCCATACACCTCCATTAGAGTCTTACAGCTTCCAACAAGATAAGTGTATTTTCCCTTTTGGAGTATATACACACAGTCCTCATATACTCCATATCTACTCATCATTAGAAGTGAGTAAATTATTTTATTACCTTGTGTGTGAATTGCTGTTCTTGCCATACCCTTACATCAAATGGTCTGTGACTTGCTATAGAATCCATTTCAGGATGTAGGTGAAATGGAGAAGACATTTTATAAGATCCTCTAGTCTCTTCTTTTCCTCTGGCATGGAGCTAAAAGGAAACCATAGGTTTAGGTCAGCAAACAGTGGTAAGTATTATGTTAAGGGGTTACAGAGTCATGGTATCCTGAATACTATTTGTCTTAAGTTTAGGTACAAAGAAGGAAACATTGGAAAATTGAAAACAAATGTGTAGGCCTTAGTTTTATTATAGCATCCAGCCTCACTGCCTTCAATTTAAAATACTTTTCTCTTCCCATTATAAGAAGAATATAAGCTGAATTGTGGTAGTGCATGCCTTTAATCCCAGCACTTGGGAGACAGAGGTAGGAGGATCTCTGTGAGTTCAAGGCCAGCCAGGTCTACAGAGAGAATTCCAGGATAGCCAGGGTTACACAGAGAAACCCTGTCTCAAATCAAAGACCCAGAAATAAACGCATACACCTATGGACACTTGATTTTTTTTTTTACAGAGAAGCCAAACCCATACAATGGAATAAAGAAAGCATCTTCAACAAATGGTGCTGGTTTAATTAACAGAATGTCTACATATAGAAGAATGCAAACAGATCCAAAACCAATCATTCTTGCACAAAATTCAAGTCCAAATAGATCAAAGACCTCAACATAAAACCAGATACACTAAATCTAATAGAAGAGAAAGTGGGAATAGATGCATTGGTACAGGAGACAAATTCCTGAACAGAACACCAGTAGCTCAGGCACTAAGAGAAATAATTGATAAGTGAGACCTCATGAAACTAAAAAACTTCTGTAAGGCAGAGGACACTATCAATAGGACAAAACGTCAGCCTATAGAATGGAAAAAGATTTTCATCAACCCTTATTCCAACAGAAAGTGAATATCTAAAATATATAAAGAACTCAAGAAGTTAGGCACCAACAAACCAAATAACCCAGTTAAAAAACAGGGTAGAGAGCTAAACAGAGAATTCTCAACAGAGGAATCACTAATGACTGAGAAGCACTTTTAAAAAGTTCAACATCCTTTGTCATCAGGAAAATGCAAATCAAAATGACTCTGAGATTCCATCTTATACCTGGCAGAATGGCTAAAATTATAAACTCAAGTGCCTGCACATGCTGACAAAGGGAACATTCCTCCATTGGTGGTGGGAGTACAAAAAGGTGCAGCCACTTTGGAAATCAATTTGGCAGTTTCTCAGAAAATTAGGAATACTTCTACCTCAAGACCCAGCTATACCACTCCCGGGCATATACCCAAAAGAAGTCCACCATAGCAAAAGGACACTTGTTCAACTATGGTCATAGCAGCTTTACTTGTAATAGCCAAAAACTGAAAAAAGAAAAACCTCAGATGTTCTTCAACCAAAGAACAGATAAGGAAAATGTGGTATATTTACACAATGGAATACTGCTCAGCTATTAAAAAGAAGAACATTATGAAATTTGCAGAAAAATGGATGGAATGAGAACATGTCATCCTGAGTGAGGCAACCCAGATCCAGGAAGACATGCATGGTATGTAGTCACTTATAAATGGATATTATCCATAAAGTACAAGATAACCATGTTACAATCCACAGCCCCAAAGAAGCTAAGTAATGAGGAGGGCCCAAGGGAGGATGCTTGAATCTCACTTAGAGGGAAAATAAAATAGACATTAGAAGAAGATAGAGAGAGGGAACTGGGTTGGAAAGGGGATGTAGAGGGGAATGTGAATGGGAATGGGAATCAGGTGTGGGGAGAACTGGGGTGGAGGTGAGAGGGCTCGGGGAAGAGAAGAGAAATCTCCAATTCTCTTGAAGAATCTGGAGATCTGGAACAAGGAATATTATTGGGAGGATATGGGGGTGGCCCGAGCTGAGACTCCTAGCGGCAGGGGATATGGAGACTGAAGTGGCCACCTCCTGAAGCCAGGCAGAACTTTCAGTGGAGGGACCTGGACACCAAACCATCAAAGAAACCTTCGACCTAAAAATTGCTGTGCCTACAAGATATTCAGGGATAAAGATGGAGCAGAGACTGAGGGAATGGCCAATCAGTGACTGGCCCAACTTGAGAACCACCTCATGGGAGACAGACAACCCCTGAAACTACTACTGATACTTGCAGACAGGAGCCTAGCATAACTGTCTCCTGAAAGGCTTTATCCAGCAGCTGGTGGAAACAAATGCAGAGACCCACAGCCAAAATTATTAGACAGAGCTCAGGGAGTCTTGTGGAAGTGTTTGGGAAAAGATTGAGGGAACTGGAGGGGTCGAGGACACCACAAGACCTACAAGAGGCAACTAACCTTGCCCCATCCAGGCTCAAAGAGATTGAACCACCAACCAAAGAGCATGCATGGTCTGGATCTAGGTCCCTTACACATATGTAGTACATATGTAGCTTGGTCTGCATGTGGATACCCTAACAATTGGGGTGGGGGTGGGGGAGGCATCTCTGATGTGAACTCTGTTGCCTGCCTTTGGATGCCTCTCCCATAGTTGGACTACCTTGTCTGGCCTCAGTGGGAGAGGATGTGCTTAGTCTTGATGTGCCAGGGCAGGCTAATATCTCTGAGGAGAAGAGGAGGGGGAAATGGGGGAAGAGGGTGGGAGGGTGGGACTGAGAGGAGAGGAGGTAGGGGGTGTGATCAGGAACTAAAGTGAATAATAAATTAATAAAAAGAAGATTGTATAATTTAAACTATACAAAATGGTTTAAAGTCCTTTGCCTTGCCTGACAGTGTACTCTTCATCTCCAAAGGGGACCATTTATTAGGTTTTAAATTAGCTTTTGTGGGGATTTATTATAGCATTTTCACACATACTTTATTTTTGTTGATTTTCCTCCCCAATTTCTACTACCCTGCATCCCTGCCCCCTTCCTGTTGGCCCCATTTCTTCACCTAGTTAGGCCTCTTTGATTTCAGGCAGAATTGACCATGCATTTATTTATTTATTTATTTACAAATGTATTGACATATATTTTTCCATAAATTTGACATTATTGCAAATGTTTTAAATATGTCCTTTTGCCGTCTTACAAATAGTGTTATTTTCTATGAACACCTTGCTACATACTGTCTTCTTCGAACTATTTAATATCAGACTATACAAATACGGTTTATTCATGTTTGCCTCAAAATAAATAAATCTAGTTTAGAAATTATGCAAGTAATGACAATGCCTGGTTAAATATACCATTAAGAGTGAAGAATATAGAATAGATATGCTCTATTATGAATGTATTGTGTGTCTTTCCAGATAACGTGTAAATTTTTGAATAGGTAGCAGAACATTTTCTTAAATAAAATCCTCTATGCATATCTAAATGATGTCTTTTTAAAAAACTTTTATTCATCATTATGTGTGTGGATGCACATGCATACATATGTGTGTCTTCATGTATATGCAATGTTACATGTGTGCCATGGCATATAGAAAGGTCAGAAAACTTTGGAGATGAAGTCAGTTCTTTATTTCTACAATGGGTTCATGTCATCAGGCTTGCACTTTAAGCCTTTTACCCACTGAACCATCTCTCTAGCCCTGAGTGGTATCTCTTCAAAAATATTTATTAATCTGTTATAATTGTGTACATTTTCCACACTATGATATTCCCAAGCATTTATTTGATATTGTGTCAATATATTGTTTTTTTACTCTTGCCCCGCTCCTCTGTATAGCACCCCTCCTTGTCCTTAAAATTCCTCTTAAAGACAGTGGTTCCTCCTCTCTCCAAATCTGCCAATAGCCAATAGTTAAAAGGTGAAAAGTAGGGCATTGTGAGCCCCATCTCCTTCCTTGATTTACTGTTAATAGGCTGGACTTGTGTGAGTCCACTGCAGGTAACTACAGTGGTTGTAGATTAATGGTTAGAATAGCACAGAGAATGGCATTTTGTAGCCCATCACCTTAACTTCCTGCTCTTAATGTTCATCCTTCTCTTCTGCAATGTTTTCAAGCCTTGGAGACAGTGGCACAAATGTCTTGTTTAGGACTAGAGCCATAACCATTGCTTATTCGCTGCATTCTGAGTTTGATTCTCTACACTCACCATTATTCATTATAAAGACAGGTTTTTCTGATTAAGGCTGATTGCAGCTTTGCCTACGGGTACAAGCAAAGATATTTAGAAGGCAGTTAGATGGTGTATCAATTTAAACAGCAGTAATATATTCCCTGCCTGGGACTACAACCTCCCTAGACATGGGCTGTTAGTCAGGCTTACTATAGCAGGCATGGGTTGCCCCTCTCTTCATGGAATAGGTCTCATAACCAATCAAAGTACAGTTGATTATTTCCATCATAGGTGAGCATTTTGGTGAGCCAAAATTATCAGGAGGTTGCATTCTTTTGTCTGTCAAGTGGGAAGCCAAAGATAAGCCAGAGAGAAAGGGGTTGGATGGCAAACTTTGATCTGAAGCAGCTCCTGCTCTCCTTCTGTTCTAGGAATAATCTCTTAAGAACTGTAATGTTAGCGCTGTAGGAGCTGAATTTACTGCTAGTGGTTTGCAATAAATAAGTGGGTTAATTTCTAATTTTGAGTCTAATTTTTTAGTATTACACATAGGTGTGTCTTAGTTCAGGCTTCTAATAGAAACTGCAATACACTGTGTGACTTTGACAAACATTTTTTTTTCACAGTTTGAAAAGGTAGGAGGCATCAGATTCAGATGCGGTGGATGTAGTCTCTTGGGAGGGTTTGTTCTTGCCTTACTGACAGCCATCTTTAGGGTGTTTCCTCATCATTTTATGGGAAAACACTCTGGTCTCTGTCTACACTTGATAAGCTTGGTTTTCCTGTCTTATTTTAAGGACAGAGATTACATTATGGAGGAGAGGCATTACTTTTAAAAACTTCTGCTGTACCTGATTATCTACCACAGGCTCTGCTTCTAAATGCTGTCCTCTTAGGGAATGAGAATTGGTAGACACAAAGAATCAGTCTTTGATAAGATGTACAGAAAATTCTTATAATTTCAAAGATTCCTGGGGGATCATCTCAGTCACAGAAGGGAAGAAGTCAGGTTAGTGAGAAGTCTGTTTATTTTCTGCTTCCAATGAACATATTAGAGTTTAAACCCCTTAAGTATTAGCAACAGCGTAAGTCTCAGTAGTTGATGATACTAGCTATGACTCTTGTCTGTTGGAGCCGTCTGTTAAAAGGGAAACAGCACCAAATGAAATGCAATCTTCAGAATGACATTTACTTTGGGAGTTAGGAAAAGCAATTTTAAATTTGTTAATGCACTCTCAGGTCTAACCCTTAGAGGCTAATGATTTTCCAGCTTGAAACAAGTATTTTTGAATAGGTCAAATAAATTCTAGAAGTGACAAGAGACTTTTAGAAATCCCTACTTGACACTTGGATATGTGCTATGTCCGTCTGGCTCTACAACACTTCTGGCTTTGCTACTGAGGAAGAGCTACTGGTTTATTTAGGAACTCTTAATTCACAAACACTAAGTAGCTGGACCTCACTTTAAGTTGATAATGCCCACTAGAGGTTTATTTCAGCTTGTAGAAGGACTATGCAAACCTGAAAGGAGAAATAGGCTCAACCAACAAAATTCTTACTCCTACTTCATTTCATATTTAGAACATCCTTCTGTGAGCTTATGGGCTGTAAAAACAAAACCATCCTTAGTACTGGCCAGACCCTTTACATTGCTTGCAGATGTCCAAAAGAAAAAAAAAAAAACTTATATTGATGTCACATACACATTCTTTTTCCATGAGGTGTGGATCTTACTATGCTCAGTCCAACTTCAAACTCCTGGGTTTAAGTGATCCTCCTGCCTCAGCTTCCTATATTGCTGAGATGGTGGGCACTTGTAGCTCCTAACTGAAGCCATAATTCCTTACACAAAAGTGAACTGTAGTTTTTTTTTCTGTTTTGACTTATGTAATACTTGTAATATTAGTGAAGCACACTGTGATGTTTGACTCATGTGTACATTGGGTAGAGATTAACTCAAGAACATTTCTGAGCCATTACCTTAAACTTTTATCATTGCCTACTCAAATTCTTCCCTTCCATTTTATTAATAGCAATCACTTGACATGTCATAAAGCACCAAAACTGACTTCCTCAGTCCAGCAATAACACTGTACCCACAAATAGTGCTTGGATCCTTTGATAATCACTCACAGAAGGATCAGATTGGAGGCCTATTTCACATCAGTGGCACATATCAGTCCAAAATAAATTAAAGCTTTAAATTGAAGATCCACAGTAAATTTTATTTTCAAAGCATGATTCCTACTTAAGCCTACAGGAAGTGAGAGCCAGTCCCTAACTCCTGACAGATGATTGAACTTTTGACAGGGGTGCTTCCTATTGTTGATTATTATGTTCACATTCTTGATTAATTTCACCTTTCAACAGATAGCCTGGCTTCATTTCTCTCACCTTTCTCCTGGTATGCAACTTTTAAAACCAGTTTAGTTAATGCAGGTAATCACAGAAAGGGACTGAGCTTTTTTAAGATGCTAACTCGTATAAATAAATGGTTAGGGGAAAAAAGAGCTGGGAGATTATGCAAAGCAATTTAGTTTTCTTTTGTGGAAAATGTTTTTTTCCTCATATAGTATATATTAATTATACTATATATGAATTCCCCTCTGAGTCAGGGTTCTCTATAAGTTATGGAATGAATCCTCTTCTTCCTCCTCTTCCTCCTCCTCCTCGTCTTCTCTTCTCTCATCCTCTCTCTCTCTCTCTCTCTCTCTCTCTCTCTCTCTCTCTCTCTCTCTCTCTCTCTCTCTGTGCAATTTATTGCAAAGACTTACAGGATACAATCCATCCATGTAATCCAATAATGGCTGGATATGAATGGAACACCAAGAATCTAGTTCCTCAGTTCACCCATGAGGCTGATATCTCAGGTGATCTTCTGTATATATGGGAATCATGAAGAAGTAGACTCCGATGCCAGTGAAGAAATGGGTGTGTTAGCAAGGTGAGGGCAAGCAGGCAAAGAGCAAAACCTTCCTTCTTATATGTCCCTTGTGTAGACTTTCATCAGAAGGCATGGCCCACATTAAAGTTCTGCCTTCCTTGACTCATGATCTGGATTAAACGTGTGTGTCTTTCCTCTTTAAGATCCAGATCAAAGGTGGGTTGTTCTACCTCAATGGCTGGGACTAGAAGTGGATCCACACACTTCAAACAAAACAGAAAATCTCTCAGAGTTGTACCCTACATTTCTGGACTGTAGTTCATTCCAGATATAGTCAAGTTGACAAGCAAGAATAAGAACAGCTGCCACACCCTCTCTCTACACCTCACAGTTCCTCCCCACTCCCTCTTCCATCTGGATCCACTCTCTTTCTTTCAGTCTCTCATTACAAAAGAATCAGGCTTCTAAGGGATAAAAGTATACGATAATGTGATATGATATAGGATAAAACAAAAACAAACAAAGAAAATAGCCCAAGAATAGTAACAAGAAAGATATAGGCACAGCGACACTCGTTCTCACACTCAGAAATCCATAAAAAACACAACACCTGAAGCCATAATATATATGCAAAGGATCTGTAGGGTTAAAATTAATTAATTAATTAATTAATTAATTAATATTATTAAAAACCAGAGACAACATTGTAAGACAAGAAACCTTCGAAAATGCTATTGAGTTCATTTTGTGTTGGCTATCTAATGCTGGTCATGTGGCCAACCCTTAAGAATTTGATTCTCCAGTGAGACTTCACTGTAGAAAACTAATTTTCATTTGCAGCATTTATCAGTTGGAAATTGCATCTGGGTTAGTTCTGGGGACATGTGTATACTTCCCCTTTCATTTCTAGGATCCAATTTTGTTCAGACCCATGTCAGTCCTTTTCATTTTGCCTCAGCCCCTCTGAGTTAGTATGTGCTCTATCATGTTGATTTGGAGGTCCTTGTTCTCCTGGTGTGCACCATCCTGTCTGGCTCTTACATGCTTTCTACACTCAGGGTTCCCTGAGCTCTGATAGAAGGGATTTGATGGAGACATCCCATTTAGAGCTGAGTGTTTCCAAGGTCTCTCATATTCTGCATAATGTCTGGTTCTGGGTCTGTATATTTGTTTGAATCTGCTGCTAGAGGAAGCTTCTCTGATGATGGATGAAAAGGCACTGATCTATGAGTATAGCAGAATGGCATTATCACTATGGGGTATTGTTTTTGTTTTATTTTTTAGACCAGTAGTATTTGGTTTTACCCTAGGTTCCTGGAATATCTAGTCTTAGGGTCTTCGAAACCCAAGCAATGTTGGTATGAGTGTCACCTCATTGAGTAGGCCTCAAGTTAAAGCAGATATTGGTTGGTTATTCCCACAAGCTTTGTGCCACCATTGCCCTAGCATATCTTGCATGTAAGAGCACCATTATAGATCAAAGGGTTTGTGGCTAGGTTAGGGTTCACATTTATCATTTGTTAGTGGGCAGAGTCTTTCTTCTACCAGACATTAGCCCATGGGGTGAGGACTCTACATAGGCACCAGCATTAACTTCTTTATGCTCAGTGAGTTGTGTGGCTGTTGTTTTCTTCAACAACCTTTTGGGTCTTGCCATCAGTTCCTGAAAAGCAACTTATAGTCTTGACAATAGCCCGTGTTGTTTAGGGGTTCCCATGGGACCTTTATGCCTACAACTCAAGTTAGATGTAACCCATTCTTGGTATTGGAAATTTCATTTGATAACAAGAGATACCCAGTTGAGGCTCTTGTCTCCCCCATTATTTGGAAATTTCATTTACTCTGTCTTTATATATGTATATATTTATGTCTGGGATTTCAGTTTGTTTCCCTTGACCAACATGTCTGTTTTTGTTCCAACATCATGTTGTTTTTACTATTATATCACTATAGTACACAACTTCAAATTTGGGGTGACAATACCTCTTTTAGTTATTTTCTTATGAAGGGTTATTTCAGCTATCCTCAGAAGTTGAGAATTGTCCTTTGAAGGTCTGTAAAGAATTGTATTGTAATTTTTATGGAGATTGCATTGAATCTGTAGATTGCTTTTGGTAGAATGGACATTTTTAATGTTACTCCTTTGGATTAAGGAGCAAGGGAGATCTTTCCATCTTCTGATATCTTCTTCAATTTCTTTCTCCAACGACTTGAAGTTTTTATCATACAAGACTTTCACGTTCTTGATTAGAGTTATCCCAAGATGTTTTATAATGTTTGAGGCTGTCGTGAAAGGGTTGTTTTCCTGATTTCTTTCTCAGTCTATTTGTAATTTGTATACAAGAAGGCTGATGATTTTTGCAAGTTAATTTTGTATTCAGCTACTTTCCTGAGAGTGGTTTTTGGTTGTAGGAGACTCCCCAGTGGAATGTTTAGGATCACTTATGTCTCTTATCATATCATCTGCAAATGACAATGATACTTTAACTTCTTTCCATTTTGTATCCTCTTGATCTTCACGTGGCTTATTGCTCTAGCTAAATCTTCAAGTACTTGTTGCCTAGGTATGGAAAGAATGGGCAACCTTGTCTTGTTCCTGATTTTAGTGGAATTGTTTTGAATTTCTCTCCATTTAAGTGGCTATAAACTGCCTTTATTATGTTGAGGTATGTCTTTTCTATTCCTAAACTCTCCAGGACTTTTAACACAAAGAGGTGTTAGATTTTTTCAAAGAACTTTTCTGCATCTAATGAGATGATCATGTGCTTTTTTGTCTTTCAGATAGTTTATATGGTGGATTACATTTTTGTTTTTTTTTGTTTTTTTTTTTTTGGTGCACATATTGAACCATCCCCACATGTCTGAGATAAAACCTACTTGATTGTGTTGAATCATCTTTTTGATGTGTTCTTAGATTTTGTTTGCAAGAATTTTATTGAAAAGCATTTCATTTATGTTCATAAGGGAAAAATGGTCTGTAAAAAATTGGTCTCTTTCTTTGTTGGGTCTTAATGTAGTTTGGGAACCAGGGTAATTATGGCCTTGTTAAAGGAATTTGGCAATTAATGTTCCTTCTGTTTCTATTTTGTGGACTAATTTGCATATTAGTGTTAACTCTTCTTAGATAGATAGATAGATAGACAGACAGACAGACAGACAGACAGACAGATAGATAGATAGATAGATAGATAGATTTGAAAGATAGAATTCTGCACTAAAACCATCTGACTTTAGCCTTTTTTTCATCCTCGGGAGCTTTTAATTGCTACAACTGTTGCACTAGGGATAATATGTCTGTTTAAATTGCTTATCTGTTCTTGATTTCAGTTTGATAAATAGTACTTATATACAAAATTATCCATTTCGTTTAGATTTACCAGTGTGGTGGAACACAGGTTTTTAAAGAATATCCTTATGATCATCTGGATTCTCTCAATTTCTGTAGCATCTCTAGTTTTGTTTATTCTGTAGCATTTCTAGTTTTGTTCATTTGGATATCATCTCTCTACCTTTCAGATAGTTAATTTACATAACAGTTTGTCAATGTAGTTGATTTTCTCAAAAAAAAAAATCCTTTTAGTTTCATTGATTCTTTGTAACATTTTTTGTTTCTATTTCATTGATTTTAGCCCTGAGTTTGATTATTTCTTGTCATATACTCATTTTGGGTATTACTTCTTTTTTTGTTGTAGAGCTTTCAGGAGTGCTCTTAAGTTGCTACTATGAGCAAGGCTACTATGAGCATAGCACTGTGAGTACTATGAATTTTCCTTTTAGAACTACCCCCTCGTTCTGTCCCATAAGGTTGGGTGTGTTGTGCATTCATTTTCATTCAAGTCTAGAAAGCTTTTGATTTCTTTCTTGATTTCTGTCTTGACCCATTTTCCATTCAGTAGAGATTTATTCAGTTTCCAGGAGTTTGTAAGCTTTCTGTTGTTGGTATCCAGCTTTAATTCTTGGTGGTCTGCTAGGGTACATGGAGTTATTTCAATCTTCTAGTATCTGATGAGACTTTGTGTCTGAGTATGTGGTCAGTTTTAGCAAAGGTCCATGAAGTGTTGAGAAGAAGCTATGTTCTTTTGTGTTTGGTTGAAATGTTCTGTAAATATATGTTAGGTCCATTTGGTTTATAACATCTGTTAGCTCCAACATATCTATTTATTTTTTGCCTGAATGACCTGTTTATTGGTGAGAGTGTGGTATTGTGGTCTCCCACTATCAATGTGTGAGGGCCAATAAGTGATTTAATCTATAGTAGTGTTTCATTTACAAACAATAATGCCCTTGTGTTTGGGCCATAGATTTTAATAATTACAACATTGTATTAGATTATTTAGAAACAGTACAAAAAGTCTCCCTGATGGAATTTTCCTTTGATGGGCATGTAGTGTCCTTCCCTATCTCTTCTGGTTAATTTTGGTTTTAGGTCAATTTTGTCAAATATTAAAACAGCTATGCCAGGTTGCTTCTTAGTTTAATTTGCTTGGAATAACTTTTTCTATTAAAATTCTATCTGTTTACCCTGAGATGACCTTTATCTCTATCCTTTATGATGAGGTTTGTTTCTTGGACACAGTAGAAGGATGGATCCTGTTTTTGCATTCATTCTGTTAGTCTCTGTCTTTTTATTGAAGAATTGAGATCATTGTTATTGAGAGATATCTACAGCCAATGGTTGTTGGTTCCTATTATTTTGTTGTTGCTATTGGTGGTGGTGGTGGTAGTGGTTCTCTCTCTCTCTCTCTC